>NW_026947489.1:49657500-50025000 GCF_034190915.1 Cavia porcellus | reverse complement strand
TCTCTGGCCCTCTCTTTTAATTTTAAAGGAAGTTTTACAGCGTACATCAATCTGGGTTGAAAATTGTTTTCTTTCAGGGCTTGAAATTCTTCACTCCAAAATCATCTTGATTTGAAGGCTTGTGTTGAGAAGTTTTCTGTGATTCTAATGGGCTTTCCTTGATAGTTGAATTGTGTCTTTTCTCTAACAGCTTCTAGTATTCTGACTTTATGCTGAATTTCTGGGATCTTGATTATTACATGTCTAGGTGTAGATTTATTTTGATTATGACTGCTTGGAGTTCTATAAGACTCAATTACCTGTATATCAGATTATTTTTCCCATGTTTGGGAAATTTTCTATTACTTCTACAAATATTTTTTATGTCATTTGTGTGGACTCCTGCATTTTCCTTGACCATTATCAGTATTATACTGTTCTTTGTATCATCTTGAAGCTGCTGAACTGTTATTTCATGTTCCCTTGTTATTTTTAAAAGTTTTTTTCCTTTCATAATCACTAGATGGGATCCTGTCTTCAGGGTCTGAAAGTGTTTCTTCACTTTCATTCAAGCAGTTTAGCCCGCTTTCAATGCAATTTTTAATTTCCTCAATATTTCTGAATTTGTTTCATGCATTCCATTTCTTTCCTATACTGTTTATTCATGGCTTCCGTTATTTTCCCATGCTCCTTTACTCTTTTATCTATATCTCCTCTAGCTATGCCAAGCAACTCCTTTATTAAGGTTGTCATTTCTTTCTTTACCTGGAGATTATTTCTAATCTGATTTCCTCTATAACCTCATGGATTTGTTTCTTTATTTCACTTGCTACCTTTTCAGAAATTTCATGTGTGTGACTTCCAGTGTCCCATATTTTAATGTCTCTTGTACTTGTTCCTGATGGATTGGATGTTTCAGATTACATTTTGATTTTTCATTTTTTCATTTTCATCTCTTCAGTTAATATTTTGGTTTTTTCAATCTTGCTAGCCTCAACTGTCCTTAGTGTCCTACTCTGCAGCTGATATTTGCCCAATTGCCAGGTCCTACAGTGTAGGGAAAGAGCCATTCACCCGACTTCTTCCTGCAAGGCCTAATGGGTGAGTCCTATATTCTTTCTAGGTTGGCAAACCTAGGAATATTGATGTATGCCAACCTAATGTTACTGTGGCTTCAGGCTGTTCCAGCCTGCCAGATCTACCTGTCTATAGTGTGCCTAAGGAAGGACCCTACTGTGTCATTACCAGTCTCTTAGGTCCTGTCCAGTTCCTATGCGTTGAGAAAGGCCTCATCGGCACTCTTGTCAACCCACCCAGTGTTCTCTGTATAGAACAGAGACTCACCCACACTCTTCTTTGCTCATCTAGGTCTACATTTTGGAGAAGGCTCCTGTTGACCTACTGAAGCCCTCTTCTTGAGGGGGAAACTCACCACACTGTTGTCAGACTGTCAAGATCATCTATGTAGAGGGAGGGCTTGCCAAGGCTCCTGTCTACCCACCAAAGTACTGCAGGTGATGGAAGGGGTCACTGACAGTCCATAAATTGCTGAGGTCTTTTGGGAGGGGAGGAATGGCTGTCCACAGGCCCATTGGCTGATGAGGTCCTTCAGTTGCAGGGGAAGGGCAACCAACACTTCCCTCAGCTGCTGGAGTCATCTGGGTGCAGGGGAAGGGGAAGAGGCCCCTCAGGTGCTGAGGTCCCTCAGGTGCAGAGGGGCCTCAGCTGTTGAAGTTATATAATGACTGATAATTTCTTATGATTGAGATCCTATCCAGAATTTCAATAGTTACAGACCTTTGATCAGGTTCTGAGTGTGTGGTTTCCATTCCTCACGAAGAGTATAAAATTTTATTTGATTCGCAAATGAGAAGAAGCTTGAACTTTCCACTTCTCTCTGTTAATTTATCCTTTTTTAAATTCAAAGGCCAAATCAAACACCCAGTATCTTAATAGCAGTTCTAGATCTTTGGTTGTAATACTTTAGTCTAAAAGGAGTGAAACTATTTCGGGACTCCAGGATCACTAGTATAGATGTAATTCTAGTTCATTTGTGTTGCTTCTTTTATATAAACATTAAATCCTCAGCACCAGCAGAGAGGCCCATATTATGTCTGGAGTTATGTAGGTCATTATGATTTTAACTTTCCCTATGACTGTGCCTCCAAACTAGCTCTTTTTATACATAGTGACTCTAGGTGTGTGTGTGTGTGTCTGTGTGTGTGTGTGTGTGTGTGTGTGTGTGTGTGTGTGTCCCTCTCTCTCCTCCTTCTCTCTTCCTGTCTGAGTTTTGATGATGAAGAGTGTTTCAAATTTATAAAGATACTGAAGGTGTGACTTTGCAGGCTGTGTTCCTGTCCCCAGGTCTCCATCTCCTTTTCTCTCATCTCATCTCGTCTCGTCTTATCTTGTCTCATCTCATCTTGTCTTGTCTCATCTCTTCTTTTCTTCTCTCCTTTCCTCTCTTCTCCTCTCCTCTGTTCTCCTCTCCTCTTCTCCTCTCTTCTCTCTTTCTGAATTTTCTATATGTTGTTTTTATTTACATTTTTGATAGTAAACAGTATTTCAATTTTATAAAGAAAAATGATGACAAGACAAAACTAGTCATCCCCTTTATTCTCTTCCTATATTCCCTTCCTCTCTCTAGATAACCAGAAGTATATTTTACAATTTTCTCATTCCTTACACAAACATACAGAAATATATGTAAACTTATGTAGTAACTTTTCTTTCTTTCTATAATGTCACTATTTATATTATTTTGCAAATTATTTTACTCTTAATAGTTCCTCTTCTTCTTCTTCTTCTTCTTCTTCTTCTTCTTCTTCTTCTTCTTCTTCTTCTTCTTCTTCTTCTTCGTCTTCTTCTCCTTCTCCTCCTTCTCCTCCTCCTCCTTCTCCTCCTCCTCCTTCATCCTTAGATTCCATGATTTCAGAAAATTATAAAATTGTTCTTCTGCTTTCAATTGCACCACTTTTCCTCTGTATGTTTCCACTGAGCCTCCTCCTCCTCCTGCTCCTCCTCCTCCTCCGTCGTGTCTTCTTCTTCTTCTTCTTCTTCTTCTTCTTCTTCTTCTTCTTCTTCTTCTTCTTCTTCTTCTTCTTCTTCTTCTTCTGAGACAAGGGCCAGGCTTGTCTTGAAGTCACTATGTAGTTGTCCTAAACCTCACAGAGCTCGTCTTACCTCAGCTTCTTAAAGCTGGGCCCTCATGACTAGCAATATTTTATATTATATATATAATATATTATATATATTTATATTATATATAATATATTATATATATATTATATATATTATATTATATATTTTAAATAACTATATCCCTACAAGTGAATAGGTAAATATAGCCAACTTTCTTTCCCTTAGCTTCTTTGTGTTAAGAAGAGAAGCATACATATAAATGAGATAAAATCATATGTTATGTGTGCATTGTATTTAATCTGTTTATAACTATCAAAAGTTTATAGTTGATGGATACAAACAACAAATTCATTCAAATACAGCAAATTCTTTTAATACAATGATATAATTTCCTATAAACAGCTGGACATATGGACGTCACGACCTACTCCACAGCTATAATTCTGCTTGACAAAGATGAAGGGCATTCACTGTGCTGTGGAAAAGAGCACATAGTAGAAAGTATTATTTTCCAGCTAAGAAACATACAGAGGAAAAGTGGTGCAATTGAAAGCAGGAGAAAAATTTTATAATTTTCTGAAATCATGGAATGTAAGGATGAAAAGAAGATGTAATTATATTGTGCAGTTTCCAGGAAATATCAATTAGCTTACTGATGGAATGAAGAATTGACATAAGAGTATTATCAGAGATGGGAAAGAGAAGAAGGAAAAAGACAGTATAATGGTTAAGAGAATTATTGCACAGGTTCAAATCACCTGAGACTAAAATGTGAGAATGTAAATGAATATTTGAGTTGGATTGGAGACAATGATTGCTGGAAGTGAATGAGTGAAGAACTTGAAAAGCTAAGGTGTCATTTAGATGTTAGAACTCATCAAGAAAACTAATTAAGAATTGTGAGGCAAAAGAGACAAGAAATGATGGAAAAGCAATAACATGAAGCAAAAGGGTGAAATAACTATTCTCAGTGTGACACTGAACCTCAGCCTTGGACTCAGTAACTCTTGAAAGAAGGTCATGAGACACTCCAGGAACAGTCTCCCACATTGCTTTCTTCTAAGTTTCTTTTCTGATACTTCTTTGTAGTGTTTTTGGTTTTCCTTCAAACAGATACAGCACCAAACCCATATCCTTCCTGTGATGAGGAGGAGCCTCAAACAACTTCTGAGAGTCCATGAAGATGGACAGAGAAGAGGAAATACAAGGGTTTCTGCACAGGCAGGGCACGGTTCTGCAGTGCTGTGGCTAAACTGCTGGCACAGAAATACTTGTCTGAGTCCCTGGGTTCTGCTGGCTGAATACTCAGGATGGATAAGGATGTATTAGGCATCCCACTTAAGAATCTCTCTTTGGGCATCCCTGAATCATCTATGGTATCCAGGTTATTAAAGTAAATCAGCAGTTCCAGACTTTGTCCCACAGACTGTCTATACCAGAAAAGTGAAGCATGGTTTGGCATAGGCTGACAGCTCAAATTTACTGTTTGTCCCTTCCCTGTTACCACACTCCTTGGTATCTGGGTGACTCCAGCACCTGTAGGTTGTAAGAATAAGACAGAATTAGGAATTAGTATAAGAAACATACTTGGAATCATAACTGTCAATGTCCAAACATGCAGACCTTTTATTTTGGGAGACTTACCTACTCCTAGGAAACAAAGGAACATACAACAAAGGAGCCTGGTGAGCATGGCAGAGTGGGGAAGGGAAAGGCCACACCCTCCTTCACAGGCCCCTGTGAGCATGAGCAAAGAGGTTGAGGGTTCCTGGGCCTCTTGCCTCCTCAGGTGGAGGGTGTCTTGGGAGTGACTTCACTGCCTGTGTCACAGCTCAGAAAACTTCCTTCTAAAGAGGAACACTGATCTACCAAAGATAGACTGAAATAAATTTCATCTGCTCCAGGATGGGTCTGGCCCATTTGAAGACTAGAAACACCTCCATCAACTGTCACCTCTCATAGTCTCTGCACTGTGGAGACCATGAAATATCACATCTCCACCTCTGCCTGTCTTGATGTATGACATATTACACTGCTTGATGGACATCACCTCTCCGATGGGCCATAAGCATCTCAGATTCTGGGCATTAATAAATAAATTTCTAAATCTCAAGAACTCATTGTCTGTCTCACTGGCAAGGCTGTTCTCCCAGACACACAGAAACAAAATAACACATCCTTAGTTTGACCTTACTCTAGACCATTCTTGGAAGAATTTGGATATGGGTTCTCAACATGAAAAAGAAAGAACTTTCCCTGGGGAAAGATGGGACTGTAAAAATTTTATTCCTACTGAAGGCTACAGACTGGTACCCTTGTGCTGATCCTTCCTAGCCCAGAGCATAGTGCCAGGTCAAATTTCTCTTATTCCTTCAGGCACTAATATGGACTGAAAAGGGACAAATTGGACATGAACTTTCCAAAGGGCAACACAATAAAGCAGTGTGCAGTAATTCCAAATCCTCTGACTTTTAGCAGGTGTTCTTCAGTGATTAAGTTGTCATTCTCTGTGTAGTAAGGCAACCAGTATTACAGTAAACCAGTTAACTCTGTCTCATGGATGCTCAGTTAACTCTGTCATGTGAGAATTTGGAAGCTGTCTTGGTTCTTAGGCTGTTGACATTAATACAGGTTTTGTTCATCGAGTTCCTAGAACAAACTTAACCCTTGTCTTTTGTGTTGGCACCCTGACACACTCTTCCAGTCCTCTGAATTAGAGAGTATGGAAAGACTGAAGAGGGAAATATGCAACTGACTGACTTGGAAGTAAAACAGCAAAAGTTTCATCTTCATAAAGAATTCAAAGTACTTTTTCTGTGTAGGCTCACATTTTTGTCCCTGTAATAGCTCTTCAAACATGTGTTTTGAGGCTCTGTGACATCCTGGGACTCATGCACAAAAAAGGTAGAAGCTGGCAAAAGGAATTGGTAGAGGAGAGATGGCAAAAACAAACACATAGAAGACATTGTGAGTCAGCTCCTTTACTTTTACGATCTATAGAGAAAGAGAGATGAAATTAAAGAGGTCTGGTCTTACAACACAAACTCTATTTAAACAAATATTGGATGTCAATTTCCTGTATTGTGCAATTCTACATGCAAGGTTTTATCTTCCTTATTTTTGCTTACTTCCTCTTTAAAATGTCCTATATTAATTAGACTGTCTTAGGAGTAATAATTTTAGAGCCAGGGGTATAGCTCAGTGGTACAAGCCCCTGCCTGGCAAGTGCAAGGTCCTGAGTTTGATTCTTGTTAAGGCACAGATTGTAGCTGCTGGTCATGTAATAGTGTGAGTGTTTTCATTGATCTCCGAAGGTGTCCCCTGGCAAAGCTGTCACAGACATACATAACTCTCTTTGTAGCCATAATATTCAGAACCATTTCCCCATACTCTTCTGAATTTTTTCTTCTTCCTCTTGGGAATCTTTTCATGTGAGAAACTGTAGTTTTTCTTCTAAATGGCTTTCTCTGTTCTCTAGTAATATTGTCTGCCTCAGTAGAAACCCAAATAAAATTCTCTTTTCCACTGTCCCCTCTAGAGCTTTTCATCCTGAATGGATTCCCTCTTCTCTTTACACTGTTTTTCTTGAACCCAAGACCCTCACTTTCCTTTTGCATAAGTTTCTAAGTCTTCAAAAGGCTAGTATTTCTTCTGTGGAAATTCTTATCTTTAATGAAGCTATATTGTTTATTTTTGTTTGAAATTAATTTTAAAACTTCAGTCCCATGTTGCTTGGTTTGAGTCTCTGCATTCTCCATTTGTTAGCACTCTGATATTGGGAAAATTACATATTTCAGTTTTCTCCTCTATATGATGGCAGGCTGAATAAATATTTTTAGCACACAGTGGCATATCCAGTAAGAAAGAGTAACATAAGCACTTCCTATTGTAATTATTATTGCTGAGTTCCTCATATCAACAAGGAATCAATACTTCAAACAACAGTGGTGTCTCCTGTACTCTCTCTGCAAATTTAAATTTCCTCTGGCATAATACTCAAAGTACAGACATTCTGTTAATCATCCTGTAAACTTTTGCAATAATTGTGTTGATTGATTTTGCATTTTAATGTGTACATCATCTAATTTCTTAAGAGTTGTCCTCATTACTTTTTTCCTTCAACCCAAAAGGCCTAATCAATTATATTAATCTAACTTATTTCTGCTTGAAAAATCACAGTTATGATTCATTTCTGTTTGAAAATTCACAGTTATGGCTTGTTCTCTTTGACTTCTTGGAGAGTCTTAGAAATAGAAATTCTTCCTTGATAATCTACCTAATATGTAATTTCAATGAATAGTTTCTCATTGTCTGGAAGACTTAATAACTTTGTATTTTTTAACTTCTTACTAGTGAACAGGGAGGTTATTATTTTTTTTAAATTTTATTTAAAAGGGAAAAGAGAAAAAAACAAAACAAAACAAAGCGGTGTAAGTATACAAGTAATACAGAACTACAAAAAAAAAAACAGTAAGAAATCACCAGTTAATAGATTAAATATTATCATCTTAGAGATAGTTGCTCAAATCACAGTATCAAAGCATACAAAGTGGAAATTCAAACAGTGAGACTGCAAACAGTTGTGTTCAATGATCCAACCAAAAACATTAATATGGTCAGCTATTTAACACCCCTAAACACACTTGCTGTTGTATCCGTTAGAGCTCTTTTTTTCCCTCTCTTTTTTACAACAAAATTTAAACCTTTTGGGTTTTATTACTCCTTAGTTCTTATTACTTTTTTTGGGGGGAGAGAATAAAGTCAAATATGGCAAAACAAAGCTGTCAGTCAAAACCAAGGATAGATATAGCACACGATGTAAAACAGAGTACAAGGTTATCAACAATGTCTCTTGTTTCCTTAAAAAGAATTGTCTATCTCATTAGATATTATAAAGTTGAACAAAACAGTAGAGAACAAGACCAATAAAACTTAAGCATTGTAAACATTATAGGACTTCCAAAGGAGACAATAGTCAAACCAGAATGGGCATCTTAGTGAATGTTATTGCCTTCAAAGTAGTTGCCTATACCCTCAAACTTGATACTATCATACAGAATGGAACAGAGTCTAATCAGTCAAAACAAGATAGTGGGAGTATTACAGGACTTCAAAACAAGTTAATAAGAAATCAAAAAATGTTACTGTTATATATCCTGCTAATTTTTAAAAATTTTTCCTCTTAATTAAAAAAACATAAGAAATAACTAAATAATTTTTTAATGAATAAGGGAGAGATTGAGATAAAACAGGACATAACAAAATAACAATACAGGTCAAAGCATGACTGTTTCAGCAACCTAGTGCTTCACCACCAAATAACCCCACTTAATAATAGTTACTATAGTGTCTGTCTTTTTCCTTGAAATATTTGAATGAAACTTCATATACTATAACTTCAAATATTTCCATATCAAGAAGCCCAGAATAAAGCCTTTCCAATTAATAAGTGAAAACTTTATAAGGCTTCAAGGCCACATAATGGGGAATCATGATTACCACATATTTTTATATATTTGAAATGTTACTTACATTAGGGAAACTTCGGTATTCACACATGCGAGATTGATTTATTTCACTTATGAGTATGGTCTCAAGCTGTGCCCATTTATTGATAAATATCTCAAAATGTGATCCTTCTTTATAGCTGAATAATACTCCATTGTATAGAAATACCACAACTTTTTTATCTATTCCTCAGTTGATGGACACTTGGGTTGTTTCCAAGATCTGGCGATTACAAATTGTGCTGCTATAAACATAGGTGCACATATATCACTGTGGTATGATGCTTTCAGTTCTTCTGGGAATATGCCTAGAAGTGGTATAGCTGGAATAAATGGGACTTCCAATCCCAGCTTTTTGAGAAATCTCCAGACTGACCTCCACAAAGGCGGCACCAGTCTACACTCCCACCAACAGTGCAGGAGAGTTCCTTTTTCCCCACAGCCTCTCCAGCATTTGTTGTTGTTGGTTTTCTTGATCCTGGCCATTCTTTCAGGAGTGAGATGGTATCTCAGTGTGGTTTTAATTTGCATTTCTCTAATGACCAATGATGATGAACATTTTTTCATGTATTTATTTGCCATTTGCATTTCTTCATCTGAGAAGTGCGTATTCATCTCAGATGCCCATTTTTGGATTGGATCTTTGAATTTTGGGGGTCTGAGTTTTTTTTTAATTCTTTATATGTTTTAGACAAGAGTCCCTTGTCTGAGAGAGAGTTCACTAAAATCTTTTCCCAGTTTGTGGGTTTTCTTTTCACTACGCTGGAGATTTCTTTTGACATGCAGAAACTTTTTAATAAGAAGTGGTCCCAGTTATTGATTCTGGGAAGTATTTCCCGTGCAGTTTGAGTCCTGTTCATGAATTCTCTACCTACTCCTAGAACAGAGAGGTTATATTTCAGAAAATATCCAGACAAGAGCAGTGGTCGTTGTGTAGCTCTGTATATACTAGAGGACCCACAACTCTGAAGCTTCATTGTTAAAATTTAATTCTAAAATGTTTCCAAAATTTTATATGTCTAGAGTTGGGGCTTCTAAGAGATGTACGTATAAATAGAAATTACTTTATAAATAAGTTATAGTTAAATATGCTGTTAGTAAGTGGGACCTGGTTAGAAGATATAGGTCACTGGAAGTGTGACTTGGAAGAATGTGTTCTTGTAGCTCTCTCTCTCTCTCTCTCTCTCTCTCTCTCTCTCTCTCTCTCTCTTTCTCTCTGTTTCTCTCTCTTTCTTGGTGACTAGGGTGAGCAGCTGTCCTCCACTGCTTTTTACCACACTGTTTCTGCCTTCAAGCCAACCAATTATGCACCAAACTCTCTGAAAGCATAAGCCACAATTAATCCCTCCTCTTTTAAATTTAGGTATTGGGTATTTTGTCTCAGCAATGGAAAAGTGGCATATATATATATATATAATTTAAATTACAATTCTACCTTTAAATTTAGAAAGTTAAGATGTTAGTAGGCCTTTTTCTAGTTCTAAATACATATTAGATATTATCAAGGCATTATTAGAATACTATGAGTATTTAAAAGACTTGTCTTTTTAAAATATAAAGCAATTATAATTTTGCATTATATTTATTGGGAAGGAAAATTATTTCAGAGGAAGGAACATTAATTAATTTGTACTTATGATTAAGTAATTATCAGCATTGGAGAATCACCCTCAGTAAAATCCAATGACATTGTTGGAGGGTCATGCAGAGATGACCCTTAGAAATAGTTCACAGACTTGATACTTGAGCAGAAACTTCAGATAATGTCTAACACAAACCCACTGACTTTAAACAACAATTCATTACTACTAGTGAGTCTATGGGATAGGTAGGTAGTCCTATAAATCTTGGTTTGTTATTCTAGATAATAATTCTGTTTTGGATAATGGCATTTGAAGGCTTTGCACCTTCTGTATCTATTGCCATCCTCTTAATAGAGACTTTTGCAAAAAAAAAAAAAAAGATTTTTAAATTTTATAGAGAAATTTTGTGTTAAAATAATCCCAGGAGTAAAGATAATGGAATTAATTAAATAGAAACAAATCAGAGCTCAATGAAATTTCTGATCTCCTAAAAATGTAAAAATAATACAATGAGAATAACCCTGATCCATCTACATGGTTATTCATTCACAAAATCAGTGCTCATTATTTCCCACTGTGAAAAAAAGGTCAGTAGGGCCATTTGCTGCTTCCTAGAGAAATAAAGTTTTCCTCAATGTCTTGAATAATTATAAGGATTGAATATATTGAAGAAGATTGTAGAAATTGCAGGAGCTAGAGCACAGACATATTAAACTGTGCAAAGAAGTTTTGTAAGAAAATTAAGTATATTTAATTACTAAGATAAATATTACAAATCATCCATAGCCTAGACCTTTAAAAATTCAAATACTTTTATCCTGTAACCAATGGAGCACCAGTGAATGTATATAAAATGGAAAGAATGTCCTAAGTGGATTATTTCATGACACTAATGGAATAATGAACAAAAACAAAGTGGAAAAATTTGGCAATGCTGTGAGGAGTAAAGAAGTCAAAACATCTACACATTTTTTTGCTGAGATGTCTGGTGTGTGGTCATCTCCTCACTAAGCTGGATTAGGAGAATGCCCTCTATGCCATTCATTACAGAATAGCTGTTACAAACAATTTTGTATTGCATCTGTTTCTTTAAGTTCTTTTATTCATTCAAAACTCAGGCTTTCATTACTTTCTTTTTCTAAAATTCAATGTTATAATTTGTGGATAATATTTCAAATAAATTTCCTATTCTCCAGAAGCTTAGGAAAGATGAACATTCATGCACTTATATAGTAGATATATACTACAATTATGGAATAAAGTCTGACAAGGATTGAAAGAGAAAACTCAAAAATGAGGAAGTCAAGTAAGTTGGTAGTAGACAGAGAACTGAATGAGAATGGAGATCTGAAGCTAGAGAAATTAGTGCACCAAAGCAGGGAAGTATCCAAATGCCATGCATGTAAAGGAGTTGGGCTTTACCCTAGAAAGGAAAAAGAGCTGGAAGGGTAGGTGGGGATCCACAAGGAACATATTAAAGCCATATGCAAATAAAGACTGTGTTTCCTGATAGACCCACAAAAGAAACTTAATTTCCTTCTGTACTATTTTCACACTGAAAACCAGAGCACTTGGATGACAAAAACAGGTTAAAAAATTGTAATTTGGCTCTGGTAGGACTAACATAAATCTGAATTGCCTTGGCCATTCCAATCCATGTGTCTTTTGTTCTAGTTGAGAAGGATACCCAGATTGGGATTGAACAGCAATCACAGGTCAATCAAACTATAGAAGAGAGGAATTCAGAAAGGATTACAGTAGAAATTTCTGACACAAATAAGAAGAAAAACACAGATTTGGGTGTTAAGGACATAGGATCGAGAAGAAAAGAGGGCCAAATAAAGAGAACAAATCTTTGTGATTTGGGAGGGACCAAGGTGCACCCATATTGATTGTTCAGAGCAGGTTCTCACTATCCCAGAATATGTATTAATCTTTCTCTCAGGACATAAAACCTCACTGGCAAAAAGATTCATTCACAGTTTAGAGTGAAAAAGAGATGGACAGGAAGTATAGGTCAGAAGTCACAGCTCTTATCAAGAAGACCTGCATTTAGCAGGGAATGGAAAATGACAGGAAGCAAGGATGGTTTACAGTGTGAGAGGTTTACCTGACACAGATAATTTGCAGGATATCCCTGAAACTCATTTCCTGTTATTTCCCACCCAAGTTTCCTGCATTGTTATGTTAGTATTTTCTAACTTTGTCCTGCTCCCTACCCATGTATGTCACACAAGAATGGGGAGCAGAGGAGAATGTACTCAGGGTTGGGAGGTTGGAGAAAGAAAGGGGCACCCCGGGATTGCTGCGCTGGCAGGGCATGGTCCGATAATACTGTGAATAAGCTACTGGTACAGAGATACACAACTGAATCATTGGGTTCTGCAGGCTGGATCATCAGCATAGACAATTATGTGAAGCAATCTTTGGCATTTCCCCTTCATTCATAAGAGATCAGCTGCAGAAGTAAATTAGCATTTCCAGTCTCTGTAACACAGTTTGTACCAAAAAAGGTCACTGTGGCCCCAGACTGGCTCACATTTCAAAGTTTTTTATTTTCCTTTTTACCTCATGCTTAGATATCTGAGTGACCCAAGTTTTCGTGTGTTCTATAAATGAACAGGGAATAAGGGTGACAGAATAAGAAGATACAGGGAGTTATTTATAGGGGATGCCAACATAAAGATGCCAACTATTAGGAGGACTCATTTGCTATCAGTACACACAGAGCCACACAACAGAGGATCTGGGTGCCCGTGCGCACGTGAGTAGATGTGGAACACCCAGCCCAGGATGACACAGATCACAAAAGTGAACCATGGTACACTTTATTCTTACCAGACATGTCTGTCAGTGACATCACCCAGTGAGACACCTTCTCTCAACTTGTAAGCTCCTTGCAGAGGCTGCGTGTGTAGGAGATGAATCACACAGGGCTGCACTCTACCATAACTGATCCAAATACAGATTTACCTACCTGCAGTTGTGCTTGGCATTACCACTTGACAATGCTTTCTCTTCAGTGTGCCTCATTTAAGAGTCTGCCAAGTATTTCCATAGATACCTCCAATTCTAACTTTGAATCCATTGCCTTTTTGCTAGCCATCTTCCCTGCATGCCTCTTATTCTTCTCACTGAGGTCTCAATGCTCCCAGTCATTAATTCATACTCAAACCATTTGTGAGTTAGCTGGGAGCTGACATACAAGCTTGCAGGAAGAGCAAGGGCAGCAGCACGTTCTGAGAGCTACAGAGATTGGACTGAGATCCTGAGAGCTGGGTTATATTTGGACACTGCCATGGAAGGCCGCTCTGAGTGTCACTATTGTAGTGCTGCATTAAATTCCTGGAGCTCACAGTATAGATCTGCACACATTCTCTGTCTTCACCCTGAAACCAGGAAGCGTTGTGTTGTTCATAAAGATTGACAAATCAGATGCTCCAGAATTGACTTGCATCTTACTTTTAACCCCCAGCAAAGCTCAATTTTTTTTCTTTTTCTTTTTGTGTTGCTGAGGATCAAACCTGGTCCCCATGCAAGCTGGGTAAATGTTTTACCACAGAACTACACCCCCAGCTCACGTATTTTTTAATCATTTATTTCCAGCCTTTTCCTTATAAGAACCTGAAAACCACCCACATTTACCTGCCTCCTCTCAGGGTGGAGGTTATGGAGAGTTGAAAGAGGGCTTTGTTCTTTAGTTGGCCAGATAAGTCATTTTTTAACAAAGAAAGATGACTTTAAGTCCATACTTTCATAGTGGATATAGGGATACACTGCCCAGACCTCTGAACCTGAGCGTATCCATCAATTTTAAGCAACCCTCTTAGTTACTTTTCTCTCTTAGCTGCGACAAAATACCTGACACTCAAAGTCAAAGAGGGAAAGGTTTATTAGGCTCACAGTTTGTGGAGGTCTCCATCTATAATCTGCTGACTCCATGGCAGAATAACACATGGCAGAGGAACAATAGTTCATGTTTATAGAAGACACCAAAAGCAACCAGAGAGAATGAGACAAGCCTCTTTCTGTTCCTTATATCACAGCCAGTTTACTGGGTCACTGGATTGATCCAGCAATTACCCACACTTAATTCCAGCATTGCATTATGAATCAGTCACACAATCTAGATTCAGCCGCCAATGAAGAAACTCTATGTCTGCATGAGGCTTCAGGAAGACATCTAGACTCAAATCACAACAGCAACAAATACTTTGTGGTCTGGTTGATGTTGATGTTGCCTAAGACCCAGTTTCCCTTGAAGGCACTCTTCTTTTGCAGTGTCTCTTGGGCCCAGAATGGAAACTGGGATCATTACTGTTTTTGAAAAAATCATTTTTTTATTCTCATTTTTGAGCTCCCTTGTGGGGAAGGCAGAATGACAATACTCCAGAGATACAGCTGGGCCCTGGAGCCTGTGAATGTGTCAAGTTACATGGTAAAAGGAAATTAAAGTTCTCAGTGGAATTAAGGTGGCTAATTATCTGATTTTGATAGAGGGAAATATCCTGAAATACCAATGTAGCTCTGATGGAATTAAAAGGGCCTTACAATGTAGTAGAAAAAGGAAGAAGAGTAGGAGTGATAAAGCATGAGAAAAGATTCCACCACACAGCCTGTGGTTGGCCTTGAAGATGGAGTGAGTTTATGAGTCAAGGTGCTGGTGACCTGTAAAAGGATAGAAAAACAGATTCTCCAGTCGCCTATAAAATAAAAGTAGCCACTTCTGTCATTTTGATTTTAGCCCGTTTTGGAGTGTGATCTCCATAATTATAAGACAATAAATCTATATTGCTTTAAGAAGCAAGTTAGTGGCAGTTTGTTAGCAGCAATAGAAATCTAATACACTGCAGTATCCATAGAACTCACTGGAGAAAGAGGTTGAAGCTAACTATGTAATATGAATTAGAGGAAGTTGCACCATTACAAAGAATGAACTTGGAGCTGGGGAAAAATTCCTCTCCCTTCCAGGGGACACATAGGCACAATCTACACAAGGTAAGGTGTAGATTATGGCAACTTCTCGGTCTCAGCAAAAGTTATAGGGGGAAAAGATGCTCTTCAGATCTGTCTGATGAGTCAGCTTGATGGTGGTGTCATTGTGATTGTCATCTCTCTGAGGTCAGGGTCCGTGTCATTCAGATTAGCATGCCCATTTCTCCTGCTCTGTTCTCTTGGTTCAACAAAGCAGGCAGGACTGGTTTGGCCCTGGTTTTGGGTCAGACTCTCACAGGCTTTTCTGACACAAATTGCTTCTTATCTGTTTTAAACAAAGGATACACCAAAAAGAATTTCCCCAACCACCTGTGCCTCACATCTTAACTGAACTCAGAAGTGTCACCATGGCAAGCTGACCTGCCAATCAGATCCCAAGTCGAAGCTTGATTCAGAACAAAACCATAACTGAGGAAGGAGGGGTGTTGTCTAATCCCTTAATTCTGAGCCATCATTCAACATACCTACAAACCAACTCCTTGAATCTAAACCTGATCCCAAGATTTTCCTTAACCATCCTGCAAGGCTCTCTCTATGTCTCTGCAACCTAAACAAAAATGAATCCACAGTGCCTCCTACTGGCCAGTGCACCAAGACAACACAAGTGTGCTGTGTCTCCAGGACAGGGTAACATGTGTTTTGCTTTAATTTGTGAGAAGATATGGAATTCTAGAGCATAATAATATTAATACTATTTACTGACACTTTAACACCAACAAATCATAAAATTCCTGAACACACTGCAAAATGAGGACTGTGGATCAAGTGTGTCAGGAGACTGTTTTAAGTTGTCATATTTATAAAATCCACCGTGCATGTACGATGGCAGAGTAGTGATTACATTCACGTTGTGCTCCTGCTGTGCTTTTTGACCACATCTAAGTTTTCATTCTCTGTTCTATTTCCTATCTTGCCACATGGTCTAAGGGAGCATCAGGAGTTATTCAAAAAACATGAACAACCATATAAAAATACTCTTATAATAACAAGCTAAAAATAGATGTGTCGGTTTGATCATACATCTCCTTTAAGTTTGTAAAAGACCCTGTGATTGAAATAAAAATTTAACATTCCCACACCACTTATGTTAAAAATCAAAGAAATCACAGACTAAGAATATAACATCTTAAGATCCAAAGAAAATTAAATTTCAAATAAAATTTTTCAACTTTAATCTTAGTAACTGAGATGAAGGCATAAATTGTTCTACTATTATCTAAATAGTCACATAACGTTTTTCAAAAAGCATAAGAAATTTCAGTTGATTGATGCTCTACAGATACAGTGAGGAGAAGCATGGCTGGAGTCTTAGAAGAAGAAATCTGATGAGGTGAACACAGTTGTCTTTCCAGGTTGTCAGTTCAGCCCTTGTAGAGCTGACTCACAGGCCAGGTTGGAAGTGTCAAAGAGCAAACTGTACAAGGGCGAGCACTGATGTATTCTCATTGTAACAATGAGCCAGAGGTAAGCTTGCTGTCCAGGTGACCCAGGAGACACTGTGTCTCTCATTCTGATTTGGAAATCTTCAGGCTGTTTATATCTTAAATATCTGACAAAAACAAAATTCTCTCTGGAAGAAGATACGTCCTTTACCAAAACTTGTATCTCCAACTATAATGTGTGGTGCAACATGAAAGATAATCATATTATAGAAAAATGTAAACAATTAAGATTGAGATGCAGCACAAAAATAGCATACAGAGGTCTCAGAGGTGAAAAAGCAGGGACAAATTCTAAAACAACTATATTTACTGGGTTCAAGGAAAATAAAAAATGACTTTGGAAAATGTCATGAGGGAATTAGTAACTATAAAAAGTGACATAACAGATGGAAAAAGAACCAAATAAAAAATTCTGGCAAGAAGATGGTGAATAGCAGTTTTCATCTGTCACATCGAATGGGGCTTTGCAGATGAATAAATTGGATGGTGGGTAGTGAATAAAAGGGCATAAATCATGACTTAGACTGTGTAAGTAGGGAAAGAAAGCTAGGAGAGACAGAGGCAGAGAGAATGCCTTCAGGGACTCCTGGTAAGCTACTTTCCAACACCCCCAGAAAGATTTCCAGTTGACTTCTGTTATCACTTTTGGATCCAAGCAGAAAACAGAGCAAAGGGCAGACAGAAAGTGGGACATAAAGAGTGGGTTATCAGAGACTACTGCTATGGGACGTGGGCAGTGGATTGCGTTAGTGATTCTTACACATAATATTCTATCCCACTAAAGAACTATTTTGATATACGAGGGCAGATGGGTGGAAATGTACTCAACATTCTATAAACTGGCTGCACCAAGCTACCTGGCATTGGAATATGTCATTTACATCAAAAATTTGTAGCTCTCTGGAGAAAGTGGAGTTTGTTATAAACTAAAATTTGAGACTTGTGAGGATATCCATTTGCATACTTTCTTTAAAGTTGAAAAGGTGTTGGAAAGAAAAAAATTAACATAATTATCACAGCATTATTGTAAATGTATTTCCACAGCAACAGGGGACTAATGAAGCATTCTAAACACACAATACATGAGACTCATTTGGAGAAAACTTCCAACGTAGGAGCACAGAAGAAACCAGTCAATGAGGATGTCACCAGCATAACATTTAAATCATTCAAATGCCAGCAGCCACACAGGGACAGCCTGCTGCTTGCTACTCACATTTATCACCATCTGTATTAAGTGTGGAGCACATGTTTGGCAATTGCATATCTTTATAGGAGAACAGGCATCTCAAGATGCTGAGGACTGAGTCTATGATAATTCATTTTCAATGTTGGGTCCTTGAGCTGCCACAGAAAAGTGTTTCAAATCTCTTAGATGTTGCTGTTTTCATACAATTAAAGCCCTGTAATTTCATGGGAGAATTCATGTCCCCCTGGTTTCTCCAAGCCTGATTCCTTCTTTGGGTGAGAAAGAGTAGGGTAAGTCTTCTTCCAAAGACTGCTGCGAGTGTGTAGAACAGGAGAACTGCAGGGCTTTGTGCTCAGCAGAGATATGTCTGCATTGATATGGCTTAGCTGCTGGTGCAGAGATTCAGGGCTGAGTGTCCCAGATATGCATTACTTATTTTCAGAGCGGAGTCTACTCTTTTTGCCCTCACTGACGAAAGCAGATCCTTGAGCAACTGTGAATCATCTAGAATGTCTTCATTCTGAAAGGTAATCAGAAGCTCCAGGCTCTGTTCAGGCTCTGCTGGCACCGGTATAAGGTAAAGTGGCCAAAGATAGTATCACTCCAAAATTATGCCATCTGTCCTGTATATATAATCTTAAAATCTGAGACACTGAGTGACTCCAGATGCTAAGAGTTCTGTGGGGTAAAAAGACAAGACTTCCCATATGAAAACACAGAATAGTCTTTGAGGAGAGAGAATGTGAAAAGCATGGTATTATAGCATCGCCCAAACTCAGGAGGCAGAGCATTGCCCCAGAGGAGGTTGGAGCACATGGCAAGGGCAGTATGGGTTAGAGGCTGTCCAGGTCAGGATCCTTGGAAGTACCAGAAGAGAAGCATCTCTCATCCCAGAGAGAAGTTCCCACAACATCGGTATCTTCCTAAATGCTTTCAGTCTTAGAAACCAGTAATTATAAACTACAATATCTGGATGTGGGTGTAACACATTTGCAGATTCTGTGTAAGGTTATCCAGGTATCTGACTCACAGATCTAAGTATCTCACCTACAGCCCCAGGGCATAAGTGATTGGCTCTCCTATGTCCTTGGATCATCCTTTAACTCTCTACTGGGTGTTTTTAATTGAATATGGCAAACGCAATTTATGTAAGGAATGTCATTTATATATCCCTTCATCTCATCTGTATTATCCTTCTTTTTATACATTTCTCTTATGCCAGGTACTTCATTCTCCCATCAACAAAGTGAGGCTGTGAGTAGCTTCCATAACTTTATCATAGCAGCACATTGAACTAGTCTACATGCTCCAAGCTACAAGACAAAATTATGTCCTGACCCTCCAGTTAGAAGGCTGTACTTGGCCTGAAGGACAGTGCTTGGTTTCTTCTTTGCTTTCACTAACTCTCACAAAGCATTGTGTGCCAAAGCCTCCCTTGTGGCACCCTGTGCTTCTAAATCACCAATGCAACAAGTGTCAGGTTTGATGTGTACCTAAAGAAGGTAGAGAATTTTGCTATCCTTGAGATGATGAGCGTGGATATTGTAACAGTAAATTGAACTGACCTTCCTGAAACTTATAACCCTAACAGAATTTACAGTTAGACTGCAGTGACTGGCATCTGGATAGTTTCCTTCTTTAATTGTTTTTTTTTTTTCCTAATAGCATGACAAGGTTAGGAGTTTGCCAAAGTAGGAAGAATTGATACCTCAGAATAAAATGAAGGCATTTATGTTCTGAGAAGTGGGAAAGTATAGGTCTATAGACAGATATTTTGCCAAGTTGTCCAACCCCAGGGAGCACAGGTTAGTATTGTCCGGTGTAAATGTTTATATTTAGATGTACCCCAGGGGCCTCATATACTGGTTGGTGGGACTTCTAGAAGATCAGACCGTGGAGACACTATTATTGACTTGTTGTTAGAAGGGGTTTGATTTGAAGAGGGGGTTTATTGAGGGTGTGATTAGACATTTATATCTCTCTTCACTCTCTCTGATTCCAGGTTATCTTGCCTGGAGCAATTTTTCCTCCACCTCACCCCTATGCCATACCATCTTGCCTTGGAGCCAGCCAACTATGGATGGAAATGAGCCAAAATCAAAATAAACATCCCCTCCTTTAGGGTGTGGATATTGTGCATTGTGTCTCATCGGCAAGATGAAGAAAGTGACTAAGACAATGGGGAAAATGTAGGGATTTTTACTGAAGAAATGTAATATCCACAGTCTCTAGCCCAGCAAATCCTTATTCACAAAAAAAAAAAAAAAATCCTCCTGGCTTTTACTGTTCTATGTAGTCTACTTTCCTGAGCTCTGACCAGAGTCATCCACCAGCTTTGGTTATAGCATTCTTAGGCTCCTCTAACTCAAACATTCACCTTTCCCAAACTCCTTCAAGCCATTTATAAAGGTTTTTAAGTCACACGGTCAGATTCAGTCATAGAAATAACCAACTTCCTGAGTACGAATTTCCTGTATTAGCTTTCTTGTTGCTGGTACACAATATTCAATATTCACAACTTAAAGAAAGAGAGATTTAATTTAGTTTATTTTAACATCCATGGAAGACTCAAAGAATAGAAAACCAGTGTTAAGATGTACATCTAGACAAACATTATTGACACAATGGAATTACTTACATGGTGTCTATATATTTTACTGCTCCAGAAGGACATTCTCTTACATAAAAACGAATGCCAATTTTGGATGAAAATTTTTAACATTCGTATAATATTAGATAATATATCTAAACTATTCTTCATATTCAACTTTCTTCAACTGTTCCACAGTGACATTTATAGGTTGTGTTCCATTTTTTCTCCAGAGGAAAATCAGTAACTATATATGGAATTTGTTTGGTAGATTTCTTTAGTTCTGTTGATAGATAGATAGATAGATAGATAGATAGATAGTTTGGGGCAGTCTTTCTATATTGCCCTGGCTGGACTTGAATTCATAAACCCAGATGATCCCCCCACACTGACCTTGCAAGTTTAGTCATTTTTAAACCAGAGATCTGTATCTCACTAATGATACTTCCCATTTTTTTATGACATTAACTTTTTAAAGAGTGCAGGTCATCTGACCAGCAAAATGACCCACAATAAAAATTCTCACATTACTAAAGTTTAAGTATTTTGTAAATGTATGCCACCATTAATGAGTTTGCCCCATTACATCTGGTGAGTTACAAGGAAATTAATGCTATCTTTATATGCTGATAGTGACTTTAAATTTGGGATGGTGAACTCAAGATCTCCTTATTGAAAAGTGGTTTATCCATTGTAGTCAATAAGTTAGCACAAGACTGATAGCTTGAAACAACATAAATATCCCATTTCCTAACAGCCTTTCATTTATTTTAGCATCCATTGATGGTTTTTGCCCATAACTACACTAGTTATGCTGATTTTCTAATTCTTTCATATATCTTAAATTGACTAACTGAAGCTGTTTTATAATGAAGAGATTCATATATACCCTTTTTCTTGTCATTATAGGCTCATAAGTTTCTAAATTATTATTATCTGGTGTTCTACTTAACTATTTCTTTGTGCTTTTAAACCTCTTTGCTTTGACATCCTTCCATTTCTCCATCCTACATTTTGAACAATCCATTTTTGCTTTGTCCTTTGAGGAATAACATTTAAAAAGTAAATACTGTGCAATAGGTTTTCTCATTACTACTGGAAACAATCTCATAAAGAAAATAAAGCAACTCAATCAATTGGATTTTGAACTGCTTCTTAGACCTTTCATACATAGAATTACAAAATTATAAGCTTTAAAACCATAATTTTATGTTGATATTTCCAATTCAAATCACCTCCACAAATTTTTTCCTCATATCTGCTCCCTTTTCTTAGCTCTTTTTTCTCTTACTAAGAACCCTGGTTCTTAGCAATCTCAATAAGTTTACTCATGTTCTTTCTTCCATATAATATGAAAAATATCTCAGAAGTACTACACCAAAACCATTGTCACTTACAAATCTCCCATCTAAAGTTCAACCATAACCTCATTTAGCTTCATTACAGTAAAACTACTGAAACTGAAAAACCTACAAAATGTAAGACACAACCAACTAAAACATATTTCTTCCAAAAGAATATGCAAATGAATTATAAACACAGGAACAGATGATTAATATCACTAATTATTGGGGAAATACAAATCCAAACCATAGTTAGATATCACTTCACAGGTAATGAAACTGATATAATAACAGTAAGAAAAAACAAACAAAAATGACAAAGTTGGTAATGTTTTTGAGAAACTAGAAATCTCATATATTCATGGTAGGAATGTAAAACTATTCAACAGTTCAAAGAGAAAACACACTTTGACAGTTACTCAATAAATTGAACAAAATTATTATGTGACCTAGCCACTCTACTCCCAGTTATGTATTCCAGTTAAAAACAGAGAATCAGTTACTTCAACCAAAGTTCACTGCAGTGTTTCACAATATCCAAAAGTTAGCCAAAACTCAAATGCCTATAAAATGATGAACAAAATGTGGTATACCCATGTAAATGTGATATATCCATATTAGCTATAAAGGGGAATGGAGTTCTAATACATGCCTCAACACTGAGTGAACTTTGAAAGCATTATGTTAAGTGAAAGAAGCCAGATACAAAAGGAATGGTATTTTATGATTCCATATGTATGAATGTTCTAGAAAAGAAAAATTAATACAAACAGGAAGTAGGTTAAAAGTAGACAGAGACTGAGAGAGGGAAAATGAGGAGTTATTTCTTAACGGCTGCAGTATGTTTACTTGGTGATATGTGAACCAGTTTGGAAATAGAGAGTGGAAGTTGTTCTGTGTCATGGTGGACATATTTAACTGTCATTCAATGGTACATATTTAATTGCCACTCAATGGTACTTTTACTATCGGTGAAGATGTTCAGGAAATGCCAAAGTATGCTGCTTTTGTTTGTTGAATATTTCCGACTGAGAGATTTTGGGGAATGTTGAGTGATTTTGGGGACTGCCTACTTCAAAACAAATCCAACAAAAGGAATTCAGTAATTTGGTCTCTCTCCCCAAGAATTCAATTCAGGGACTTAAAAGTTTAGCCTAGTGGCAGAAGTGCCTGCCTGGAAAGTGTGAGGTTATGAGTTCAATCCCCAGTACCAGAAAAAAATTCAATTCACCAAAGGTTAATTAATATGCTGAGGGTACTAGAGGACCATATGCCCAGACAGACTGTGTCATGAAGTATAACTTCTTCTTCTGAGAGTCGCCTCATCTGTCCAAACTCATTTGCTCTCCTCAGTTTCCTGTATTACCTCTTCTCTCTTCCTATGAACAAGTTAGATAAGTCTTTAGATTTTACTGTGTGTTTATGTATTTACTCCCCCTTAATTTGATGTTCTAATGTATATAATAAATTTATATACCTTTTCCCCTGTTAATCTACCTGTTGTCAGTTGATTACATAGACTCGGCTATCTGAACCTTAGCGGTAAGAGGGAGCCTTTGTTCCATTTGTTAAAGCAAAAAAGTTATGCCATATACATTTTACTATAGTAAAAGGTAAGTATACTCTCTTCATGTAACAAAAATAAATATCAAAAGCTGAATTCTCCATAATAATGCACAATGACAAAGAAAGGAACCCATAGTAATTTAAAATATATTGATAATTTATCCACAAAGCCTGCTTTTAGAAAATACCCCACAAAATGTTATTGATAGCCTGTGTTTTTCTTTGGTACTGTAAAAGAGTTTTCACTAGTCTGTATCTCACTTGTATTTTGAAATTTTTCTTGAACATATTACAGGTTTGAAGGTATAACTTATTGACCCAGCTTGCAATACTTTAATTTTAAGTAAAGCTGAGAATCTACTTACCTGTTTTGTGGTAACTCTTGGTTACTCTTGCCAATTTAAAAAAAGTGTTGCAAGTTTTATGGTCTATCTTTTCCCTTTTATGCAATGAAAAGTCATTATTCGTTCTACACACTAATTCTATTCGAAAAGGCCAGTTACAGAAAACAAAACCATACAAGAGCATTTCTAAACACAATAACTTCATGCTATGAGCCTTATTTCTCATGTCTATAGAGGCCAATGTAGGGAAAGCAGGTTTTTGTTGTGATTGTCTGCAAGTTATAACCTAGGGGTAATGGTTATTACATTGTATCAACTTATGAAGTTTAGAAGCTTAACTGAGCAACTCAGCAGGAGTCAAGGGTCCTCACTTGTAAATATCCTGAACTTGTACAAAAGGTGAGCATAGAGAGAGTGTGGGTGTAAAGGACCCATCCTAGGGCACAAAGCATGTATACATTACAAGGCACAAAAGGAGGATTTTTTCCTCCTTCTTTTTGTTATCACTGCTTTTGCTGTCTTCTGTCTCATGAAGTGTTTCTTCAGTGCCATGCTACCCTGCTTTGGAGCCAGGTAACTATGGACTGAAACCTCAACAAACTGTAAGCTTTCCTTCTTTAATTTTGGGCACCAGGTATTTGGTCTAAACAAAAAGGACCTTTGCATAAAGTGCCAGTAATTCAGTCTTATCATATATTACAATCCTCGAACTTAAAGTTTATCAGTGCATAGCAAAAGAGAATTGAAGGACATCTGTGCAGAAAAGAGTAGACATAGTAGGTAGAGTGTGCTGTGCTTAGAAAATCCTGCTCACGTGGTTGAACTTTGGCTGGTATCAGTAAGCTTGGCTTTTGTACAAACAATGTGCTATACTGAAAAAAAATTCTCCCTAAGGAAGGTGGATCATGTTGCCTAGATGGTTGGTGCACCAGTATCATGCTTAGCACTGAATTTTCTTCTGAGATTGGGATTGTTGGTAGAGATTGGGCAGGGAGTGCTATGTACCAGTCTTCAGTAAAATCTCTAGGGCTCTGAAATTTCATGGTTCCACTAGAAAAACTGCACACATTTTAGTGTCTGGGTGCAGGGTGAGCTGTGTTGACCCTCCTGGAATGAAAGAAGTATCAGGAAGCTGACTTCAGATTCCCCTTCATCCTAACTGTGTGCTTTTTAACTATGATCTGCTGCTGAATACTTGCTTTGTCACTGTCATAAATTTTAACCACGAGTACAGTTCTATACAGTACCGTGTGTATGCCAGCTCCAAATCTCCAAATGGGGTTTGTGTGGGGACCTCAAACATAATGCCATGAGGTATTTTTAAGGGCCAGAGATGGCACTGGCTTACATCATTTTTATCCACTCTGAATCTTCCAAATGAAAAGAACCTGGGATTTGTAGAGGAGCTACCTAGGTGTGAAGGGTACTATTTTCTTCTATGACACTTATTCTTTACCACTTGTAGCATTCCTCATGCTTCTTCCTGGGTGATGGCCTCATTTTTCACGTTTATCACTGAGTTTTGATGCAAAGACTTTAATGCAACTGAAATATTATTCCTAATGTATTATAATCTTTTGTGATTCTATTAAAAGCCCTCTCCCTCAAGTGAAAGCTAAGAATATTTTTGTCAGTCCATTCTGGAAGATTTAAGTCTTTTTTTCACAATGAAGTGTATCTGAAATATATTTTCATCAGTGGAATGAAGTTGAGATCCTGTAGAAGAAGGGACATATGTACTGTACAGTAGAAATGGCCTGGGAAAAAGTGTTCACTGGGGAGAAAATGACAAAGGAGGACAGAATTCATTTGGAGAAACATGACTTGGGGAGAGCAACCTGAGGAAATGTGGTATGGGCTGATAATGGAGAGATAAGTGAGGTGCACTGACACATGACTGACAGGGCTAGGGCCCCAAACAGTAAAGGCAGCTCAGAGCAAAGACCATTTATAACTGGGAGTTACATGGTAGCAGAAGTCACTGAAATGCTCAGGGGTGAGAAAAAGATGCTGAGTTAGAGAGAACCAAATGAATTATTACATAACATTTAAAGATGCATTTCTAGGCATAAGAGTCACAGAAGAGAAACCAGCAATCTCATGGTGTTGAGGTGACCTCCAGTGTGGCCAAGGCATGCATGGCAAGGATGTGAGTACTGAGAGCCAGGCTGGGAGGCAGCACTTCTCGTCAAGGAATCTGTGATTCCTACAGAGGCTGGAACTTCTCAAGGTGGAGCCAAGGTTTGTGGGCACAGACAACCACAGTCTCTCTAACTGTACTTCATGTACAGAGAGGAGGTGGCTATGCAGTGCTGTGGAATCACTGCTGGCACAAAAGTACACAGACGACTGGGTCAGGGTGGCTGAGTCCAGAGTGAGGGGAAAGTCCTCTGTGTTTTCTCTGGAGACATTGTATCCTTTGGGAAATTCTCCTGGTTCTAGGTACTTAATACCATATGAGTAATGGATCAGCCTCAGTCCATGACCTGGGTCTTGTCGATACCAGTACATGTAGTCATGTTTGTTGGTCTGCTGGCATTTCAAAGTCACCTTTTCTTTGGCCTTTGTGACCTTGAATCTTGGGCTTTGGGTGATTCCAGCCTCTATATGCCCTATGACAGAGAAAGAAAGCCCGGTGAAGAGCCCAGAGAGGAAGGGATGTATTGAGGTTTTGGGAATTTTAGGGAAGGAAGCCCACCTGTGGCCTGCACTCACCTGCCCACAAGAGACTGAAGGTCACCCAGGAGAAGAGCTTGGTGCCCATTTCTCTACTAGGGCAGTGATCTTGCGTCTTCCAGTGCTGTCTAGGGGAAGTGGAACTTGGGGTTTCTGTGACTCAGTGATGTCACTGTCCCTGACAGATTCATGAGTTGTGTGGTAAAGCTGCCATGCTCCTCCCCTACAAGACATTTTTTTTATATAATTCTGTATTTGCTCATGTACATATGTATCTGTGTAGAGTTTCATGGTATAGATACCATAAATACACAATTTATCAGTCCAAACTAGAAAATAATGTGCAACTGCACAAGTACAATTAATTAATTACAATTGCATACGCCTCTATCCCAACTTTAGTATGGAAATCTGTTCCTCTAGGCATTTCATTATGATGTAAATACTTTTTGTATATTTTTTGTTTTAACTTTTTCGTATATTTCTCTAGTCTAAAAAGATTTCTCACAGCAGTCCTCATGCCTTCCATATTTTGTCTGCTAAAAAGTCACGTCCCAGAACTCCTTTTTTCCTAAAAGGAATTAACGGATGTCAGCCTGAGGTGATATACTTGGGTACAAGAGCCACTTATCTAGGATGGTTGAAAAGTGTCAAGGACAAGGTCACTAAAATTTGGAGAATTCTCACACCAACTCAGCTATCAGGAGTGCTGACCAGCAGGATAAGGACACAGTGTGTCCTCATGGGTATGAAGTTTTCCTTCCTTTCAGGGAAGCCATGCACCCTGGACCACCTGAGTGACAGTGATTCTGCTTCCTATCAAAATCGGAAAGGTGCATTAGGCATGAAGTTAGAACACATCCTTGTGATCCCAGTTCATGGGAGGCTGAGGCAGGAAGACCACAGGTTTAAGGTCGGTCTGTCCTCTACAGCAGTGCCCTCCTAAAGAAGGAAAGATGGGCCCTTTTCACGTGGAAGAGGTCTTTGCTGAGACAAACACTGCATTGAGTCTCCACAGTGAAAGAGAAATGCTCTATATTAACTCAGATCTTGTAATCGTGACAAAGATAAATTGAGTCATATATTCTCTGTCATGAAAAATATGGAAGTACTCACTAGGGTTAAGATTGTGGTTTGCCATGCAGGTGATAGTACAGTGTAAGGCCTTCTCACTGTGACTACACATGTTGATAGACTCATGAAGGATGTCTGCTCCAATTGTGCTCTAGTGAGGAACATACAGAATCAGAAGAGGAGGCAGTGATCAGTGTGGCATTTGCTTGATACATTGGTGTGGGGGAGCCTGGTCAACCTAGGAAGGCTTCTCCATCTATGTCTAGAGCTTTGCTGCTCCTCAGAGACAGAAGAGACAATAGATGACAGCGAGAAACGAAGTCATCGAGCTGAAAATGTAGGAGTTTCTGATTAACACATAGGCCTATGTAGCTCTGTGGATCATAACCTAAACACCGAAAACGATACTGTTCCAAACAATGCCTTAACTTCTTTGGGATGATAAGCATCTCCTATCAATCCCGCACCTACCAACATCTCCTTTGCGTTTAATTTTCAATTAATGAGTGAATGGCACATTTTCTATTGCTGCAAATGCACAGCTCCCTTGTAGAGCTATGACAGGACAAACATTCTCTGGCTTAAAATCATGTGTCCTGAAAGTTGATGGCAAAATAGCCATAGTAACTGTGTTCTATAATGTGACCTCCTCTTGCTGCTCAGCAGTCCTGAAATGGAAAAGATGGAATTCTGCTGCATATATTGATCAAGATCAGAGACTATCATGGGATTTTAGGTGAACTTTGACTTTGGAGGCATAATGATAGAGCTTCAATCCTGGTTCTGATGCTTGTGAATATGAAACATTTGGGAAAGCCCAGTGTAGCTCATACACCTTACAGTCTATTTAGTGACACAGTGAAACCTTCATCTCTAAAGGGGATACCCTGGTGTCTATCCATGCACTAAAACACATAATAGAAAGAGTGAAAGAGTGAAAGTTAAAGAGTGAAAAGAAATCATTAGATTAAATGACACATGACAATTAATCCTTTTGAAAACATTCCTCCTTGCACTTATTCCAAGGCTCCTGACCCTTTATGACATAGTTGTGGATGTCCTCTTTGGAGCTTAGCTTCACAAGGTATAAGCAGAATTCCTTGAAAGCTGCCACACAGGGGCATTATAAAAACATCATCACAGTCTGTCCTCACCCGCCTACTCATCAGATCCAGTGCTGTGCATCTTTTGGCTCTAGCCCAAAGTGAAAATAGCCCTGAAAGGAAACATCTGAATCAATTCAAGACATAGAGGCAGCCATGGCATCACAGCTAAAGAATAAAAAAAAAAAAAAAACCCTCTACTATGGCTTCAGAAAGTGGCAAGAATGATGCGATGAGTGTGTTCAAGGCAAAAGAGAGGATGGGGTTGGGGTAGTAGCAATGTGTCCTTTATTGTAATCGATGTTTTAACTTAAACACTCACCATAGTCATCAATCACAATGCACCCACCCACACACCACTCTACTCTAAAGAGAGTAGGACCCCTGCCAGTGCCTAGGAATTGAAAGGTCCAGGTAGAGCCTTCAAGAGCATCTTGCAGACCTAGAACCTGAAATTCCATAAGCCCTGAGGCTGAGTACAGCAGAGCAGGAAGAGGTTAGCAAAGCACTGCAGGCATCCACAGGGCTTGGGTTAAGGTGACAACTCTCCCCTTCCCCGCCCCCAAGGCATCCTCAGCTGGGACTGGAAGGTTGGAGTGCACAAAGCCAGTAGCTCTGCAAGGCTGTGTGTCATGCTGCTGGCACAGAGATACACCGCTGTGTCCTCCAGCTCCAAGGTGCTCATGTTCAGCTCTGAGTGATAGTCACTGAATTGCTGACCTGAGAATCGGTCAGGCATGTTTCCTTTAGTTCTCTGACGCATATCATAATACTGAATGAGCAATTGGAGGCCTTGACCAGGAACCTGCTGATACCAGGACACACTTATGTGTCCAGAGGTGGGGTAGCATAGCAGAGTGGACTTCCCTCCCTTGGCTTTGATTAGGTTTCTTGGGGACTGGATGACTTCGGCATCCAGAAAACCTACGGGAAAATGAGACAGAGGTAAGCAACTAAAAAGTGAGAATGTGATCCTCCAGCAATAATAAAAAGCTGTGGTCGAAAAGCCATCCCAACCCTGCTCAGGACTCACCTGTTCCCAAGAGACAAAGGGTCAGATAGGAAAGGACCCTGGGTCCCCAAGCCAAATCTGAAAAGCCAAGATAGGGCATCTCTCTACCCATGGTGTTGGTCTCCTGGGCCAGATAGCAGATGCTCTGTTCCACTCCTCTGTTTTCTCAGTTTGGAGCATTTGCCTATAACATCAGGGATGTCACTGTTCAGGCTCCAGTAGGAACCCTGCACCCCAGGACATGATCAAGGGGCCAGGTCTTCACCAAGTAGCTTCCGGTGAGCAGGGGGAGCTGTGCACAGCACCTCAGGACTCTGTGTGACACAGATAACCCAAACCCCAGCTTCTCTAACTGGTCTCACGCAGTGAGGCCACGACAGTCCAGGTTGATTTCAGAAGCCCCATCATACTCCCCTGATAGGTAGACTCCTGCAGAGGCTGGGACTATTCAAGACTTTAGTTCATGTCTCCCGGTGGTGACAATCACATGAAAATATGGGCAGCAGAACAAAGAACTTTATTAACCACAGGCTCTGATGCATCCAGCTCCCCAGCGAACACTAAGGGAGGAGCCTCAAGGAGCGCTCTGAGGATCCACAGTGCCCCCACGTGGCCAGCTATGCAGTCACCAGAACTTCCCAATGTGGCTGCTGTTCCTGGAATCTAGGAGCTTTGTAGTAATGTAAGTTTCCTGTGACACAGAAAGAAATGTAAGCCAATCTTCCTTTTTTTTTTTTTTTTCAGAAAATGGGAAACTAAATGATAAATCTGATCAATTCGTATTGTAGGCAGTGCGAAAGCCTCCAGTTGTTGCTACCTGCACTCAGAATGGGGTGGGAGGTTGGCAAAGGCTCCCTAAGGAAAAATAACTCCCAGATGAGCTAACAGGGAATTGTATCAACCAGCAACTCTTCTGGGCAACTGGGGAAATCATCCAAAATGTCCAAGAAGATGAAAATGACCCTCGACATATCTTGCATTTTTTGAAGCGCCTGTTCCAAGTGCCTTTCCCTCCTTTTCTTGGGGTGAACTGTTTTCTTCATGATGCATTTGGAGGAGTTCTATTATATATGTGTTCATTTCTCATATATGTTCTAATTAGTATCTTTGCAGTACATTTTAAAGTTGCACACACAGGCACACAGAAGACTATTTTTATTCATCATTACAAAATATGTTTCTTGATTGGCTCATTCAGACTAGGGAGATAATTAGGATTTCATACTGTTATTGATCTTGCTACTTTCATCCCTTTCAGCTTGCATTTCTTTTCTGTTAGTCTCATCTCGTCCTTACTACTTTTTGAAGCAGTTCTGTGGATTAGTAGAGAGCTTTCATGAATGCACTCATTCATCTGGGCTATCAGCTATATGTCTTCTTTGTTTTGTTATTAGTTGTTGTAGAGCATGTGTTTGTATTTTAACATAGCCTACTTGTAAGTAATTTCCCACAATTTAGGGAAAACTTAAAGTGCTGTGATATTTGCTCATTCGTCATTTTATCATCTTTATATAATTATGTTTTATTGATTTGAGTTTTACATTTACTTGATATTTAAAAAAATAAAACTAAACATAATGCAACAGAACCAAGCAGATCAGAAGAAAACAATGTAAGTGACACAGATTTCAAAACAAGACAACATGAGATCTACAGTGGCTACCAAAATGTCTCTTGTATTCTACTAAATGATTGTATCTTCACAAACAACGAATTCATACAAAACAAAATAGTATAAAACTTTTGAAGGCTTTATAGGCCTTCAAAACCATACAATATGAAAATTAACAATGGCTGTCATAATGTCTGTTCTCTTCAAAATAGCTATCCATACCTTCATGTTTGTTGAAATTAAACAATACAAAACAAACTAAAACCACTCTGAAAAAAGAATAGAAGCATTATTGGATTTCACAGCATGATGATACAAAATTAGCAATGGATACCATAATGTCTGTTTCTTTTCAACATAGCTGTTCATTTCATCTCACATAATATAATCGATTCTCATAAACTGTTTAAGAGAAGGTATAGGCATGTATAAGCCACTACATTTATAGCTATCCTTTCTGCATTACAGCAAAAAACAAAACAAAATTAAAAATATAACTAGAAAAATAAACAAAAAGACAAATAAATAACAACAGCAAAGAGCCCAAAACAAAAGTGACATAGGACTTCAAAACATGGTGGTAGGAACAGAACTAAGGTTGATATTTTACATAATGGTCTTCAAGAATTCCTCAGGTTACTTGACACAAACATGCAAAATTGTTGCAATGCTGTATTAACTGCTTTGTGCTACGAACTGATAGAATTTGTGACACAATCATCTTAGCTATCTTAAGTGTGTTTATACATTTTTAGATATATTTTCCTTTCCCTTCCATATGGTTTTTCCTGATTTTTCCTGAGATACTATTTTTCCCCTTTGAGAAGATTCTTACCCTTTCACTGTATTTATTGAGGTTTTTGCATCTTATGTACACTTACTATTCCTTATACTAGGGAGACAATACAGTATTTATTCATGTGAGTTCGATTTATTTCACTTATGAGTATGTTCTCAACTTTCATCCACTTACAAATATCTAAATGTGATTACTCTTTATATCTGAGTAGTATTACGTTGTATAAAAAGACTACATCTTTTTTTATCCATTCCTCAGTTGATGCAAATTTAGGTTGTTTCCAACATCTGGATACTACAAATTGTGTTGCTATAAGCATAGATGCAATATATCACTGTGATATGATGCTTTCAATTCTTCTGGAAATATGCCCAGAAGTGGAAGACCTGGGTCAAATGGGGCTTCCAATCCCAGTTTTTTGAGGAACCTCCAGACTAGAGACAGGAAGACGGTGGCTTGATAGGTAGCTGGGTAGAGAGCCTCTCTGAGAAAAACAGCTCTGACTCTGGAATTTGACAACATGAAGAGGGCCAGACTAGAGGAGAAGGAATCTTGTGACCTAGGAGGAAACTGAAGAAAAATGAAAAAGGGGAAACAGAAGGGAAAAACGCGAATAGAGGGCTGGAGCTGGATGCGCTCATTGATACTGGTTTTGCCCTGTGCCTAGTGCACAGTGGAGTCAGAAGATTCAAGGTTGCACTGAAGCCATGGCTGCCAATAACGGGATTTGGTGAGTCCCGGGCCCTTGGTAGGAGGACGAAGCTCAGTGTGGAGTGGGGTCAAGGTGGAGGACTGCATTAATTCATGTTGAGTGCTGGAAATTGGGTACTGCAGTGGGTGTGGCCAGTTGGAAGACATATTGAAGTTGAGCAGGATGGGACAGAGCCAAGAGCCAAGGAGGTGTCACACAGCTGGCCCTGGCCCATAGAGGACTGGTGAGATCTGCTGGGGCTGGTTCACAGCCCTGTTCAGACCCAATAACAGGGACAAAACTGCCCCAAACCTGTGATGTCAGCTCATCACAGACTAATGTGATGAAGGCATTCACCTGTTGACTGGCTCAGAGGAAAGGGGCCAGCCCACAGCCTTGGCATGCAGCTCAATAACAGCAAACTGGAGAAGAAAGCAAGCCCCAGCTAGCATGCTTCAGAAAAACTATAAGCAATACAGAGAGGCCTGAGACCTCCACTACACAGCTGTATGAAAGCAACCATAAACATGACGAAAGAAAGAAATAAGAAAAAGCCTACAGCCACTGACCTGGGGGAAATAAGTCCAGGAGAGGTAAATACAGGAGAGAACCAGTGCAACAATCATGCAGTATCAGCCACAACATCAGTGGACATAAATAAATACTTTCATACCTCATAGACAAACTTAAAACTGAAATTCTAATCCAAGTGAGGCAATATATAAAAAGATTAATAAAAGAAATGCTAAGCCTCTCTCAAGAAGACACAGATGGAAAGAATGGAGGAACACAAAAAAGAAGAGAAACCTTTTATGATGAATATAAACAAAATCTAGAATACATGAAACAGATCCAAAGAGATTAACAGGAAATTAAAAACTCCATTGAAAACTGGCAAAATGCCATGACAGAAACTAAACCTAGCCTTTCAAAACTTGAAAATAGATTTGCATAAGCAGGCAGTCGTGAGTTCGATCCCTAGTACCGATAAAAAGACAAAAAAAGAAAAAGAAAAAGAAAATAGATTTGCAGTGTGTGATTGTGAAAGAAAAGATCTTAAAAATGACAAGGAAGGAGGAAACAACAATTCAAAGGCTAGAAGATGACAAGAGGGTCTATAACTTAAGAATAAAAAACGTGAGCAAAGAAGCAGGAGTAATCACAAATGAATTACAAAGGCTATTCACAGAAATAATTAAGGAAAGCTTCCCAAGCATAGTCAAAAGAAATAATATCGAGATAAATGAGGCATACATAACTCCAACCAACTACAACAAAAACAGATCTACCCCAGACATATAATAGTCAAGATCCCAGAAATTCACCACAAGAACAGAATATTAAAAGTGGTCAGAAAAAAAGAAACAGATCACCTATAAAGGAAAATCCAAAAATAATGATAGACTTCTCAACACAAAGTATCAAATCAAGAAGAGCCTGGAGTGTAGTCCAAGCCCTGAAAGAAAATAACCTCCAACCCAAATTGATGTACCCTGAAAACTCTCTCTCAAAATTAATGGTGAAACAAGATGTTTCCAAGACAAAGAGGAACTGTGGGAGTTCGTGACCACCGATTCAACCCTACAAAAAATACTGAAGGATATTTTAGAGACATAGGAAAAAAAATACCAGGAAAAAAATACCAGCAACAGTGGGAGAGAGGCCTCAATGAATGGGGCATACAGTGGAATGAGGAAGAAAAAGTGGGCAAATAATATAAGAAAAATAGAATAGCAGAGATGAGGCAGAGAAGGTGGGCTATAATCTCTAGTATAGATAACCTTGATACACTAACAAAAAGAAATACAGGCGGAGTAGATCAGGAGACAGGATACATTGAGATGCTCTGAATAGGAAATATACTTAACCTGAAAGAGGGTTAATAAACTGAAAGCCAAAGATGAGGAAATGATTCTCCATGTGACAGGGAAACAGAGAGAAATAGGGACAACTTGTCCAGCAGCTGCAGATAGGTTGGAAAGTCATGACACTTTTATACAGTGGAGAACTACTCAGGTAGAAGGAAGGAAAACCTTGTGGCTTTAGTAAGTAAAGGAATACAGATCAAGCTCAGGGGTAAAAATGTTCAACACTACTTAGATAGATAATGAGTTGCCTCCCTTATATATAAACCCAAAATATCCAAAGCACCCTGAGAAAGGGAAAGGGGAAGAATTACCTAAAATAGGAAGGCAGAGGACATTGTTAATAGTGTTTCAAGATTTAAAAGCCACATTAGTCTTATCACTCTGTTATTTTGATTTTGTTTTCTTTTGGCCTGTCTACTCATACAAATTGGAGGGCACAGACAGCTAACCCAAAATGCACAGATATAATACGGTAAATATCCTTAATTCCCTACTAACTTAGACTAAAGCCCTGTATTACTTGAACTGTCCTACCATGACTGATCTTATTTGAATCTGGTTTGTTAGACTACTGTTTTGTCTTGACTGATTTTATTTGATAGTATAAAGTCTAAGAGTAGAGGCAACTACTCTGAAGATGACAAGATGTTACAAGATATCCGTTCTGGTTTGATTATTCACTGCTTTTGACTATTCTTTCTGGAGTGAGATGGAATCTCAGTGTGGTTTTAATTTGCATTTCTCTAATGACCAATGATGTTAAAATTTTTAAGTATTTATTTGCCATTTGTATTTCTGTATCTGAGAGCTATGTATTCATCTCAGATTCCCATTTTTGGATGGAGTCTATGAAATACAGTGGTCTTATTTTTTTCTTAATTCTTTATATGTTCTATACAAAAGTCCTTTCTTTGTCTGAGGGACAGTTGACTAATATTTTTTTCAAAATTCATGGGTTTACTTTTTATTTTGTTGGAGATTTCTTTTGATATGCATAAACTTTTTAATAATATTGGATCCCTGTTATTGATTTTGAGAAGTATTCACCTTCCAGTTTGATTTTGTTCATGAATTCTCTACCTACTCCTATGTCTTCAAGTTTTCTACCTACTTTGCCTTCCAGCAGATTTAGTGTTTCTGTTTGAATATTTAGATCCTTTATCCATTGACTTTAGCTTAGTACATGGTGATAGGTATGAGTCTAGATTTACTTTTCAGCATATGGAGAGCCAGTTTTTCTGGCATCATTTATTAAAGAGACTATCTTTCTTCCAGTGAAAGTGTTTGGCACTTTATCAAAGAAAGGTGGTTGAGTGTGTTTGTAGTTATAGTTGTATCTTCTACTCTATTCCACCGATTCTTCAGATCTGTTTTTATTCCAATACCTTGCTGATTTTATTACAGTAGCTTTGTAGTATAACTTCAGGTTAGGAATTCTGATGCCTCCTGCCTTGCCTTTGTTGCTTAGAATTGCCTTTGCTATTCTAGGTCTTTTCTGGTTCGAGCTGAATTCTAGGAGTGATTTCTCTAGATCTATGAGGTATGCTAGTGGTATTTTGATGAGGATTGCCTTACATACATATAACAATTTTGGGAAAATGGACATTTTCACAATGTTTATTCTTCCAATCCACAAAGAAAGGATGTATTTCTGTTTTCTGAGGTCTTCTTCGATTTCTTTTTGCAGGATATTATAATTTTCCCTCTATAGGTCTTTTACTTCTTTCATTAGATTGATTCATAAGAATTTCAATTTTTTGGATGTTATTGTAAACATCTATTCTTCTTAGCAGCACACAGGCCACTCTCTGTAATAGACCATATACCAGCCCACAGAACATGCTTATGTAAATGCAAAAGAATTGAAATTATCCCAAGCATGTTATCACATATATTGTGAATGCTTATTTCTCTCTCAGTGGTTTTGTTGTTAGTGTATAGAAATGCTATTCACTTTTGAGAGTTGACTTTGTATCCAGCTACCTTACTGAATGTATTTATTATACCTAGGCATCATTCAATGGAATTTTGGGGATCTTCTATGTAGAGTATCATGTTATCTGTAAATAATTATAATGTAACTTCTTTTTTTCTTATCATTTCTCCTTTTATTTCTCTCTCTTGTCTAAAAGCTCAGGCTACTACTTCCAGAACTAGTGAGTAAGAATGGTAAAAATGGACATCCTTGTCCTGTTCCTGATTTTAGAGTAAAGGCTTTCAGTTTTTGACCATTTAATATGACAGTGGCTGTTGGTTTGCCACAGATGGCTTTTATAATATTGAGGTAAACACTGTCTATTCTAACTTTCTATATGTTTCTTCCCATGAATGAGTGTTGGACTTCATCAAAAGCATTTTATGCATCTATAGGAATGTGATTTTTATTTTGGTTCTGCTGATATGGTGGATTACGTTTATTGATTGCATATGTTGAGCCATCCCTACATTTCTGGGATGAACCCCACTGTTTCATGGTGTAAAATCTTCTTGATGATTGCTGCATTCTGTTTGCCAATATTTTTATGGAGAATTTTTGCATTGTTCATTAGGAAGATTGGTCCGTAGTTCTCTTTTTTGGTTGAGCCTTTCTCTGGTTTTGGTATTAGAGTAATACTTGCTTCCAGGAATGAGTTAGGGAGAATTTCTTCCCTTTCAGTTTCATTAAAGAGTTTGAGGAAAGCTACCATTAAGTCTTCTGTGAATTTCTTATAATATTCTGCAGTGAATCCATCTGGACCTGGGCTTTTCTTTGTTAGTATGGTTTAAATGACATCTTGAATTTCATTAATTGAAATTGGATTATTCAGTAGTGTTGCATCTTCTTGACCCAGCTTTGGTAATTCATATGTTTCTAGGAATTATTCCATTCCTTCTGTGTTATCAAGAGTAGAGAGGTTTTTGAAATAGGAACTGATGATCTTCTGTATTTCCATAGGGTCAGTAGTGATTTCACCCCTTTCATTTCTTATTGCATGAATTTGAGGTTTTTTTTTTTCCTTTTTTAAAATAAGCTTCCTTATGGGCTTATCAGTTTTATTTATTCTTTCAAAGAACTAGATCTTTGAATCATTGATTCATTCTATTGTTTTCTTAGTCTATTGCATTGATTTGTGTTCTGATCTTTATAAGCTCCTCTCTTCTTTTGGCTCTGAGCTTGACTTGCTCTTCTTTTTCTAGATGTTTGAGGTGTAACAACAGGTTGCTTATTTGTATTCATTCTGTTTAACTGATGTGGGCATTCACTGCAATAAATTTCCCTCTGAACACTGCTTTTATTTCTTCCCACAGGTTCTGGCAAGTATTATCAATATTCATTTGCTTTTAGATATTGTTCAATTTCTTCTTTAATTTCCCTGTGAACCACTGATTGCACAGGAGTGTATTATTCAGTTTCCTTGTGTTCGTGGTGTTTTTGTGGTTTCTTCTGTCATCAATTACTAGTTTCATGATTCTATTGTCTGATAACATGCATGGGACAATTTCAATTCTTTTGCATTTACATAAGCATGTTCTGTGGGCTAGTATATGGTCTATTATAGAGAATGTGCCATGTGCTTCTTAGAAAAATATATCTTCTTATATTGTTGAGTTGAACACTCTGCATATGTCCACCAGGTACATTTGTTCACAAGTGTGATTCCTTTCTGTTATTTCTGTGCTGATTTCCTGGGTGGTTGATGTGTTTCTTTGTGTCAACGGGGTGTTAAGGTCTCATGTTATAATTATGTTATTGCTTATTTTATTTTTAACTTCTATTAATATTTGTTTTGTATAACTGGGTGCTCCCAAATTTGGTGCATATATATTTAAGATTGTTACCTCTTCCTGTTGAAATTTTACCCTAACTAGTTTGTAGTATTCTTTGTCTCTTTGTATCATTCTTGGTTTGAAGTTCATAGTGTCTGCAAGCAGAATGCTTTTTGGGGGGCTCCTGCTTCATGGAGTATTGTTTTCCACCCTTTGACTTTTAGTCTATGAGTTTCCATTTGGGTTACATGGGTTTCTTGTAGACAGCATATGCTTAGATGTTGTTTCTTGATCCATTTTGCCAGTCTGTTTCTCTTAAGTGGTGAATTGAGGCCATTTACATTAATGGTAATAACTGAAATACATTGGTTTATTTTTGACATCTTTCTGCTGTTGATTCTTTACCTTTCCACTCTGTTTAATTGTTTGTCTTGTTTATTGTTTTTTTCACATGTCTATCTAGAACATGTTTCAATATTCTTTGCAGGATTGGTTTGGTGGGCATGAAATTTTTCAGCTGTTCTTTGTCATGGAAGTATTTTATTTCCCCATTGATTTAGGATAGTTTTTTCTGGGTACATCAGTCTGAGTTGGAAGTTGTTTTCCTTTAGGATCTGAAAAACCTCACTCCATACTCTTTTTTACTTCATTGTGTGTTAAGAAGTCTGCTGTGATCCTGATAGGCTTTCCTTTATAGATGATCTGCCTCCTCTCTCTAACAGCTTTTGATGTTCTTTTCTTATGTTTGATATCTGAAAAGTTTCTTGTTATATGTAAAGATGTAGTTGTATTTTGCTATAGCTATTTGGAGGTCTATGTGCTTCACTGATCTGTATTTCAGTTTCCATTCTCATGCTTGGGAAATTTTCACCTGTTACTTCTGTAAATAGCCTCTTGACATGATTTGTGTTGTCACCATCTCTTTCATTTATACCTATCAATCCTATGTTGTTTTTCTTTGCATCATCGTCCAGCTATTGAATTGTTATTTCCTGATTCCTTCTTCTTTTTTAAAGATCTTCCCATTCCTATTCAACTGCTGCAATCTTGTCTTCAAGATATAAAAGTCTATCTTCGTTTTCATTGAGACAGTTTTGCCAAATTTCAATGGAATTTTTGATTTCTTGTATATCTCTTTGAATCTATTTCATGCACTCTGTATTTTTCTTACATTGTTTGTTAAAGCTTTACATATTTTTGCATTGTTCCTCTAATTTTTTAACTATGTCTCTTTAGATATGTTCAGCATTTCTTTCATTATTTCATTTATTATTTCTTCTATGACCTGAGAGGTTATTTCTGATCTGAGTTCTTTTATAGCTTCCAGTTGTTGTTTCTTTACTTCAGTTGCTCTCAGTTATGGAGTTTCAGGTGTATGGCCTACATTTTGTTCTACTTCCCTGTCTCCTAGGCTTGTTAGGGATGGGCTGGAGGTTTGAGATTGCATTTTGCTCTTTCAGTTTCTCATGTCCTATACTCCCTTAGGGAAGTGGAATGCAAGTTCTCAGTTCTTTCTTGGGTTGAAAATATCTATTCCTATTGCAGGGAGTTTCCCCAGTTGGGTGGAGGTCCTTAGACAGACCTTACCAGATGGCTGCACACACGTGGTATTGCTGTGTAGGGCCTTACCAGTCCAGGAGAGAAGCATCAAAGATTCAGAGAGTGCTGAAGGACATTACAGAGAAAGAGAGGAAGGGATACCAGGATTCCAGCAACAGTGGCAGCGAGGCCTCAATGAATGGGGCAGACAGTGGAATGAGGGAATAAGGTGGACAAATTAAAGCAGAAAAGTGGAGTAGCAGACATGAGGCAGAGATGGTAAGCTATAGTCTTTAGTATAGACAGCTCTGAAACACTATAAAAAAAGGCAGAGGTCATTGTTAATGGTGTATAAGGATTTAAAAGACACAGTAGTCTTATTGCCATATTTAGTTTGAATTTAATTTGTTCTTGTCTGTCCACTCATGTCAGATTTGAAGGCACAGACATCTGACCCAAAAATAGCAGGTTATACCATGGTAACTATCCTTACTTTCCTATTAACTTAAACTGGAATCCTGTATTACTTACATTGTCTTACTATGACTGATCTTAATTGAATCTGAATCATAAGACTATGGGTTGGCCTTGGCTGATTTTATTTGAATTTGGTATGCTTGTTAGTATCAACCCTAAAAGTAGAGGCAACTACTCTGAAGATGACAAGATGTAAAGGATATCCATACTGGTATTAACTATTAACAGCTCTCAAATCCTACAATGCTTTCAAAGTTGAGTTTTTATAAAAATAGGTAATACTAATTATATTAAGCCGGTGTTATAGACAAATCTATTGAAAATAACAAGAAAAAACATAGTAACTACGGAAGATCATCTATATTGTGGTCTTATATGTCTTATCCATTGCATGTTTTTCTAGGAATTTGTTTTGCTGTCTTGCTATGACTTGGTTTTCCCTATAATACAGAGAGGATAGATATGTAGAAATTCACACATGAGTTTTTTTTTTTTAATTATTTACGGGAACAGATTATCTAATGCAAGATGTAATGAACAGATACTCTGAAGAAGACACGCTAAGACACCCGAGGCTAATTTTGTAGCATTATGATATAAATTCTAGCAATACTATTGTTTGCTGATTAGAATGACATTGGTCTGGTCTCTTGAGTTCAATTTCAGCATATGTAGAGATGGGAACAGATACCACGAAGAGAATGAGAGATGCGATGATAGTTATTATTGTCTTCCCTAATGTTGGATCTTGAAGACCTAAAAAGCCTTCATCATCCTGTAATGATTTGATTAGTTCTATAATATGCAATAAGTATATAAAGTGGGTGAAGATGGGGACAACTATTTGGAAGAAACTAGAGACAGTTTGATAGACAGTGAATATCTCCAGTGGACTTGCTTTGAAATCTGTATTTCTTTAAATTGTTTTTTAACTGTTTTGTTCTGTTTTGATATATTTAATCTTACTCTCTTTGAGATGTAAAACAAGTGTGTAAGACTGATAACCATATTACTGAGTTTTTGTTCGATCATTGAGCAGAACTGTTTGTAGTGTCACTTTTTGAATGTCATTCTAAATACTTTAATTTTGTAACCTGAACAGCTATTTCTAAGATGACAATATGTAACTTATCAACCAGCAATTTGTTACCGTTTGTTTTTCTGTAATTTTGTATTATTTATACCTTTTTTTTAATCTCCATGTATTTTTTTGTTTCCTTTTCTTTAAATTAAAAAGAAAAAGAAAAAAAAAGACAAAGATTCCCTGTGTGCTGGAGAGCACTGCACACAATTTGGCTTGCCAGGTCGAAGGCAGGCAGCTGCAGTCAGCCTGTGAGTCACTGGGAGGAGCCCAGATAGGCCTAGTAGGACCTCCTGGTGTGCCCTCTGGTGATGTGGAAGGTGGTTGAGGCCTTACCAGTCTCCCAGCAAAGCAAAAAAGCTTCCATGCAGGCATTTTTCAGAATGCCAAGTGAGATTCGGGCAACTTGGCTTTTACATTTATTTTCAATCCAATAATATATAGGAAATGTTTGCTAGAGAGCTGATTATGATTTAACCTACAGTTTAACCACTTCTTTTGGGTATCTCTAGTTATTGTTGTGATACATTCCCAGGCCACAGCTAGTTTCCAGACCTCCTGCTGTCAGAATTCTGGGGTTTGGAATGCAGTTATTCCTATTAGTGAAGAAAAAGTAGTGACTCCTTTTTCTAGGACCCTTGATCATGGGCAAAGCTGAGCAGAGAGGTTTCTAAAGAAGAAGGAGGTGGTGGTGCCCCACTGGGATCCAACTGCTGGCATAAAGATAACTGAGTCTGACTACTCTGCTAGCTGGATTATTCACTAATAGGTTGTTGGCCTCAGGCCTTTGAGCAGATTTCCATTCATTATGAGGAAGTATCCCTGATGCATGTGATGGAAACTCATTCTGGAAAGACATCAGAAATTCCAGGCCTTGCCCCAGAATCTGTCAGGATCAGTAAAGGCAACTGTGTCCAGAAAGTGGATCACACCTTAGAACTATATTCTGTCCCTTCTTCATGACCCTGTTTGTAGAGGACAGGGAGACTTCAGCTTTGATGTGACTTGTGGAGACACAAGTTGGAAATGAAATCACAAGAAATTTTTAGGCATCACATATGCATGTGATGAAATGGTTTTCTGTTCTGAGGACTCAGCTCTCCTCAGACAAAGAGGGCACCCAATATTGGAACATGTTGATCCACGACAGGATCAAAGAAGAAAACAGGTTCCTCTAATCAGGGTCTTTGTGCACAGGAGCACAAACAGTGTGGCCTCCTTTGTTCAGGAACTGCAAGTCTTGAGGTGATGTCACTAATTATCCAGATTACCTGATATAAAATGAGCCTAAAAAGTCAGGCTTAATCTGAAATGCATAAGTCTATAGTGCACCAGTAAGACGGAAAACAGTATCATCAGCCATAATCAGAAATTTTAAAAGGAAAACATGTAAGTCACAGAATTCAAGCACAGTGGTACCTTAGTTGTGAAGTCAAATACTCATTGATCCTATGAGGTCCATTTTTGTCCACATGCAGTATTCCAGGGCACTGCTGCCCAGATAGATGCTACACTGCGGCTCTTTATGGTCTTCTCCTGTTACCTTCTGTTCATGTTGTCAGCTGTTTGTCACTGTCTGGATGTTTCAACAGAACCTCCTACTGGAAATCTTCACCAAGGTCTCTCGTTTCTGACCCCATTTTTTGGCGTCTTCCTTTACTCAAGTTGTCACAAAAGAAAAAAAAAAAACATTCTTAGTCAGCTAATATCTGCATTCTTCTTGGTTCTTAAAGCAGTTTCATAATTCCTCCTATATAGAGAGAGCACTTCTAAAACAAACAGATGCTTTTACAACTTTCTTTCAGTGAAGTCAGAACTGTTTTCCTCATCAAATTGTAGTGAAAGTTTTACAATAAAAAATGCATGGCTGACAGTCTATAACTGGGATTCCCAACAGTCTTCATGATGAAAAATTAATTTCTCATTTTGATCCCTCCATTGACAACACCTTTCATGTGTGATACAGTAGTAGCTTTCTGTGTGACTGTAGTGAAGGAAGTTTAGAGTTGTAAAGACCCTGAAAGTATAGTTGAGCAAGTGTTTGAAAAAGAGGATTGATGACTTAGCAGTGTCTTTGCTGCTGGCCCAACAAGTCACTGCTGAGCTCATGGAGGAAGGCCAAGTCTTGTTTACACACAGACATATTAGGGTGATCAGTCCATGTTTTTACCTGCACATGTTCTCTGTCACAATATGTAAACTTTGTGCTGGTGTATTTCCAGCTGATGTGATTCCCAGTAGATATTGCCACTGTCCTGGCTGTGTCACACGCCTTTGATGTCTGTGTGAGTAGTGAGGACCTGGCCTGAATATCTGGGTGAGGATGGTGGCCAGGTGACACATGGGTGGAGACAGAAATCTGCATAGAAATTTTTTTGAGGCACTGTAGTTGCAGGGCCAGAAATTCACTCCTATATATCTGGAAGTATTGTACTTATTCTGAGAAGACAAAGGATATTTGAGAAGAGAAACGTGTAATCTCTTTAAATTCTCTGAGACTGAAATTGTCACTTTTAATCCAGATCCCACGGCTTTTCAAGTTATGTGGTTGGCAGTGACAGTGTTGGTACATTTGTAGCAGAGCTTGCAGATACATCCATCCTTGACAGACAAAAGTACATCCAGGGAAAGAACCTGAATCACATGGGGTTCTTTAGCAGGGAGAGGGGATCTAAGGCCTCAGGCATTGAGAGCTCTCTTTTTTCTGTACCTGTGAGAATGGCTGTCTCTGATTGTGTTGTTCCTGGTTACAGCCCTACTCGAAAGTTTTCCCTGGGATGATCCAGGGGTTCTTTTATTATTATTTTTTTTATTTTAAAGAGAATAAAACCAACTAAAATAAAACAGAATAAAGCCAATAAAACAAACCAGTGTAATAAATACAGACTTCAAAACAAGATAATAATAAATCAACAATGGCTACCATGATTCCTCTTGTCTTCAAAATAGCTGCCCATTTGATCAGACATACTAAAATCAAACAAAACAGAGGGGAATAGAACCAATAAAAACAGAACAATGAACACAATATTTGAAAACATAATATCAAATTGAAAATGGCTATCATAATGTATTTTCTTATCTTTGAAACAGCTTCCCATGCCATCAGATAGAATCAAATCAAACAAGATCAAGCAGAATAAAACAAAACAATGGAAATGACACAGGATTTATAGCAAGACAATAGGGAATTAACAATGGCTACCACCTTCATAAGAGGATCCCTCATAGATGCTACATTGCACATTGTCATCTGCTAAATAGAGGATCAGATTACCAGCTTTAGATATGTAGGTCAATGAAGCAATAAACACTATAAGAACTAAGTTGTATTTTGCCTCAATAGCTATCTCAGCCTGTGATTCTCTGGATCAGGCAGTGGCTCCCGTCCATGCACTGGAAGTGGCTGGCTTCTTGTTCTCCTCCCTCGGTCCACACAGGGTACCTGACACAGGTTTTTGTCTCCTTTCTCTCCATCAGCTAATCCCTGAAATTCCTCCCACACAGTGAGAGATTGTAAACTAGATTCCAAAAAAGTTCTATGCTTGCAGTTTTTCCCATGTTTGTCTGAGTTGCTGTGCTCTTTGAAGATGCCTCTTGGTAGAAAGGTGTGGATGGGAGCAGAGACTGAGGTGATGATTGGGGAAGGGAAAGGAAGAAGAAGATACACCTTGCCCCATATCCAAGGCCCTAAAAACGAGGTCACCCTTCAAGTGAGGGTTTTAAATTTAACACTGAACATTCATCATAGATTCACAGTGGTATAAACCATGCAAAATAGCTGACATAGTAGGTTAAGTGTCCTGCGTTTATAAAATCCTACACACAAGGTTGAACATTGCCTGGTACCTGTAAGGTTGGCTGTTGAACAAACAGTGTTCTGCACTTACTTAAACACTTCCCTAAGTAATGTGGATCATGTTTCCTAGATTGTTCATGCAACTGGTATGATGCTTAGCACTGAATTTCCTTCTGAGATCTGGATTGTTGGTACACAGTTGGTAGGCAGTGCAAGGTGCGTCTTTGGTAAATTCTCTAGGGCTCTTAATTTTCATGGATTCGCAAGAAAATCAATTCACACATTTTAGTGTCTGGATGGAGGGTGAACTGTGTTGATATCTCCTGGAAAGAAAGAAGCTTCAGGAGCTGAATGCAGATTCCCCTTGATCCTATCTGTGTGCTTAATCACTATGGTCTGCTTCTGAATAATTTCTTTGTCACTGTCATAAATTTTAATCATGAGTACCATTCTGTACTATGTCACATCAATTGCACTTCAAAATCTCCAAGTGTCTGGATTTGGTGGGGACCCCCAACATAATGCTATGTAGTATTGTTAAGGGCCCGATTTGGCAATGGCTTACATAATTTTTATCTACATTTGGGCTTGGAGACAGACTCTGGATCTTTCAATTGGAGAGAGGCTACAAATCATAAAGGATCCACCTGGGTGTGATGGATAGTAATGTCTTCTGTTGCACTGATTCTTCACTACTTATGTACATGCCTCATCCTTATCCTGGTCCTTGGTTTGAATTTTTACTTTTCACATTGAGTTTTGATGCAAAGACTTTAATACAACTGAAATGATATTCATCATGGATTATGCTCTTTTCAGCCTCTATTAAAAATGTTCTCTCTCAAATGAAACCTAAATTTTTTTTTCTCAATCCAACCTAGAAGACTTAAATCTTTTTTTTTTTCACAGTGAAGTGTATCTGAAATATATTTTCATCTGAGGAATGAAGTTGAGATCCTGTAGAAGAGTAAGGGACACATGTTCTTCACAGAAGAAATGGCCTGGGAAAAAGTGTCCACTTGGTAGAAAATGACACAGGAAGACAGAACTGACTGTGCAGAAACGTGGCTGGGGAGAGAAAGCTGAGGAAATGTGGGACAGGTGGATGATGGAAAGATAAGTGAGGTGTAATGACACAGGACCTGACAGGGCCCTGGACAGTAAAGACTTCTGGCAGCAGAGACCTTATATAAACCGGGGTTGGCTGGTAGTGAAAGTCACAGAAACTCTCAGGGGTGAGAAAAAGACGCTGGTTTCAAGAGAACCAAGGGAGTTATTATGTAACAATTAAAGATGCATTTCTGCCAGCATAAGAGAGAAAGAAGAGAAAACCATCAATCTCAGGAGGTTGAGGTGACATCCAGTGTGTCAGAGACCAGCATGGCAAGGACTGAGAGCCGGATGGGAAGCGCAAGGCTGTGTGAAGGACTCAGTGCCTGGTGCAGAGACTGGAACTTCTCAAGGTGGAGCCAGGGTTTGTGGGCACAGACAACCACAGTTTTCCTAACTGTACTTCCTGTACAGAGAGGAGATGGCTGTGTAGCACTGTGGGATAACTGGTGGCACAAAAGTACACAGATGACTGGCCCAAGGTGGCTGAGTCCAGAGTGAGGGGAAAATCCTCTGTGTTTTCTCTGGACACACTGTATCCATCAGGGACCTCTCCTTTGTTCTGGATGTCAACACCATATGAGTAATGGATCAGCCTCAGTCCATGCCCTGGGTCTTGCCGATACCAGTACATGTAGTCATGTTTGTTGGTCTGGTGGCATTTCAAAGTCACCTTTTCTTCTGTCTTTGTGATCTTGTGTTTTGGGCTCTGGATGATTCCAGCCTCTATATGCCCTGTGATAGAGATGAGCCTGGTAATATCCCCAGAGAGGAAGGCTTGTCTTGAGGTTTTGGGAATTTTAGGGAAGGAAGCCCACCTGTGGCCCACACTCACCTGCCCACAAGAGACTAAAGGTCACCCAGGGGAAGAGCCTGGTGCTCATTTCTCAGCAAGGGCAGTGATCTTGTGTCTTCCAGTGCTGTCTAGGGGAAGGAGAACTTGGGGTTTCTGTGACTCAGTGATGTCACTGACAAATGTGTGAATTGTGTGATGAAGCTGCCATGCTCCTCCCCTACAAGGCAATTTTCACTTAAAAATGTGTATGTGCTGGTGTGTGCATTTATTTGTGTAAAGTTTCATGATATAACTCCTATAAATACAGAATTTGCCAGCCCAAAGTAGAAAATAATGTGCAGGTTGTTTAATTACAAATGCATATGTCTCTATCCATATTTCAGTATGGAAAAACTGCTCCTCTTAGCATCTCATTGTGACGTAAATAATTTTTTGTATACTGTTTTAACTTTTTGTCATATTTCTCCAGTCGAAAAGATCTCTCACAGCAATGCTCCTGTCTTCCATAGTGTGTCTGCTAAAAAGTCACCTCTAAGAACTTCTTTTTTTCCTAAAGGAAATTACTGAAAGTCACCCTGAGGTGATATATTTGTGTACAAGAGCCACTTCATTCCTAAAAAGGTTTAAAAGTACCAAGGTCAAGGTCATTACAATTTGGAGAACAGTCATACACCTTATCACAGGAACGCAGCTATGGGGAGTGCTGACCGTAGGATCCGGGCACAGTGTGTCCTCATGGGTATGAAGTTTTCCTTCCTTTCAGGGAGGCCATGCCCCCTGGAACAGCTGGATCGCCATGCTTGGGCTTCCTATCAAAAGCAGAGAAGGCACATCAGGTATGAAGGCACAATACATGCTTGTGATCCAAGGACTCAGAAGTTTGAGGAAGGACTGTGGATATAAGGTCAATCCATCCTCTACAACAATACCCTCTCAAAGAAGGAAAGATTGACCGTTTTTCATGTGGAAGGGTTATTTGCTAAGACATACACTGCAGGCATAGAGTCTCCAGAGTGAAAGAGAACTCCCCTGTATTATCTCAGAATGTCTTGTATTCATGACATAGAAAACTGAGTCATAAATTCTCACTCATGAAGTTTGCAAGTACTCACTAGCATTGAACACTGTTGTTTCCCATGTGGGTAACAGGTCAGTGTAAGGCCTTCTCCCTGTGACTACACATCTTGATGGATCATGAAGGATGTCTTCTCCTATTGTGCTCCAGTGAGGAATACACAGAATCAGAGAGGAGACAGGAAGAGATTGGTGTAGTATTTGCTTGAGAGACTGGCACTGGATCCTGGTCAGCCCAGGAAGGCTTCTCCATCTATGTCCAGAGATTTGCTGCTCCTTGGAGACAGTAGAGTGATAATGGTTAGGAGAGGGCGAGGAATGAAGTCTTCCAGATCAAATACAAGAGTTTCTGGGATAGAACACATAGGCCTGTGTAGCTCTGGGGATCATTTCGTAAATATCAAAAACCATACTCTTCCAAACAATACCTTAAGTTCGTTAGGCAGCTAAGCATCTCCTATCAATATTTCATCTACCAGCAATGTCTTGTTTGAATTTAATTTTTAATTAATGACTGGGTTACAAATTTCTGTGCTATTGAAAATGCACACCTCCTTGTGGAGCTATGACAGGACAAACATCCTCTGGCTTAAAATTATGTGCCCTGAACATTGACAGCAAATTAGCCATAGTAACCATGTCCTATGAGGTGACCTCCTCCTGCTGTTCCAGCAGTCCTGAAATGAAAGAAATGGAATTCTGCTGCATATTGACCAAGATCAGGGACCACCATGGGATTTTAGGGGAACTTTGATTGTTTAAGCTTGAAGATGTGGCTTCAATCCTGGTTTTAAGGCTTGTGAATATGAAACATTGGGAAATCCCAATGTAACTCACAAAGTTTCCAGGCCATTAAGTGACATTTTGAAATCTTTTTCTATGAAGCAGATACTCTAGTGTCTATCTTTGCACTAAAACACATAATAGAAGAGCTGTAAGAATAGTTTAAGAGTAAAAAGAAATTATTAGAGTAAAATGCAGATGACAATTAATTCTCCTTAAAATATGCCCCATGCACTTATTCCGTGGCTCATGACCCTTTAAGAGATAGTTCTGTATGTCCTCTTTTGAGAGTAGCTCTGCAAGTTGTAACCAGAATTGCTCCAATGCTGCAACCCAGGCATTATAAACAGATTATCATAGTGTGTCCTCTCCCACATTATTCGTCAGATCCAATTCTGTGCAACTTCTGCCTTTTGCCCAAAGTGAAAAAGCCATGAAAGGTAACCATCTGAATCAATTCAAGACATAGAAGCAGCTGTGGCATCACAGCTAAAGACACCCAAGAAAACCTCCACAACTGTTTCATAAAATGGGAAGAATGATTGGATGAGTGTTTTCAAAGCAAGAGAAAGAATGGGGACAGGGTAGTAGCAATGGAACTTTTAATTGTAATCGATGTTTTAACTTAAATATTCACCAGATTTGTCAATCACACTGCATCAACCCACACACCTCCACAGGGCAGGGTCCCCTGCCAGAGGCTGGGAATTGAAAGTTCCATGGGAAGCTTGAGAGCAACATGCAGGCCTAGAACCTGAACTTCCATGATCCCTGTGGCTGAGCACAGCAGAGCAGGGAGAAAAGCAAAGCACTGCAGACATCCACAGGGCTTGGGTCAGGAGACAACTATCACTAGCCCCTCCCCCATGCCATGCTCAGCTGGGGCTGGAAGGTTGGAGTACAGAAAGCCAGTGGCTTTACCAGGTTTTGTGAATCTGCTGGCACAGAGATACATCACTGTGTCCTCCAGCCACAATGTGCTTATGTTCAGCTCTGAGTGACAGTCACTGAACTACTGACCTGAGAATCAGTCAGGCATGTTTCCTTTAGCCTTCTGCTGCATTTCATAATATTGAATGAGAAATGGTGGGCTTGTCCAAGATCCAGCTGATACCAGGAAACAGTTTTGTATCCTGAAGTGGCATACCATACCAGAGAGAACTTCCCTCCTTTAGCTTTGATTAGGTGCCTTGGGGACTGGATAACTTCGGCATCCAGAAAAGCTAAGGGAAAAGGAGACAGAAGTGAGCACCTAAAGATTGAGAACCTGACCCTCCAGCAATAATAAAGAGCTGTGGCCCAGGAGCCATCCCACCCATGTTCAGTACTCACCTGCTCCCAAAGTGTAAGACAGCAGAGAACCCTGGGTCCCCAAATCGAGTCTGGAAAGGCAGGACAGTGCATCTCCCTACACAAGGTGCTGGTCTCCTGGGCCATATGACAGCTCTTCTGTTCTTCTCCTCTCTTTTCTCAGTTTGGAGCATTTTCCTGTAACATCAGTCATGTCACTATCCCCTCCAGTAGGAACCCAGCACCCCAGGGCATGATAAAGGGGCCAGGTCTTCCCCAACTAAGCTGAGCTGGTGAGCAGGGGGAGCTGTGTCTAGCACTATAGGGCTCTGTATGGGGAAGATAACCCACACCCCGGCTTCTCTAACTCTTCTCAGACTGTGTGGCCATGATGGTCTAGGCTGTGTCCTGAAGCCCTGTCATATGCCCCTCATAGGTAGACCTCTGGAGAGGCTGTGACTATACAATGTTGAAGTTTATGTCTCCCTGTAGTGAAAAACACATGAACATACAGGCAGCAGAACGAAGATCTTAATTAACCACAGCCTCTGATTCACTGAAGTTCCCAGCAAACACCAAGTAAGGAAGCTTCAAGGCTTGGAGGATCCACAGCACCCTCACGTGGGCAGCTATACAGTCACCAGGACTTCCCAGTGTGGCTGCTGTCTCTGGAATCTGGGTGCTTTGCAGTAATGTCAAAGTTTCCTGTGACACAGAAGGAAATGTGAATCAAACTTCTTTTTTTTTTTTTTTTTTTTTTTTTTTCTGAAAACAGGAAACTAAATGATAAATCTTATCTATTCGTATTGTAGGAAGGGAGAAAGCCTCTAGTCGTTGCTACCTGCCCTGGGAATGGGGAGGAAGCTTGGCAAAATGCTCCCTAAGGAAAAATAACACCCAGAGGAGCTAGCAGGGAATTCTGTCAATCAGAAATGCCTCTGGAGACGTGGGGGAATCATGCAAAAGTTCCAAAAACATGAAAATGACTTCTGAGATATCGTGCATTTTTTGAAGTGCCTGTGCCACACTTTCCCTCCTTTTCTTGGGTTGAACTGTTCTCTTCATGATGCATTTGGCACAATTCTATCATGTATGTGTTTATTTCTCATATATAATCTTATTAGTATCATTGTAGCACACATTAAAGGTGCACACACAGCCACACAGAAGACTTTTTTATTCAACATTACAACATATGTTTTTTAATTGGCTCATCTAGATGAGGTAGATAATTAAGATTTGATGTGGTTGATTATCTTGTTAGATTCATCCCTTTCAGCTTGTATTTCTTTTCTGTTGGTCTCATCTCTTCCTTGCTCTTTTTTTGAGGCAGTTCTGTGAATTAGTGGAGAGCTTTCATAAATTCATTCATTCATCTGTCCTATCAGCTATATGTCTGTTTTGTTTGTTTAGTGGTTGCTGTAGAGTATACATTTGTATTTTAACACAGCCTACTTTTAAGTAATTTCCTACAGTTTAGGAAAAGCTGACAGCATTGTGATATTTGTTCATTCATAATTTTATCATCTTTATATAATTATTATTTTACTAAAGAGCTTTGCATTTATTTTATCTTTTATTTTCAAAAAGGAGTAAAACTAAACATAACAAAACAGAACCAAGCAGATCAGAAGAAAACAATGTAAGTGACAGGAGAACTACAGACAACAGGAGATCTACAGCAGCTACCACAATGTCTGTTATTTTCTTCTAAATGGTTGTCTATATTTTCGTACACACTAAATTCATACACAAAAAATAATATAAAAATGATCAGAACAAGGTAATGAAGATATTACAGGCATTCAAAACCAGACAATATGAACATTAACAATGGCTGTCATAATGTCCCTTGTTCTTTTCAAAATATCTATCCATACTTTCATGTTTGTTGAAATTAAGCAATACAAATAAGACTAAAACCACTCTGAACAAGAATAGAAGCATTATTGGGTTTCACAGTATGATGATACAAAATCAGTAATGGATACCATAATATCTGTTTTTCTGCAAAATAGCTGTTCATTTCATGACACATAATATAATCCGTTCTCATAAAATGTTTAGGAGAAGGTCTAGGCATGTATAACGCTCCAAATTTATAGCTATCCTTTCTGCATTAGAGCAAAAAAACAAAACAAAATAAAAATATAACTAGAAAAATAACAAACAAAAAACAAATAAATAACAATAGTAAAGAGTCCAAAACAATCATCATACAGTACTTCAAAACATAGTGGTAGGCACAGAACTAAGGCTGATATTTTACAAGGCGATCTTCAAGAGTTCCTCAGGTCACTTGACAAAAACATGCAAAGTTGTTCCACTCCTGTGAATGTTAACTGCTTTGTACTACGAACTGATAGAATTTGTGGCACAATCATCGTAACTGTCTTAAGTGTGTTTATACAAATTTAGATATTTTTTTCTTTTACCTTCTGTTTTTTTTCCTGCTTTTCCTTGAGATATTATTTTTCCCCATTTGAGAAGATTCTTACTCTTTCTCTGTTTTTATTGAGGATTTTGCACCTTATGTACACTTACCATTTCTTACACTAGGGAAACAATATGGTATTTATTCATGTGAGTTTCATGTATTTCACTTATGAGTATGCTCTCAAGTTGCATCCACTTACTTATAAATATCTCAGTGTGATTATTTTTTATAGCTGAGTAATACTCCATTGTATAAAATTACCACATCTTTTTTATCCATTCCTCAATTGATCGGCAGTTAGGTGGTTTCCAAGATCTGGTTTTACAAATTGTGCTGCTATAAACATGGATATATATATATATATATATATATATATATATATATATATATCACTGTGATATGATGCTTTCAGTTATTCTGGGAATATTCCCAGAAGTAGAATAGCTGGGTCAAATGGGACTTCAAGCTTTTTGAGAAAACTCCAGACTGACCTCCACAGTGGTTGCACCAGTCTACACGCCCACCAACAGTGCATGAAAGTTCCTTTTCCCCACACCCTCTTCAGCATTTGTTGTTGGTAGTTTTCTTTCCTCTTTCTTGAGTGGGATGGAATCTCACTGTTGTTTTAATTTGCATTTCTCTAATGACCAATGATGTTTTTAGTGTACTTATTTGTGTTTTGTATTTGTTTATCTGAGAATTGTTTATTCATCTCAGATGCTCATTTTTGGAATGGTTCTTTGAGTTTAGGGAATCTGATTTTTTTAAATTCTTTTTATGCTCTAGTCAGAAGTCTTTTGTCTGAAGACAGTGGACTAAGATATTTTCAAAATTCATGGGTTTCCTTTTTATTCCGTTGGAGATTTCTTTTGACATGCAAAAACTTCTCAAAAAGAGGACATCTTTGTTTTCGATTCTGGAAAGTATTTCTCATCTGGTTTGATTTTTTTCATGAATACTCTACCTACCCCTATGTCTTCAAGATTTGTCCCTACTTTGTCTTTTAGAGTGTTTAAGTGTTTCTTTTTTAATATTTAGATCTTTAGTCCATTTTGACTATGACATTGTACATGGTGATTGGCATGGCTCTAGCTTTAGTTTAAGGCACATAAGGAGCCAGTCTTTGCAGCACCATTTATTAAGGAGACTATCTTCCAGTGAAAATGTTTGGCCATTTTATCAAAGATGACGTGGCTGAGTGTGTTTTAAGTTATAACTGTTTTAATTTATTCCATTGATCTTCAGGTCTGTTTTTATTCCAGTACCATGCTGATTTTATTACAGTAGATTTGTAGTATAACTTCAAATCCGAGGTTGTGATGCCTTTTAATTGGTAAATTGAGGCCATTTACATTAATGATTATAACTGAAATATATTATTTTATTTTGGACTTATTATGATTCTGCTATTGATTCTTAACTTTTCCACTCTATTTAATTGTTTGCCTTACTTAATGTTTTTTTTTCCTGTGTCTGTCTAGAATGTGTTTCTGTATTCTTCGCAGGGTTGGTTTGATGGTCATGAAGTTTTTCAGCTGTTCTTTGTCATGGAAGTATTTTATTACTCCACTGACTTTGGGTTGGAAGTTGTTTTCCTTCAGGATCTGAAATACTTCACTGCACACTCTTCTTGACTCCATTGTTTGTGTTGAGAAGTCTGCTGTGATCCTGATAAGCTTTCTTTATAGGGGATTGGATTCTTCTAACAGTTTTTAATATTCTGTTCTTATGTCGGATATCTTGGGTATTGATTAATATACATCTGGATGTGTTTCTATTTTGCTTATGGTTATTTGGAGTTCTATATGCTTCACTGATCTTTATTTAGTTTCCATTCTCATATTTGGGAAATTTTCAGCTATTAGTTGTATAAACAGCCTCTTGATATCATTTGTGTTTTTGCCTTCTTTTTCATTGATAACTATCAATCTTATGTTCTTTTTGTTTGCATCATCTTGTAGCTGTTGAATTGTTATTTCCTGGTTCCTTTTTATTTTTAAAAGATCTTTCCTTTCCTGTTCACTAGCTGCAGTCTTATCTTCGAGGCCTGAAAGTCTATCTTCACTTTCATTGAGGCAGTTTTGACAACTTTCAATGGAAATTTTAATTTCCTGTATATCTCATTGAATCTGTTTCATGTATTCTGTTTGTTTCTTATATTGTTTGTTAAAGGTTTCCATATTTTTGCCTTGTTCCTCTAATGTTTTAACTCTGTCTTCTTTAGATGTGTTCAGCATTTCTTTCATTACATTTATCCTTTCTTCTTTTACCTTAGAGATTATTTCTGATCTGGGTTCTTTTATAGTTTCCCAGAATTGTTTCTTTACTTCAGTCACTATCATTTTAGGAGTTTCAGGTGGCCTACATTTGTTATATATCCATGTGTCCTAGGCTTTTTTGACATGGGCTTGAGATTTGAGACTGCATTTTGCTCTTTCATTTGTCATTGTCCTATATTCACTTAAGGAATTGGAATGCAAGATACCAGTTGTTTCTTGGATTGAGAATATCTATTTGTGTTGCAGGGAGTTTCCCCCATTGAGTGGAGGTTCTTAGACAGACTTTACCAGATGATTCCAATCACTTGGCATTGCTGGGCAGGGACTTATCATTTGAGAAGTGAAGCATCAAAAATTCCCTGTGAGCAACTGCAGTCAGCTTGAGAGTCACTGACTGGAGCCAAGATAGGCTCATAGGGACCTCCTGGTGCATCCTTGGGTGATATGGGATATGGGGAAAATCTTACCAGTCTCCCAGCAAAGCTGCAAAGTTCCATGGACTGGATAGGGCTGCATGCACTTTGCAATGCACTAGGCGAAATTCGGGCTGCTAGGCCTTTACATTTATTTTATTGATTTACTTACTTAGTTACTTATTTATGTACTTATATTGATTTTATTTATGTATTTATATTTTGTTACCAGCATTAGAACTAAGGACCTTGCACTTGTAAGGCAGGCACTTATGCTTTTGAGCTAAATCATTGGCTACATTTATTTTGAGTCCTGTAATATGTTGGAATTATTTTGCTAGACAGCTGATTATCATTTAAAGAACTCTAAAGTTTAACATTTCTTCTGAGCATCTCCAATTACTGTGGAGCTACTTGCCCAGTGTTATTGGTCCACAGCAAATTTCCTGACCCCCTGCTGTCAGAATTCTGAGGTTCTGAATGCAGTTATTCCCATTAGTGAAGGAAAAGCCAGCGACTCCTTCTCGTAGGGCCCTTAATCAGTGGGCAGAGCTGAACAAATGAGGTTTCTGAAAAGGAAGGAGGTGGTTGTGCCTCACTGTGGTCAAAGTGCTGACATAGAGATAAGGTTTAGTCCTCCTGCTCTGCTGGCTGGATTTTCAGAATGGGGAAGTGGACACAGGCCTTTCAGTAGGGATCCTCTCAATCTCAGGAAACATCCAGATACATCTGATGGAAATTCATTCTCGAAAGACATCAGCAATTCCAGGCCTTGCCCCAGAGTCTGTCAGTACCAGTGAAGGCAACAGTGTCCTAAAAGTGGATCATACCAGAGAACTATATTCTGTCCTTTTTCATAACCCTGTATGTGGAGGCTGAGGCATTTCATCATTGATGTGATTTGTGGGGACAGCATTTGGAAACAGAATGACAAGAAATTTTTAGTCATCGCACATGCACGTGATTAAATAGCTTTGTGTTCTGAGGAATCTGCTCTCCTCAGACAGAGGGCACCCAACATCAGAACATGTTCATCCATGGCATGATCCAAGCTTGAAAGAAGATCCCCAGATTAGGGTCCTTGTGTACAGAAGCAGAAAAGGTGGGGAGTTTTTTTTTTTTTTTTTTGTCCAAAAATGTCAAGTCTTGAGATGATGTCACTCAGCCTCTGGGTTAGGATTATGTGGTATGAATTAACCCTAAAATGCCAAGAATAATCTGAAATGCATAAGTCTACTTGCACAAATAAGACTGAAAACAATACCATCAGCCATAATCCGAAATGCTAACAGGAAAAAAGTTGAGTCCCAGAATTCAAGCTGAGTGGTACCCTAGTCGTGGAGTCAAATACTCATTGATCCTGGAATGTCCCTTTTTGTCCACATGCAGTATTCCAGCGGACCGCTGCCCAGATGCCATACCACAGCCCTTCATGGTCTTCTCACTTCTCCTTCTGATCACATTGTCAGCTGGATGACACCATCTGGATGCTTCAACAGCTCTTCTCACTGGAAATCACCACCAAGTTCTCTCATGTCTGACCTCATTCTTTGGCATCCTCCTTTAATTCAAGAAGTCACAAAAGAAAAATATTCTTAATCATCTAACATTGGCATTTCTCTTGGTCTAATGCCTTTTCATGATTCCTTGGGTTTATCAAGAGCACATCTAAAACAAACAGATGCTTTTACACCTTTATTTCAGTGAAGTCAGAACTGTTTTCCTCATCATATTGTAGTGAAAGTTTTACAATAAAAACATGCAGAGTTGATAGTCTGTAACTGGAATTCCCAGAAGCCTGCATAATAAATAATTATTTTCTTACTTTCATTCAACCATTGACGGCACCCTTCATGTGAGGTACAGTAGTAGCCGTCTCAGTCACTGTAGTGAAGTATGTTTAGAGTTGTGAAGACCCTGAAAGTATGGTTGAGAAAATCATTTGAAAAAATGTATTGATGATTTAGCAATGTCTTTTTTGCTGGCCAAGGAGTCACTGCTGAGCTTTCACATGGATGAAGGCTACGTCTTTTTTACACAGAGAGATATTAGGGTGATCAGTTTCATATTTTTATCCTCACAAGTGTTCTGTTACAATGTGTAAACTTGGTGCTGGTGAAATTCCAGCTGATGTGATTCTCATAGATGATGCCATTGTCCCAGTCCTGTCACATGCCTTTGATATCTGTGGGAGTAGTGCAGACATGGCATGAATATCTGTGTGAGGATGGTGTCCAGGTGACACTAGAGTGCAGATGAAATCTGCATAGAATTTTTTGCACCGTAGTTGCAGGTCCAGAAATTCATGGCTACATTTCTGGAACTATTTTACTTACTCTGAGAAAACAAAGGATATTTGAGAAGAGAAACACGGAATCTCTTTAATTTCTCTGAGACTGAAATTGTCACTTTTAACCGAGATCCTACAGCTTTTCAAGGTATGTGGTTGGCAATGTTGAGGTTGCCACATTTGTAGCAGGGCTTTTCTTAACTACATGCAAGATGCATCCATTCTTGACAGACAAAAATACATCCAGCAAACGATTCTGAATCACATGAGGTGACTGAGCAGGGAGAGGCCATCTAAGGGCTTGGGTATTGAGAGCTCTCTTTTCTTTGTACCTGTGAACATAACATGGCTGTCTCTGATTGTGCTGTTCCTGCTTACAGCCTACTCCAACGTCTTCCCTGGGATGATCCAGGGCTTCTTTAATTATTGTTATTATTATTTTTTTATTTTAAAGTGAATAAAACCAAGCAACCTAAAACATAATAATGCAAATCAAACAGTGTAAGTGATACAGAAATTCAAAACAAGATATTAAGAAACCAACCGTGACTAAAATGTTGCTTCTTGTTTCAAAATAGCTGCCCCTTCCAGCAGACTTAGTAAAATCAAACAAAAAACGAACAGAATAGAATCAATAAAAAAACAATGAACAGTATACAGGATTTCAAAACAAGATAATGACAAATCCAAAATGGCTACCATAATGTATCTTGCTATCTTTGAGATAGCTGCCCATAACATCAGACAGAATCAAATCAAACAAGACACAGCAGAATAAAGTAAAATCAAAGAAAAAATTGAACATGACACAAGATTTATAATACGACAATAGGGAGTTAACAATGGCTACCACCTTCAGAGGAAGATTCCTCATACATGATATACTGCGTATTGCTATCTGCTTAACAGATGATCAGATTATCAGCTTTAGGCCTGCGAAGTCAATGAAACATTAAACACTGTAAGCATTAAGTTGTGTTTTCTTCAATAGCTGTCATCTCAGCCTGTGATTCTCTGGATCAGGCAGTGGCTTACAGGGTTGGTGATGGAGGTAGGCCTTGGCTCTTCCTGTCTCCCAGCCATCATGGGAAGTGGCTGGCTTCTTATTCTCCTCCCTTGGCCAACACAGGGTGCCTGACCCAGGTTTTCTTCTCCTCTCACCCCATCAGCTATGCACTGAACTTCCTCCCATTCAGTGAAAGGTTGTAAGCTAGATTCCAAAAAACTCCTTTGCTTACAGCTTTTCCAGTGTTTGTCTGAGGTGTTGTGCTCTTTGAAGATGCCTCTTGGTATAAAGATGGTGATGGGAATGAGATGATGACTGGGGGAGGAAAAGGAAGAGGAAGATTCAGCTTGCCCCATATCCAAAGGCCCTAAAAACCCTTGTCATCTTTAACATGAGGGTTTCAAATGTAACACTTAACATTCACCCAACAAACCATCCAAAATAGCTGACATAGTAGGTTGAGTGTGCTGTGCTAACAAAATCCTACTCACAAGGTTGAACTTTGCCTGGTATATGTAAGCTGTTTGTTGAACAAGCAATGTTCTGCACTTAATTAACAATTTCCCTAAGTAATATGGATCATGTTGCCTAGATTTTTGGTGCAACCGATATCATGTTTAGCACTGAATTTCCTTCTGAGATCAGGATTTTTGGTACAAATTTGGTAGGGGAGGGCCAGTCTTCAGTAAAGACTGATGTAAAAACTGGCTCCACTAGAAAGCACTGCACAGATTTTAGTGTCTGGGTGGAGGGTGAATTGTGATGACCCCTCTTGGATGGAAAAAATCTGATTGCAGATTCCCCTTCATCCTAACTGTGTGCTTTATCACTATGATCTGCTGCTGAAAAATTGCTTTGTCACTGTCATAAATTTTAACTATGAGTACAGTTCTGTACTGCATCATGTATACGCCACTTCTAAATCTCCAAATGTGGGTTTTGTGTGGGGACCTCAAACGTAGTGGTATGTTTATTTTAAGGGTCACAGTTGACACTGACTTATAACATCGTGATCCACATTTGGACCTGGAAGAGACACTGAGTCTTCCAATTGGAAAAAGGCTGTGATTTGTAAAGGAAACACCTGGGTATGATGGGTGATGTCTTCTGTGATTCTTCACCACTTGTAGCATTCCTCATGCTTCCTCCTGGTCCATGGCCTGATTTTTCACTTTTTACATTGAGTTATGCTGAAAAGATTTGAATATAACTGAAATGATATAATTTGTCCTGTATTATAATCTTTTGTGCCTCTATTAAAAATGTTCTCCCTCTACTGAAAGCTAAAAATATATTTATGAATCCATTTCTGAAGATTTCAATTTTTCTTTACATACGGAAGTGTATCTGAAATATATTTTCATCAGAGGAATGAAGTTGAGATCCTATAGAAAAGGAAAGGATATATTTTCTTCAAAGAAGAAATGGCCTGGAAAAAAGTGTCCACTGGATAGAAAATGACACAGGAGGACAGAACTGACTGTGGAGATACATGGCTGGGACAGAGAGAGCTGAGGAAATGTGGTACAGGATGCTGATGAAGAGATAAATGAAGAGCAATGACACAGGATCTGACAGGGCCCCAGACATTAAAGGCACCTTGGAGCAGAGACCGTTTATAACTGAGGTTTTGTGGTAATAGAAGTCACTGAAATGCTCAGGGGTGAGAAAAGGATGCTGGCCTGGAGAGTACCAAGAGATTTATTATGTAACAGTTAAAGATGTATTTCTACCAATATTAAGAGATACGGAAGAGAAAACAAGCAATCTTATGGTGTTGAAGTGACCTTCGGTGTGGCAGAGACAAACATGGCAAGAATCTCAGGACTGATCGCCAGCCTGGAAGGCTCCAGTTCGTGTCAAGGTCTCTGTGATTCTTGAAGAGGCTGAAACTTCTCACGGTTGAGCCATGGTTTCTGGGCACACACAACCACAGTCTTCCTAACTGCACTTTATGTACAGAGAGGAGTTGGCTATGCAGCGCTGTGGGATAACTGGTGGCACAAAAGTACACAGATGACTGGGCCAGGTTGGTTGAGTCCAGAGTGAGGGGAAAGTCCTCTGTGTTTTCTCTGGAGACACTGTATCCTTCGACTTCTCCTTTGTTCTTGTCGTCAACACCATATGAGTAATGGATCAGCTTCAGTCCATGCCCTGGATCTTGTCGATACCAAAACATGTTGTCATGGTTGTTGGTCTGGTGGCATTTCAAAGTCACCTTTTCTTTTGTCTTTGTGATCTTGTATCTTGGGGTCTGGATGACTACAGCCTCTATATACCCTATGACAGAGAAAGAGCCCAGTGAAGAACCAGAGAGGAAGGCTTGTATTGAGGTTTTGGGGATTTTATTGAAGGAAGCCCACCTATGGTCCACACTCACCTGCCCACAAGAGATTGAAGATCACCCAGGAGAAGAGCTTGGTGCCCATTTCTCAGTGAGGGCAGTGATTTTGTAACTTCCAGTCCTGGCTAGGGGAAGTAGAACTTGGGGTTTTTGTGACTCAGTGACGTCACTGTCCTGACAAATGCATGAGCTGTGTGGTGAAGTTGCCATGATCCTCCCCTACAAGACAGTTTTCACTTATAATTTTGTATTTTTTCGTGTACATATGCATCTGTGTAGAATTTCATGGTATACATACCATAAGTTCACAATTTATCACTCTCAAATGGAAAATGATGTACAGCCTATTTTTAATTACAAGTGCATATGCCCCTTCCCTAGCTTTAGTGTGGAAATCTATTCCTACAACCATCTCTTTAGGGTGTAAACACTTATTTGTATACTGTTTTATCTTTTTCTTATATTTTTCCAATTTAAAAAGCCTTCTCTCAACAGTTCTCATGCCTTCTATAGTTACTTTGCTAAAAGGTCACCTCCAGGTATTTTTATTTTCCTAAAAACAACTACCCGAAGTCAGTCTGAGGTTATATACTTGGGTATAAGAGACACTTGATATCTATAAAGGCTTAAAAATATCAAGGTCAAGAACCTTAAAATTTGTGCAATTCTCCTACACCTTCTCACACCATCTCAGCTATCAGGAGTGCTATGAGGGCCCTATGTGTTCTCATGGATATGAAGATTTCCTTCCTTGCAGGGAGGCCATGCAACCTTGACCAAATGAGTCACCATGATTGGACTTCCTGTCAAAAACAGAGAAGGCTCATCAGCATGAAGCCACAAACATATTTGGGATTCCAGGACTTGTAGATTGAGTCAGGCGGACCACAGGTATAAGGCCTGTCTATCCTCTACAGCAACACTCCCCCCAAAAAGGAAAGATGGGCCTTTCATGATGTGGATGAGGTCTTTGCTAAGATTGCAGGCATATTGTCTCCACAGTCAAAAAGAAATGTTCTGTAATCACTAAGAATATCTTGTATTCATGACATGGGAAAAGTGAATCAAAATATTCTCTCATGAAAAATTTACAAGTACTCACTAGCATGGAGTATTGTTTACTCTACAGGCGATAGGTCAGTGTAAGGCCTTCTCCCTGTGACTATACATCTCGATGGAATCATGAAGGATGTCTTCTCCAATCGTGCTCCAGTGAGGAACACACCGAATCAGAAGTGGAGACAGGAAGAGATCAGCATAGCATATGCTTGAGAGACTGGGATTGGAGCCTGGTCAGCCTATGAAGGCTTCTCCATCTATGTCCAGAGCTTTGCTGATGCTCAAAGGCAGTAGAAACATAATGGTTATGAGAAGGCCAGGGATGAAGTCTTCCTGTTCAGCTATAAGAGTTTCTGGGATTAAGAACGTAGGGCTGTAGAACGTAGGGGTAGTAGAGTTCTTCAAATGCTGTAACCCTGGAGCATTTTAAACAAATTATTATAGGGCATCCTCACTGGCCTTATTCATCAGATCCAGTGCTAGGCAACTTCAGGCTCTTGCCCAAAGTGAAAATAGCTATGAAAGGTAAACATATAAATCAATTTAAGAGGTAGAAGCATCTATGGCTGTGCAAATTAGAAACAAAAGAAGTCCTCCACCATTGCTTCATAAGATGATTAGAATGATGGGATGAGCATGTTTAAAGCAAGAGAGAAGATGGGGGTGGGATAGTAGCAATGTGCCTTTAACTGTAATCAATGCTTAACTTAAACTTTCACTATATGTGTCAATCCACTGCATCCACTTATACACCTAAAAGGCATAGGGCCCCTGCCAGTGCCTGGGAATTGAAAGGTCCAGGCAGAGCCTTCAAGAGCATCTTGCAGGTCTGGAACCTGAACTTCCATGAGCCCTGAGGCTGAGCCCAGCAGAACAGGGAGAGGTTAGCAAAGCACTGCAGGCATCCACAGGACTTGACTTAAGGTGACAACCATCCTCCACCCCTCCTCCATGCCATCCTGAGCTGGGGCTGGAAGGTTGGAATACAGAAAGCCAATTGCTCTGCAAGGCAGTGTCAAGCTGCTGGCACAGAGATACACCGCTGTGTCCTCCAGCTCCAAGGTGCGTTTGTTCAGCTCGGAGTGATAGTCACTGAACTGCTGACCTGAGAATCAGTCAAGCATGTTTCCTGTAATTTTCTGCTCATTTCATAATACTGAATGACGAACTGGGGGCCTTGGCCAGGAGCCTACTGAAACCAGGACACACTTATGTGTCCAGAGGTGGGGTAGCATAGCAAAGTGGACTTCCCTTGCTTGGCTTTGATTAGGTGCCTTGGGGACTGAATGACTTCAGCATCTAGAAATCCTAGGGGAAAAAGGGACATAAGTGAGCACCTCAACAGTGAGAATGTGATCCTCATGCAATAGTAAAGAGCTGTGGCCCAAGGAGCCATCCATCCTGTGCTCAGGACTCACTTGCTCCCAGGAGAAAATCAGAGTGCAGAAGACTCTAGGTCCCCAAGCCAAGTGTGGAAAGCCAGGACAGGGCATCTCCATACAGTAAGTGCTGGACTCCTGGGCCTGATGACAGCTGTTCTGTTGTGCTCCTCTGTTTTCTCAGTTTGGAGCATTTTCCTGTAACATCAGGGATGTCACTGTCCCCTCCAGTTGGATATGTGCACCCCAGGGCATGATCAAATGGCCAGATCTTTCCACAAGTAGGCTGAGCTTCCAGCAGAAGCTGAGTCCAGCACCTTAGGGCTGTGTGGGTGGCAGATAACCCACACTCCAGCTTCTCTAACTCATCTCAGGAGTGTGATCTTTTCTCCTCCTTGCTAGGAAGTTCCTGGTTGTCCCCCTGAAGCCCAGGAACAGTCTCTCAAATGTAAGACTCCTGGAGAGGTCACGACTATACAAGGTTGTAGTCCATGTCTCACAGCGGTGACAAACACGTGAGGATATGGGAAGTGGAACAAAAGTCTGCCTTAACCACAGCCTCTGATGCATTCAGGTCCCAAGCAAACACCCAGCAAGGAAGCCTGGAGGCAGGCTCAGAGGATCCACTGAATTCTCAACTGGCAAGCCTTGTGGTCATCAGGACTTCTGAATGTTGTTGCATTCCTTGGAACCTGGGTGGTTTGCAGTAATCTCAGCTTTTGCCTGTGACACAAAGGCAAACTTCTTTTTCTTTTCTTCCAAAAATGAGAAACTAAATTATAATCTGACCAATTTGCATTGTAAGAAGTGAGAAAGCCTCAAGTTGTTGCTACCTGCCCTTGGAATGGGGTGGGAGCTTGGTAAAGGCTCCCTAAGGAAAATTAACTCCCAGAGGAGCCAGCAGGGAATTCTACAAAAGTAACTCTTCTGCCCAACTTGGGAAATGATCCAACAGGTAAAAGAAGATGAAAACAACTTACATGATATCTTGTATTTTTTGAAGTGCCTGTTCTACTCTTTCCCTCCTTTTCTTGGGTTGAACTGTTTTCTTCATGATGCATTTGGAGGGTCTTTTATGTATGTGTCTCTTTCTCATATATATTCTTATTAGTATCTTTGCAGTACATTTTAAAGGTACATGTCCTGGCACACAGAAAGTATTTTTTATTCAGTATTACAAGCTATGTTTTGTAATTGGCTCATTTATATTAAGTAGATAATTGGGATTTGTTATGGATATTGATTTTGTTACATTCATCCCTTTCTGTTTGCATTTCTTTTGTTTGTTTCATCCCTTCCGTGCTTCTTTTAAGTAGTTCTGTGGATAAGTGGAGAGCTTTCATAAATATACTCAATTATCTGGCATATCAGGTGTATGTCTGTTTTGTTTTTTAGTGGTTGCTTTAGAGTATACATTTTGACACAGCATGCTTTAAATTCCCACAGTTTAGGAAAAACTTATAGTGCTGTGGTATTTGTTCATTCATCATTTTTCCAATTTTATATAATTATTTTTATTGATTTGAGATTTACATTTAGTTTTTTTATTTAAGAAAAGGAGTAAAACTAAACAAAAGACAACAAAGCAGATCAGAAGAAAACAATGTAAGTGACACAGATTTAAAAACAAGACAACATGAGATCTACAGTGGCTACCATGTCTCTTGTGTTCTTCTAAATGGTTATCTATATCTTCATACACAACAAATTCATACAAAACAAAACAGTGTAAAACTAACCAGAACAGGGTAATGAGGGCATTACAAGCCTTGATGAAAACAAGACAATATGAAAGTTAACAATGACTGTCATAATGTCTCTTATTCTGTTCAAAATAGCTGTCCATACAGTCATGTATACTGAAATTAAACAACACAAATAATACTAAAACCACTCGGATCAAAAAATAGAAGCATTATTGAATTTCACAGCATGATGATACAAAATCAGCAAAGGATACCATAATGTCTGTTTTTCTGCAAATAACTATTCATTTTATCCCATATAACAAAACTGATTCTAATAAACTGTTTAAGAGAATTGCTAGCCATGTATTAGCTTGTACATGTATACCTATCCTTTCTGCAGTAGACTGAAAAACAAAACAAAACATATTAGTAGAAAAATAATAAACAAAAAAGACAAATAAATAACAATAGCAAAGAGCCCAACAATAATGATACAGGGTTTCAAAACATGGTGGTAGGACCGGAATTAAGGTTGATATTTTTCATAATGATCTTCAAGAGATCTTCAGGTCACCTGATACAAACATGGAAAATTGTTGCAATCTTATGAATATTAACTGCTTTGTTCTACAAATTTATAGAATTTGTAACACAATCATCTTACCTATCCTAAGTGTGTTTATACACATTTAGGTATTTTTCTTTTCCCTTCCTTTTTATTTTTCATGCTTTTCCCTGAGATATTTGATTTTTCCCCTTTGAGAAGATTCTTACCTTTTTCTGTATTTATTGAGATTTTTGTATCTTATGTATTTTATTCTTTCTTACACTAGAGAAACAATACTCATGTGAGTTTCATGTATTTCACTTACGACTATGCTATCTAGTTTCATCCATTTACTTATAAGTATCTCAGTGTGATCATTCTTTATAGCTGAGTAGTACTCCATTATATAAAATACCACATCTTTTTTTCCATACCTCAGTTGATGGGCATTTAGATTGCTTCCAAGATCTGGCTATTACAAAATGTGCTGTTATATATATGGGTGCACATATATCACTGTAGTTTTGGAATATGCCCAGGAGTGAATAGCTGGATAAAATGGGTCTTTCAATCCCAGCTTTCTGAGGAATCTCCAGACTGAGCTGAAAATAGTTACACCAGTTTGCACTCCCAACAGCAGTGCAGAAGAGTTCCTTTTTTCCCCACAGCATCTCCAAATTTGTTTCAGTAGTTTTCTTTAACTTGGCTATTGTTTCTAGAGTGAGATGGCATCTCAGTGTGTTTTAATTTTCATTTCTCTAATGACCAATGATGTTGAACATTTTTTCATGTATTTATTTGCCACTTATATTTTTCATCTGAGAACTTTGATTCATCTCAGATGCCCATTTTTGAACTGGGTCTTTGAATTTTGAGGATCTGATTTTTAAAATTCTTTATATGTTCTGAACAGAAGTCCTTTGTCTGAGGGACTAACTATTCTTTAAGACATTTTCCCTATTTGTGGGATTTCTTTTAACTGTGCTAGAGAATTCTTTCAACATGCAAAAACTCTTTTAGGACGGGATCCCAATTATGGATTCTGTGAAGTATTTTGAGTGTGGCTTGTTTTTTGTTCATGAATTCTATACCTACTCCTATGTCTTCAAGATTTCTACCTATTTTGTCTTCCTGCAGATTTAGTGTTTTTGTTTCAATATTTAGATCTTTGATCCATTTAGATTTTAGTTTGCTAAATGGTGATAGGCTTGGATCTAGTTTTAGTTTTGACATTTGGAGAGCCAGTTTTTCCAGCACCATTTATTGAAGAGACTATCTTTTTTCCAGTGGACATGTTTTGCCTTTTATCAAAGATCAGGTGTCTGTGTATGTTTGTAGTTGCAGTTCTATCTTCTAATCTGTTCCATTGATCTTGAGATCTGTTTTAATTCCAATATCGTGTTGATTTCATTACAGTAGTTTTGTGGTGTAACTTCAAGTCAGGTATTGTGATGTCTTTTGCTTTGCCTTTGCTGCATAGAATTGCCTTTGCTAGTCTAGGTCTCTTCTGGTTCCAGATGAATTTTAGGAGTGACTTCCCTAGATCTATGAGGTATGCTAGGGGCATTTTTATTGGGATTGCATTGTCTGTATGACAGTTTTGAGAGAATGGCCATTTTCAACATTTATTCTTCCTATCCATGAACAGAGGGATGTCTTTCCATTTTCTGAGGTCCTCTTTGATTTCTTTTTTCAGGGTATTATAATTTTCCCTGAATAAGTCTTTTACTTCTTTTGTTAGATTGATTCCGAAGTATTTCAATTCTTCAGAACTTATGTGAAGAGTGTGCCTTCTCTTGTTTCACTCTCAGTGGTTCTGTTGTTAGTGTATAGGAATGCTATTGATTTTAAGTGTTGACTTTGTATCCAGCTACATTACTGAATTTATTTATTATCCCTAGGAATCTTTCAATGGTGTTTTCAATGGTGTCAATCATGTCATCTTCAAATAATGATAATTTAACTTCTTTTCTTATCCTTACTTCTTTTATTTCTTTCTCTTGTCTAATTGCTCTGGTTAGTATTTCCAGCTCTATATTGAATAGGAGTGGTGACAATGAACATCCTTGCCTTGTTCCTCATTTTAGGGTAAGGCTGTCTGGTTTTGGCCATGTAATATGATGGTGGCTTTGTTTGTCTTAGATGGCTTTTATCATATTGAGGTAAAGACCATCTATTCCAATTTTCTGTAAGGTTTTTAGCATGAATAGGTTTTGGACCTTTTCAAAAAATTTTCTGCATCTATAGAAATAATCATGTGATTCTTATTTTTGGCTCTAGTGATATGGTGGATTATATTTATTGATTCACATATGTTGAACCATCTCTGCATTCCTGGGATGAATCCCACTTGGTCATGGTGTATAATCTTCTTGATGATTTGCTGCATTCTGTTTGCCAATAGTTTTTTCAGAACTTTTGAGTCTAAGTTCATTAGAGATATTGGCCTGTACTTCTCTTTTTGAGTTGGGTCTTTATCACGTTTTCATACTAGAGTAATATTTGTTTCCACTAATGAGTTAGGAAGAATTGCTTCCCTTTAAATTTCATGGAAGAGTTTAAGGAGTGTTGATATTAAATCTTCTTTAAATTTCTTGTAGAATTCCACAGTGAATCTGTCTGGACCTGGGCTGTTCTTTGTTGGTAAGGATTTAATTATATTTTCAGTTTCATTGCTTGAAATTGGATTATTCAGTAGTTTTACATCTTCTTGACCCAGCCTTGGTAATTCATATGTTTCTATGAATCTGTCCATTTCTTCTGTGTTATCAGGCGTATGAGAGTAGATGTTTTCAAAATAGGTATTGATGATCTTCTGTATTTCCACAGGATCTGTAAGAATTTAACCCTTTTCATTCCATATTGCCCGAATTTGGGTCTTTTCTTCCTTTTTTAAATTAACGTTAGGGACCTATCAATTTCATTTATTTTTTCAAAGAACCAACTCTTTGATTCATTGATTCTTTGTGTTGTTTTCCTAGTCTCTATTGCATTGATTTCTATCCTGACCTTTGTAATTTCCTCCCTTATTTTGCTTTGGACTTGACTTGTTCTTTTTCTAGATGTTTGAGGTGTAACATCATGTTGTTAATTTGTGCTTGTTTTGTGTTTCTGATATAGGAGCTCATCACAATAAATTTTCCTATGAGGACAGATTTTATTGTGCCCCACAGGTTCCTGTAAGATGTACTTGTAGTTTTGTTTGCTTGTAAATATTGTTTAACAACTTCTTTAATTTCCTCTGTGACCCACTGATTGATCAGGAGTGTATTATTCAATTTCCATGTGTTTGTGTGGTTTTTTTTTTTTCAGTTCTTTTTGTCATTAATTTCTAGGTTAATGGTGTTATGATCTGATAACATGCATGGGAAAATTTCAATTCTTTTGCATTTACTTAAACATGTTCTGTGGGTTAGTATATGGTTTATTTTAGAGACTGTTCCATGTGCTACTGAGAAGAGTATGTATTCTGATGCTGTTGGGTGAAACACTCTGTATATCTCTACCAAGTCTATTTGGTCACAGTTGTGATTCTGTTCTGTTATTTCTTTGCTGAATTTTCTGACTAGTTGATCTGTCGCTTTTGTGTCAATGGCATGTTAAGGTCTTCTGTTATAAGTGTTAATGCTTATTTGATTTTCTATTTCTGTTCGTATTTGTTTTGTATAACTGGATGCTCCCTAATTTGGTACATATATATTTAAGATTGCTATTTCTTACTCTTGAAGTTTTCTTGTAACCATTATGTAGTGACTGACCTTATTTATCTGTTTTAATCACTCTTGATTTGAACTTCACATTGACTGCAAGCAGAATAGCTAGCCCTGCTTTTTTGGGGGATCCTTTTGCATGGATTATTGTTTTCTATCCTATGACTTTCAGTCTGTGAGTTTCATTTTGGGTTGGATGGGGTTCTTTTAGACAGCATATGATTAGAGATTTTTTTAAATACATTCTGCCAGTCTGTTTCTTTTAATTGGAGAATTAAGGCTATTTACATTCACGGTTTTAAGTGATACATATTGGTTTACTTTTGACATGCTATCTTTCTGCTGTTGATTCTTAACCTTTCCACTCTGTCTAATTGTTTGTCTTGCTTCGTGATTTTTTCCTATATCTGTCTAGAATTTCTTTCAGTATTCTTTGCAGGGTTTGTTTGGTGGTCATGAAGTTCTTCTGCTGTTCTTTGATATGGAAATATCTTACTTCTGGATCCATTTTGAAGCACAGTTTGGCACGATTCTTTAGTCTGAGTTGGAAGTTGTTTTCCTTTAGGATCTGAAATACTTCACTGCATGACCTTCTTGCCTTCATTGTTTTTGTTGAGAAGTCTGCTGTGATTCTGATAGGTTCTCTTTTATAGGTCTGTCTCTTCTCTCTAGCAGCTCTTTATATTCTGTTCTTATGTTGGATATCTGTGATGTTGACCATTATGTTTCTGGATGTATTTTTATTTTGTTTATGGTTATTTGGAGTTCTGTAAGCTTCATTGATCTGTATGTCAGTTTCCATTCTCATGTTTGGGAAATTTCCAGCTCTGACTTCTCTAAATAACCTCTTAATATCCTTTGTGTTGTCACCTTTTTTTTTTTTTTGCCTATACCTATCAATCTTATGTTGTTTTTCTTTGCATCACCTTGCAACTGTTGAACTGTAATTTCCTGATTCCTTGCTATTTTTAAAAGAACTTTCTTTTCCTGTTCACTAGCTACTGTCTTGTCTTCTAGGTCTGAAAGTCTGTCTTGACTTTCCTTGAGGCAGTTTTGCCAATGTTTGATGGAATTTTTGATTTCCTGTATATCTCTTTCAATCTGCTTATGCATTATGTTTCTTTTATTGTTCATTTAAGGTTTCCATGTTTTTTCATTATTCCTCCAATTTTTAACTATGTATTCAGATGTGTTTAGCATTTCTTTTATTACATTTTTCATTTCTTTTTTTATCTGGGAGATTATTTCTGATTAGAGTTCTTTTCTAGCTTCCCAGAGCTCTTTCTTTACTTCAATAGTTATCATTTCATGAATTTCAGGTGTATGGCTTACATTTTCTTCTATGTCCATATCTCCTAGACATGCTTGATTTGGGCTGGAAGTTTGAGATTGCATTTTGCTCTTTTATTTTGTCATTTTCCTATATATCCAGGTTTGAAGTGATGTTCCAAAGCTTCCCCCATGCATTGAGAATCACCTGGCCCACTTTTCGATCCTGGGGCAGACAGGAGGTAACTGTTAGTCACTTGTAGGTCACTAGGCCTGGCCTAGTTAGACTTTTTGCAGACCTCCCATGAATCCTCAGGTGGTTTGGGAGGCAGGGTGGGTTCTCAACATCTGAGGGTGACCTTCCAAGGCTTCCCTGTATGCTAGAATTCAAATTGTATGCATTCAGCACCTAGGACTGAATTCAGACCCCTTCTAGCCCCTTAGAGTTTGGTGGAAATGGCCCAGTTAGGCAGCAGCGACCATCCTTGCATCCTCTTATGATTTGGGATGCCAGGTGTGGTCTTATCTCCGGGGGCAACGTTCCAACAATTACGTGTGCGCTGATGTTCAATTTACGCTTGTTCAGTTCCCGGAACTGAATTCATGCTGCTGAAACCTGCTTTGAAATCATTATTAAATTGTTGTTACAGTGTGTCCCCATCCACATTATTCACTGCTCTAGCACCATACAACTTCTGGATTTATTCCAATGCAACAACTAGCCAGCGCAATTTGATCAGGCTGTGGCTGACAGGCAGGGAAGCTGGGCCTCCTATGTAAGCTTGCATTTTATAAGGAACAAAAAATATGGGGAAGGTAAGCAACAAAAAAGGCTCCTCGGCCCCCAATCCTGAGAAACAGGCAATAGTGGACACCGCACCAATATACATTAAGCGCCATATAGAGAGCCTCATAGACCAATTCAGGAATGAAGTTATCAATGACCTGAAGCTAGAAGTATGCAGAATAGTTAGAGAAATGCTAAGCACCACCCAGGAAAAAACAGATGGTGGAATGGAAGAACAGAAAAAGAGGGGAGAATTGCTTGATGGAGAAAACAGAGAAAGCATTGAGTATGTGAAGCAGGTTCAAAGGGACTATCAAGAAATTAAGAAATCTATCCAAGACTGGCATAACAGCTTGAAAGAAACTAAGGACAGACTATCTGAACTGGAGGGCAGACTTGAAATATGGGAGAATGAAATGAAAAACTTCTTAAAAATAACAAAGAAACAAACAGCAATAATACAAAGACAAGAAGATGATAAGAGGAGCCATAACTTAAGGATTAAGAACATATAAGAAGAAGTAGGGACACAAACAAGTGAACTACAAAAGCTACTCACAGAAATAATCCAGGAGAATTTTCCTAATTTAGCAAAAGGTAAAGATACTCAGATGTATGAGGCATACAGGACCCCAGCTACCTACAACCCTAACAGAGAAACACCCAGGCATATAATAATAAAAATTCCAGAAATTCAATACAAGAACAGAATATTAAAAGCTGTAAGAGACAAGAAACAGATCACTTACAAGGGAACACCCATCAGAATTACAGCAGATTTCTCTTCACAAACCATCAAATCACGAAGAGCATGGGGGGAAATAATTCAAACTTTGAAAGATAATAATCTCCAGCCAAGATTGAGATATCCTGCACAACTGTCCCTGGAAATTGATGGAAAAACGAGGTGCTTCCAGGATAAAGAGGAACTGGGGGAATTTGCAACCACCAATTCAACCCTACAGAAAGTATTGCAGGATATTCTAAAAAAAGAAAAATACAAAGAACCCAGAAATAGTGGCGGGGAGGCCACAACGAATGGAGCAGAGAACAAAATGAAGAAGACAAACTGACAGCTACTGACAGAAAAAGAGCTCAACAGAAATGAGGCAGAGAAGATTGGATGATAGGAACAGCTATTTTGGAGAAAATGACATCTTAATAGGTAATGCTGATTTGGTACCATCTTGTTTTGAAGTCTCATCTAGCTTTTGTTCTTCTGTCTCCAATGGTCTAAACAGGTTGTATCTTATTGGATTTTGTTATGTACGATAGTATAAGCAAAAACCTTTTAAAGACAAAGAGATTATATAGAGACCATTGTTCATTTTCTGTTAGTCGATTCTAAATACTCTATAATGCTGTCATTCTCTTAAATGGTTTTACATTGTTTTGATATACTTAATGCTACAGTATATGAAGTTGTACTCAAGGACTTCAGGGAGGGAGTCAATATGGTAACTATTTTTGGGTCGGAAATATCTGGTGGTGAAACACTATTCTGCTTAAATGGTTATGTTTTGATCTGCCCTGTTTCGCTGTTATGCCCTCTTTTTTCTCAATCTCCACTCCATTATTTACTTTTTTATTTTTATCCATTTAATTAAAGGGAAAAATATAGCAGGATATAATATAGTAACCCACTTTGACTTTCTATTATCTCGATTTGAAGCCCTGTATTACTCTCACCATCTTGTTTTTGACTGAGGTTCCTCTATTCTGTTTTGCTGGATAGTATCAGGTTCGAAAGTTTAGGCATCAGCTGAGAAGATAATGAGATTCATTATAACGCCCATTCTCGTTGACTTTTATCTACTTTTGAAGACCTACAATATCTCCAATGTTTTGGTTTTGTCGGTTTTATTCTTTACGGTTTTGTTCAATTGTATTTCAACTAATGATATAGGCAATTCTATTAGAAATAGCGGGAGGCATTATGGTAACCATTGTTGATCACCTTGTATTATGTTTTTATATTATCTATTATATCCACCCTTTTGACTTGACCGATTCTGTTCTGTTATGTCACATTTGGTTTTACTCTCTTCCAAAAAAGCAGTAAGAACTGTGGGAGCAATGAAACCCAAAATGTGTAATAGTCACTGTACAAAAGAGAGGAAAAGAAAGTGCTCTAAACTATATAACTGCATGTATATTTAAATGTATAAGATAGAAAATGATATCACAGAGTTTTATTGGATCATTGAACAGAACTGTTTGCAGTATCATTGTTGGAATGTCCACTCTACAAGCTTTAATTTTGTGACTTGAACAATTATTTCTAAGATGGCAATATGTAATCCATTAACTAGTGATTTCCTACTGCGCATTTTTTTCTTCTGTAAATCTGTATAACTAGTACCCCTTCACTGTTTTTTTTCTTTCTTTTCTTTTCTCCTTAAATAAAAATTTTAAAAAAAACCACCATGAGAGATAAATCTTTGAATTGATTGAGGTGAATAAATCAATTGGTTAACTATTTTTTTTGCCAAGAATCATTGTGCTACCCTTTCCATCTGTAGCACCCTTGGGAATCAGTGCCTTCCTTCCGGTTGTCTCACAAAGGTGTCCTAGAACACACATATTATTTGCAATTTCTATGATATCCAGCTAGGATATCAAGGTCTTAGAGTCACTGAGTCCCATGTTAAGAAACCTGGCTGCCAAGTGTAGGCTTCTACCCTTAGATGTTATTGAGGTACATGTGTGGAGGAAAATAAAGCAAGCATCTTACATTATTCTGAAATATTTCATATGGAAAACTGATTGATTTAAACACAAGTAAATGTAATACAAGAATTAGGCTCCTATTCTTATCTACCTTCAAAAGTCTCAAAATATTGTTCTTTACTCTTTTCTTGTCTCATTTTTCTAATTTTATTATTTTGTTATATCCAGAGCTAATGCTACTATTCAACATCTACACAAATATTTCTTCTGAGTGTTTTGTTTACTCATGTATTTTTATACCATTTAATACAGATGTTTTCTTTTCTCTATGAAGAACTCTTGTTTGGCATCCAGTGGAGCCAAATTCAACTGCCCTCATGTAATAGTTCTGAAACTAGAGAATCTCTGTTGACTCAAGGAGCTTCAAGTTGTTCAGGTGCTTTCTACATTTTTCCCATTGAAAAGAAAATTCAGATTGCACATTAGAAGCTACTGTGCTTCTCCATTCAATTGAATGGAACAGTATTTATCTCTGTGAATTTACACACACATGCACACACCCGTGCACACTTGTGTGTGCAGGCTCACTGACCTCAGCTGACACAAAAGCTAGAAGTCACACAAGAGTCCCAGTGGGAACAGATTCAGAAAGTGTAGCTTTTTCCCTTCATTTAGACAGGGGACCAGGGAGGAGTCCATCATAGCATAGTGGCTGTTCTTTTTGTTCAAGGAGAGTCTCTGGCTGTGCCTTGCAGTGTATGCACTGCTGGAACAGAAGCACAGACAACTCTGGCTGGTGCTGGCTGACTCGAGTCAGGGGGTAATTCTCCTTCTTATCTCTGAAGACACTGTACTGTTCTCTAGATTCTCCCTTGGTAGGGCTGGAAATACTTCCTGAGTAATGCAGCAGCCTCAACCCCTGACCTGGATCTTGGAGACACTAGAACACTGTGTAATGGTTCATATTCTGAGAGTTCTCTAGGGTCATATTTTTTTTTACTGTATGTATAACGCAGTATCTGGGTGTCTGGATGATTCCAGCATAATGAAGCCTTTAGGCAAGAGAAGCGCAAGATGAAATCTAAACCTAAGGCATAGTTTGTACATTCAGAGGAAAAATCTGGAGCAGAGGCTCTGCAAACCCCTGGCAAGGTTTGCTAGTAGAGCCCAGAATTTACTTTCTTCAAGGAGACAAAGAGTTGCAAATAGAGTTTAGGGCTCACAGTGAGTCACTATAGAATGAAACAGTTACATCTAAATCCTAAGGTCTCAGGACAGAGACTGGAGAACTCCCAGGCTCCTCCATAAGAAGAGGGTGGGTGGGCCCCTGATGTTGCTCCTATTCACCGTTGCAGATTCTCCCTGGCTGAGGGTCACTTTCCACTGGCCACAGAGAGGATCACCCACTTGTCTCATGGAGAAGGCCTGCAGGGAGTGAGGAGTATTGCAGCAACCACTCAGATGAGAGCAAACTGATCTCTGGAGTTTTCCCACATTCCTTTAAGGCTGCTGGTCCTCTCTGTGCACCTGTCCTGATACCAAAGCTGTCCTGCCAAACTCTTCAACTGTGAATCTCATTTAACTTTAGAAAGAACTTTCCCCCAGCTCTTGCACACTTGTTGGTAGCCTGAAAACTTCTCAGCATATGCCTGATATGAATGCAAACCCAAGTTACTGTTAACCGTTTCCTTCCTATGTTTTATTTTCCCAGGCTCTCCCTAGAGCTCTTTTAGAACCCTGTGGCATCACAGTGTCGTTTTGTGGTCTGTATGTGAAATCTCATTGTTATTTTCTTTGCAATGGCCTAAGGAATGCAAGCAAATGCTTGCATAGTATGCAGATTTTATGATCAATTTCCTTGCATTGTAAACCTGAATTTCATGGCAAGAATCTAATTCTTGACCTGAATTTCAATCGCCATGGTTACTGATAGAATTTTCAGTGCAGCTAAAATGATAGAAATATGAAACAAAGTGGCCTTTATTTTACGAACAGGGAGAGAGAACCCCAGGACCACTGAGGTCTGGCTTTTCTCTCTGCTAGACAGGTGGTGTGGGGCATACATATAGCTTAGGTTTGGGTTGGTGCGTAAGGTCATTACTGATGGCACAAGTAGCCATTTGGAATTCATTTTGCGCCACAGGTAAATTGCCTAGAGACAGGGAAGTTGACCTCATGATACAGCCTCTTGGTTCAGCCTCCCAGCATCACACTGCTGCAGTGTCTGGTGCAAAATCCTTTCACTTACTTCTTCATTTTCCTTAAATCACTTACTTCAATTGCAATGGTAAACAGAAACACCAAGGATTTGGAGGCAGATTTATTTATGTCAACCAGTGCTGATAGGGATCATTCCCAGGATATCAGGCCCTGATCTCTGGTGGCCTAGAGCTTACATGTGGAAGGCAAGCAGAAGTACAGAGACAAAATGGCTTGTCAGTTAGGGATTATTTTACGCTCTATGTATCATAGTGACAGTATGCATCACATTGACTAGTAGTTTGTAGGAGACAAGGAGCACAAGGAAGTCAAACTAGTACCTGGGTGACTCGGAATCCGAAGATTTCTGGCCTGAGTGTGGGGTGGTGTTTTCTGCTACACAGTTACAGTCTGAAAGTGGTTTTTTTTTTTTTTTTTTTTTTTTTTTTTTTTTTTTTTTTTTTTAAGTCATCTTCTAAATTAAGAAGGATAGATTGGGAGGAATGAGAGAAAACATTTGGTGTCTAATATTGCCCCAAAATTGAAGCCTAAGAAGTAGAATTTCTTTTAACTCCACTACTCTGAGAATATAAAGGCTAAAACAAAACAAAACAAACAAAAATTAAAACACTACCTAAACAATAAAGAAGTAAAGGACAGTGCAGATAATGTTATTATGCTCAAGATGGGATCAAATATGTGAATTAAAATTAAAATGAAGAGAAACAGAGGGTATCTTGTAAGACAGTAATCATGGAAGATACAGTATTTAGTGGTAAAAGCTTGAGTGTATAGAATTAAGAAGGAGCAATGTCATTCAACACTGAACCAAAAACTTCCCCAATGCATGTCTGCTGATATGATCAACAAGAATGTGGAGGAATCTGAGGACCCCCTAGGACAGGGAAGCTCAGCCTCTCAGAAGACTGCATGGTGGATTAGAGAACTTACTCTATTTTCTTATGGCCCAGTCTAAAGGATCCATTTCCACTCCCAGCGATCTGCTCATGTGTCTCTCTCTGCACTCTGCATGCAAAGAGCAGAGGAGGCAGATGGTAAGAAGACTTTATCAGTAAACAAGAAATGCAGAAAAAAAGATAGTTTTTTTAGATTGGGGTACACTGCCAAGGTGGCAGCAGGGGAGTTCTGCCAAGAATAGTGATACTTGGGGAAAGAAATTTGGTGTACTGTGACACTGTAATTCTTGTTAAGTGGATTTAGGGGAACTGAGATTCCCCTGCCAGCTACACAGAGGCATTTGAGTTATGCTAGGTCTGTGATACTCAGTCTCACTCCTGGGGACCTGGGGTGTTTCTGGAGGCTCCCAGACACCTAGGAACTATGATCATATAACCTCTGACCATGGTCTTCACTGACACAAACAACAGATGGGCAAGTAATTTAATTACAATGTAAGCATTTGAATTTATAAAAAATAACATGTAACTATATATCAATTGAGGCAGATAAAAAGAGACATCTTTTTAAAAAATTCAAGGTTTGAATTTTTAAAATCCCACTTTCTTTAGTGGAAAACTGTGGGAGACAACTCGAGTGACTCCCTTTGAATCCAAAACAATTTCTGTGACTTTGATTACTTGGAGACTCATTTCCTTATATTGATATGTAAAAGGCTGATTAGGGTATTTCCTTCTCTCTTCAGTTGGCTGTGAACATTGCAAATAAGGCTAGCTGAGGTGCTAATATGCAAACTCTATAGCCAACAGACAGTCCTGTTCATAGTGTTCTCCACAATACAGGATTGAGCACAGAAGATGTTAAGAGCAAATAGCTCCCAGAATGTCAACTGGGTAAGAGCCTTAAGATAGGAGGCTATGACTCCACAGGACACAAGAGTCTGCATATGGGAAAAAGAAGCCAAAGACCCCTAAGACAATTCCATTACTACCTTAACTGAATTATTTAGATTGATCCTTCTGCATATCATTATCTCCGCAATTTACAGAGATGCACTTGGCCCACCCTCTCAAGTTACTCAGTAATTCCCTACATCCTCACTATCACTCATCCTTGAGCCACCTCCTTCTTCACAAGATAATAAATGCTGGGAGAGGCCTGCCATCCAGGCCATTCTCCACATGCCCTCATGGGGAATGGACATAGGACCCCTTGGCTACTCTTCATTTGGAATATGTCTTGGTTGCATTGGTGGTGGTAGATTGGAATTAACTTGTTGGGATTCCAATACTGTATCCATGCGATTATAAATATAACTTTTTGGATTGTGAGAAAAACTAGAAAGAAGATTATAATACTTGGATAACTGAACTCAATATTTGAGTTTATAATAGAAACTTCAAATAAAAGGTTTAGCGTAGCAATTTAAATAGTCCAATTTCCATAGTGGTTGCACCGGTCTACTCTCCCACCGTCAGTGGAGAATGTTCCTTTTGTTCCACAGACCCTCAAGCATTTGTTGTTGGTTGATTTCTTCATAGTACCCATTCTTTCTGGAGTGAGATGGAATCTCAGTGTGGTATCAATTTGTATCTCTGGAATGACCAAACAGTGCTATAGAGCATTATTTTTATAAGTTTATTTACCATTTGTACTTCTTTACCTGAGAAAAGTATATACATTTTAGATACTTATTTTTGAGTAGGTCTTTACATTTGAGGGATCTGACATTTTGAGTTGTGCATATATTCAAAATACTAGGCCTTTGTCTGAGAAACAGCTGGCAATGTTTTTCCCATTCAGTGTTTTGTCTCTTACTATGTTCATGGTTTCATTTGCTCTGCAAAAGCTTTTTAATAAGACAAAATCCTACTTCTTAAGTCTCTGCAAAATTTCATGTGTGATCCAAGATTTTTTCATAAAGTCATTGCATATACCTGAAAGGATTTTGCCCCATTTGGGACACTGTAGCTGGTGAAAAGCCTTGGATTTTGCATTTAAATCTTTGCATTTAAAAATAATGTTTTATATTTGCCTTTTTGCTCTCACCTACAACTCCAGGATAAGGTCACAGTAGCAAAATTACATTTGTTGACTTTATTTCATTTGAATTCAAGAATATGTCACATTAGAAGTAGAAATTTACATGACAAGTGAAAAATTGGTCTATCCATGCGCATGCTCAACAGGGAAATAATTTCCATAATCCACAGCAGACAGATTCACTCACAGAAATTCACTACTCTTATAGTTATCAACCCTTGATTAGGCAACTGGACTCTGATATGTGAAAAACACTAGGATGCCAAGACCTGACTTGAAAAATTTGCTTCTCCTTTGGTCAACTGAAGACAATGAAAGAGCAAAATACTTGACTTAGCACTTAGTTCAAACTTATTCAGAGAAAAAAGAATGTTTTCCACTTTGAAATTCATGTTCTTCTGTGAGTGGGTTAAAAATCACAGTGTTCATAAGTTAATATTGCTTGGCAAGACTCTAGCACCATGACAGCTCATGAAGGAAAAGACAGTAAAAACAGCTAAAACTGTGCTTCTGAATAGGGGGACATCTGGATCCTCAGTTGTAACAGAAAAATCCAGAGTGAAGACATCCCATTGTTGGCATCATTCACCTGCCATTGCAAGTGTAGGCATGTAGGAAGAAGACTGAAGACCATAACAGGGTAAGAAGGTGGATGACTGGAAGTATCATTTTGGGAGAAGCTATCCTGTGCACGGTGCTTTTCAATCAATTACATAGTGGGAAACTACATTTCCAGAATGAAGGTCAAGGAGGCCTTCATTCAGAATTTAGGATGAACTGGTAAGAGACTGACCATTACACTTGGAAGATCCTCATGGTCTTGCAGGGAGACACTGATCAGTACGTGCAGAGGTGTGCAACACCCCGAGGGCATCCTCTCTCTCCTGCACTCTGTGCCTAGCTTATCTCCTCAAATGCTAGCCAACAGCAGGAAGGCTTAGTCAACAGCCATAAACCCATGGAGGAAACCCCATGAGGCAACGGCTTCTCTAGCATCGGGTTTTCCTGGATTTCTCCTGCTCCCATTTTAGGTCTCACCAAGTGGCTGGAGGCACCCTTGTGCCCGATAGCTCCAGCCTGTTCTCCTGAACCATCCCTCCAAGAGCTCTGCCCACCAGCTGCTCCCTCTTCTGATTTCTCCCTTCCAGTCTGCTATTCCTCAGCTCTTCTCATGTTTGAAATAGGCCTAATTCACATGATAATCCCTCTCTTCCCATAATATGGCTAATGCTTCTGTTCCACTAAGGGAGACTTCATAGACTTACTGATACCAGGAGTGATTTTCAGAAAGAAAGTTTAGGTTAACAGCCTGGAAGTTGAACTCTGATCTGGCTAGATTTCTTGTGAAGAAAGCAGTTGAAGGAAAGAATACAATTTGGGGGAAGTCTGGTTGGGAAGTTGTAAAACAAGCAAGAAATGGACAAGAGATTACCCATTATATTCCAAAACCCACTGTAGCCCATCAAAGAAAAGAATGTGACTTCTCATAGGTAATACTTGTTCTCTTCCAGGTTAATGTGCATTGTAAGGTATTTTGTTAATGGTTCTTCCATCACAGTCTGTCATTCACTCACCCTTTCTCTGTAAGATGGTGTTGTAGTCAGGGGCTGTGAGGAGCACAATTAGAATCAGGACATGGAATTTATAATATTATTTTATGATGGTCAGGCAGGGTTAACACTAGAAAAGGCAGGAAATGTATCCCCAACACTAAAGGCATATAATATTTAGCCAAGGGCCTGAATCCCACAGCAATGTACCACATGAGGCCGGATGAAGACCCAGAGCTCATGAAGATCTCACCCCATGAGTCCGACTGGAAATCTAGAGCCCACAAAAGGACTCACACCTGTCTCTTTTACAGATCCATGCTAAGAAGGATCAAAAATCAGTGGTGGAAACTAAGAAAGTCTATGCCAGCAGGGTAAAGGAGCTGTGCTGGTAGGTTGAGGGTTCTGTGCTGGAGCCAAGAAGTCACACTCAAAACCAAGACCAGTGCTGTCCTGAAAAGCGCCACAGTCATCCTCAGTGACACAGAGGCTCAAAGATCCCCTGAAGATAAGTACAGTTGAGCATCTGCCAGGAAAATACCTGATGAGTTCATCCTGGAGATTAAGCAGCACAAGTCTTCCCCTCTGGAGCCAGGAAGCAATGCTTAATGTGAGGACCAGAGCTTCTCCAGCAGAACTAACAGCTCAAACAACAACATGTAGGGGAACCCACAATGCCTCAATGCCCTTTTTCTCCTTCATGTCTCTATTTTTGCTGGCAAATTTCCTCAAATGAAACGTCTATGCTCAACATCATGGTGATTTAATTCTGCTGGCCTTAAGTTGACCATCAGTATTTAATCCATAACAGATGAGTTCTCAATACAGTAAGGTGAATTTATAGGGTGGTAAAGAGAGAGTTACAGCCCTTAAAATATAGTTCAGTAGAAAAATAATTGGCCAAGTTCTGGAAAATTATAAATGTGCTCCAATCTAATCGCATGAGGCCTTGTGAAGTTATAGAAGGGAAACTGAGCTTGATAGAAAGGAAAGCATACTTCCCTTAGCAGCATCGCTGAGACCTGAAGTCCAGGTGTGTCTTTGCCTCTAAGAAATGGAAATCCCTTTTTACAGAGGAGGACCACTGCTGTCTCTGCTACTGAAAAGATCAGGCTTGGATGAGGGTCTGCCAGTGTGGATGGAGTGGAAATACTAGAGAAATGGAAAGAAGAAAGGCCTGGTGGGGATCTGGAGCACAGCCATCATCATGTAAAAGGTCACTATCAGTGGAGACCGCATCAGAGATGAAGTAGGTGAGAATTCTCCAGAGAGGTGCTAGGGTTCCAGAGCAAGGAGCCCAGGTATGTTCAAGTCACAATCCATGCTCCATGCTGGAAGGTGTTACCTCAAGCCTATGACTAGAAAAGTCAGATTCAGAGAACCACGTTCAAGGTGCAACAGTGGAGACCTCTGTGTCCAGAGTGAGTTCGGGTCTGGTTGAGACTGTCTGAGATATACACTTAGAGTGCAAACCCAGTGTCCTTAGCATGCCAGCCTCCCAGTGCTGCCATCTCTGCCAAGGTCCCTTAGTTCTAGGGTGCAGGGCCTCCTGGCCTTATTGTGCAGACCAGGGGCAGCTGTGTAGCACTGTGTAATCACTGGTGGCACAGAAGTACACAGATGTCTGGGAGGGGTTGGCCGACTGTATAGTGAGGAGGAAGTTCTCTCTACTTGGTCTGGACACACTGTAACCATCAGAGAATTCCCCTTTTTCAGTGATGTTAGTATCATATGAGTAGTAGATGAGCCTCAGCCCCAGTCCTGGATCCTGTCGGTACCAGTACATGCGGTCGTGATTCAGCTGCTGGACACAGCTCAGTGTCATGTGCTGGCCTGTTTTTAGGACCTGGGACACAGGGATCTGAGTGATGCCAGCATTCCCTGGACCTGCAGTGAAAGAAGAAAAAGCTGATTCCACAACCCAGTGGAAAGGTTTGGACTAGGACCTGAAATCCCTTTCCAAGTCCCTGTCTAGGACTCACCTGCCTGCAGGAGGCAAAAGGCCACACAACAGAGAAAGCTGAGGCTCATGGCAGGGGCCCTTCAGAACAGAGGAGTCCTTTGGTTCTCTGTTAGACAAAGGAGGATGGGGCTTTGTAGGAGGTGTCATTCTGAGTTTCTTATCTCCCTGCCTGAGGCCCATGGCTTTCCTTTCACTGGGGAACATGTGCCTCCCTTCTCAGGAGCAAATCTAAAATAAATGCGTGATCATAATCCAGATGTTAGAATGGTACACATTTGTCTGAATTGACACAAGTTATTGGTGACTTTTCTTTAAATCAGTTTGTAATCCCTTGTTTGTTATATTTCTATAACACAGTGATTTTAATGTTATAAATATTTATGTATTCTAAAATACTACAGAAAATTGTTACGGTTTTCCAGAAATTTTGGACTCTGTTGTCCCAAAATTTTCTTTGAGTTTTCATGCATATGGATCAAAAATCATCCCCCAGTTCATTTGATATGTGAAATGTGTAGTATATATAATTTAGCTATCAGCAAGTTTGATTTTAAATATCTGACTAGAGATGTGTATTATATTTTGCAGCTAATTTCATGTTAAAAATCCTACATGTAAATTTTTATTTCTGTGACTTTCAGGTCTTCAGCTGCATGATGGTTAAGCAATGTATTTCCATAGTTGCCTTGATAGACAGAGGAAAATCTAATATTAGCAAAGGGGACGAAATATGCTCTGTGCTTCATGTTTCTATACATCTCTGAGGATACTGTGATCATCAGTTTTATGGGTCTACTTAACTGGGAATTCAGTGTCCAGATCACTTGGCCCAGATATTGTTCTGAATATTTCTTGGAAGGTCTTTTGGAATGAGATTAACACTTAACTAATAGATTCTAACATTATATTAAGGTAACATTTTTGATCATAGACTGAAACAGGTGCCCTCTATCATGTGGGCTGGCTTCATCTAATCAACTGAAGACACAAATGAAACAAAAAGACCAGGCTTCCTTCGGGTAGCATAGAAAGGTCAAGCTGACTGCCCCAGAACTGAGCATCAGCTATCTCTAGTCCTCCATCACCACTAGGTTACCCCTCAGGTTCTGGACTTGTAAGCTGCTGCAAATGCATTAGACAATAGCTCAAAATGGAGATGCATAACTCCAAATGGGTCTGTTTCTCTGGAGAATTCTGACTAATGCAGATAGGCATTTAGTCTCATAGATGAAAAAAAGCCTCAACATATGTCAAGGAATTGTCTTTGGTCTTGATGAGTTTGGTTCGGATTGGGAATCAGAGTCTAATGTGCACTACCCTGTGCCTATATTTTTGTCTACGTCACTAACTCCTGGGAAAACTGAATTCTTTTTTTTTTTTTTTTTTTTTTTTTTTTGTCTTTTTCCTTTTTATGGGTACCAGGGATCGATCTCACGACTGCCTGCTTACAAGGCAGGCACTTATGCCGCTGAGCTAAATCTCCAGGCCCAAAAACTTAATTCTTTCAATGATTTTATTAAAGCCATTCAGTGTAACAGGGATTAACCGAACAGCATTCTGATTTTGAAGATAGATACCTCTCTTTGTGAAAATGCACTAGAGTACAGAGATAGAAATGAGAGACTTAGGCCAGGAGTTAAGTCTCAATTCTGTACCCTAATAGTTATTTGATTTGGTCCAATTATTTATCTCTAGGCCAGTTCCTTCAACTATAAAATGAGAACAAAATAGCATTTGCCTCTTAGGATTTTCTGTGATAATTGAATTTACAAATAAAATTTTGCAAATGTATGAAGTCTTTTGATCTGTAGTAAATTGTCAACAAATGATGGCATTATGATTTTTTTTCGAGACCTGTCCAGGAAACAATTGAATTCAGAGTGTGCCTTAAAGAACCCCATGATTTCCCGTCTACAGTTGACCCACTCAAGAGATGGATGCTTTTCACAGGAAAGGTCAAATGCTGTGTAAATAATACTATAGATCTTAGAGATGGAGGATACATATAATGGAATATCATGAAGCCTTAAAAATAATAACAAAAAGAACTTGTCCATACCATGACATTCATGACCTTGGAGAGCATTATGTTAATTGAGATATGTCAGTCACAAAAAGACACAGTTGCATAATTCCATTTACAGGCGATGTCTAAAGAAGTCCCCAGAAACAAAGACAGGATGGTGCTTTTCAGAGACCAGAGGGTGGAGGAAAGGAGGAGCTGCATGTTGAAGGGTGTAATGTTCTGCTATCTACTTAAACTCCAACAGTCAGTAGCACATTATACCCATATGGGAGACAGACACTGCAGTGCACATTTAAACACCTGTTAAGAAGGTAGATTTCATTTAAATATTTAAAATATTTAAAAGGTGGCAGAAAAGGATAATCAGAGAAAGGCAAAAAGGGAAAAAATACAATTTTATTTGCATAAGTCAAAATTCAAAGAAATTACTTTGAATAATACCATTTTTTTTCTATGTGCCTCGTTTTCCTTTATTATTAAAAACAATTGAGTTATCAATTTTCTCTCTTTTGTGAACAATGCCTTGCACAAACAGGGGGCACAAAATGTTTGCTGAATAAAAGAACAGAAGAAGCTAATGATGATGCTCGTCTCGTTCCTTTCCCTTGTGGCTCACTGTGTCCTGCACAGGAAAACTGCACTTTTCTCTGGAAAAAGCTCCTATCCTTTTATTTTGCAGCTCTGAACCCATGCTACTCACAGGCTGCCATAGAAGAGATCACATAACCTCTGCACCATGACAAGAGGATGACAGTGTGGAGAGTGTGCCTTTCTTTATCATCACCATGAAGGACCCGGAACACAGTTGGCCTTGAGAGCATATCTTTTCTAGACTTGTCAGAAAGCAGCTCAATAGTAATCGCATGTGGTACATGACATCTCCTTCCTACTAATTTTGATTTGAGAAGAGGAATACAGAGCAGGGTACAGATCTACTACATGAATAGTGAGAGGTTCCACATGGGTTAATAGGGACAGGTAGCAGTCAGGTATGGAAGATGAGGTCTGGGAAAGCTGCTTTATTCCAGATACAGACATGGAAAGTGCAGCTTAACTGGTGCCAGTTCTGTGAACATTATACAGGTCACACATGCCAACAGCTGCAAACATCTAGAGAAGACCTGTGAGCATCCCAGGGCATGAGCAGAGCTGGCTGGCAGATCTGCCTTCCTGGTCACTTCCAGATTAAAGAAAAATATTTTTGTACAGAAGGCTGGGGACCATGCAGCTCGGTGCCAAGCTGCTGGCATAGAGAAAGAGAGCAGAGTCCTCCAGCTCTAAGGCCCTCAGGCTGAGTTCAGAGCTATAGTTAGAGAACTGCTTTGCTGAGAATCCATCAGGACCATTTCCTTTACTTCCCTCTTCAGTATCATAATGTTCAAATAGGAACTGGAGACTCTGGTCCAGCTTCTGTTGGTACCAGTACACAGCAAGTTGTCCAGAGATTGGGGAGCATCTCAGTGTTGCTTGTTGTTCTTTAACTTGGATGAGGTACTTTTGGGTTTGCATGAATCCCAAATCGATAGAGGCTGTGGGTCAGGACACAGAAACTAAGGGTCAGGAGACAGAAGCTAAGGACTGAGCAGGGCCATCCTCACCAGACCTATATTCAGGGACAGAAAATAGATCAGATACTCTCCAGCTGTGCCCAGGACTCACCTGCTTCCAGAAGACAAAGGACCACACAACACAGGAATCTGAAACCCATGGCAGCCTCAGGAATCCCAGGCATCTCCTAGGTCAGTCCAGGGCCTCCTGGGTTGAGCAGTCAGCTAGGCTGCATATTTGGTCTCCCTGACAGGAGGATATGTCATGATCTGATCTTATTCTCCCTGCTGGGCAGCCAGCTCACTGAATGTGATGATAGCACCCAAACTGTGTTTTATGTGTCATGCACAATTCCTACTCTGCATGGCCCAGAAATTTAAGTTGGTTCAAGGCAAGCACCCTTCCCACACACCAAGAACATATATTCCTTATCTTCATACTAACTGTACTTCTGTTCTAACCAGACAGGGATTTTCCACCTTTTCCCACCCACACCCAGGTGCATCAGCCTCCACTGCCTATGCAGGAGCAGAGAATCTACTTTCTTGAGCCCACTGAGACCCATGGCACCCTCACCATCCCCAGATAATGAGTCTGTGTTTACTTTCAGTTATCCAGATCTCATGCAGTAAATTTGAGCCTCCTTTCTGATCCAAGCAGGAAAGCTGGCATTGTTTTCAGCCCTGCTCTCCTGGCAAGTATAGAACACACACACAGGGTTCCCTAAAACAATATGAAGCCACAGCGCACCCAAGTGGCCAGTGACCTATAGTCTCCTTGAATCCAGCCTTTTAGGGCCCTGTGCTCATGGTTAACTAAACCTAGAAGAGAATCCTGAACAGCTCAACCTCTCATACACACACCCATCTTCTGCATTGCCAAACTGGCCAGGTTAGGGACATTATTAGTCACCTCAATATTCCATCCATCACACTTTTGTAATAAGCAGTTTCCCCTGTGAAGACTTTTTGCTCTATGTTTTCTGCATTGTGTTTTCCACCGACTTTGAACTGAACCTCCTGGAAATTGTGAGCCAAATAAATTTCTCCTCCTTTAATTTGCGAGTGTAATACATAATATCTTCTAATTGCCAAGAATGTTAAGACCCTATTATTAAGTATAAAAATTTTTCTTCAGTAGTTAAATTAATTTTGGGTGAGCCTTGCTAGTATTTCCAGTTCCATTAAGACTCTACAAATCAGGTTTTGGAAAAGCATAGCTGTGGTGAGGAATTTCATTGGAAAGGACTACAAGCTTAGATAAATATTGCTAAAATATTTTCTTTGCTCCAAATCCTAGACTTAGACACAAAGGAAAGTTTCCAAACTTGGTAAAAAAAAAAAAAAAAACAAGACTATGAAAACATAATTTCTCACTATATTTGAAATGTGTCATGGAAGAAAAATTGAGATGACTAACAATAATGTCCATTACATTTCAGGTGAGAGGAATCCCTTACAAAAGGAAAATAGTGATGACTATTATTCCAGGACTCTATATATGTGTGTCAATTTTATACATGACTTTTCCTATAAACATGTAACCAGTAGAGCAATACTGTCCAGAGCTGGGAATGCCAGAGAAAAAATGAGAAAAAAGGCAGCAGGAACCAGACAAGCAGTGTGTGTTGGGAGTGGGGAAATGGAGATCCTTCCATGCCTGGAAAGGGCAAGAGCAGAAAGACAGAAGGCAAAGCTTGCTGAGTTCCAGGAAAGATTGGGAAGGGCTGTGTAGGCACAGAAGGGACTTAACTCTGGGTGGTCAGTGGAACACAACATCCTTGGAAAGCAGAATGGACCTTGAGAAAGTTGTCAAGTCTTTCCCTACATATGGTTAGGCTAACTTGCCTTCCTCTGCATTTCAAAAGCACCTGACAGTTCCCTGAGGAAATCATAATGCAGCCAGAAATCAAGAAAGAAGATTTCATAATCCACTCCAGGCTTCTCACCTTAGGCAACTGGTTATCTGCTGATGATCTCTCCTGAGACTGGCTGCCCTGTGATGCCAGTGTCTATAAGGCTTCCTCTATAGTTTTGGTGTACTGAGTGTTTTGGAAGAAGAAGAGAGACTGTGTTGCATAGAACACCACCTTAGGCCACCTGGCAATTCCATCTCTGTATTCAACCATCTCTTTTCTGTTCTCTCTTCTTGACCTTCCTCAAATCTCTATTCACTTTCCTTCAATTATGCAAAGCCAAACTCTGTTATTTTACTACCTACACTACACTATTATTATACAATCTTATCTTAAAAGAAAATTTTCAGTCCAAAGAAGAAGGGCACTTACATTACAGAATCCTTTTCGGCGACCACCTGTGGTACACTGTCAGGAAAAGTGCTTTTGGAGAGAACTTACTGAAGTAACACATGGCTACTCAGTCTTAATTTCCTTTCTCACACTGATAGAAAAAGTTGCACTTTCTAGAGACCTATGACTGTTTTTCATTTTTCCTATAACCTCAGACTCCAGGATCCTTTTTGATTCTTTCATTTTTCTTTCTTTCTTTCTTTCTTTCTTTCTTTCTTTCTTTCTTTCTTTCTTTCTTTCTTTCTCTTTCTTTCTTTCTTCTCTTTCTTTCTTTCTTCTCTTTCTTTCTTTCTTTCTTTCTTTCTTTCTTTCTTTCTTCCTTCCTTCCTTCCTTCCTTCCTTCCTTCCTTCCTTCCTTTCTTTCTGTCATGGTTAGTGTTGGTGCATTTAACTTATGCATCTGTGGTTGGTTCATTGTATAGTGCTTGGATTGATGGTGCCAGTGATACACTCACATAGTGGTGGAGCCAAGATGTGATGTAATGGCAGGATGAAGGTGTGTCTTGCTCTGTTGCTGGTTTCTGCATTGCCTTTTGCAGCTGCCATGAAACAGTGGCCCTACCATGTTACCCTGCCTTGGCGTCAAATAAGTGTGCACTGAAACCTCCAAAAACTGTAAGAAATAAACTTTTTCTTTCCCAACTTTGGGAATCAGGTGTTTTGTCTCAGCAACAAGTAAAAAGTAACTATGATAGAATTTGGTACCATGAATAGGATCGTTTGCTGTGACTATACCTGATCATGTTTTTTTTAAATTAATTATTGTTATTATAAATATATTAAGATAAAAGAGGACATAACAGAGCAGATCAGAACAGAACAATTTAAGCAATACAGTATTTCATCACAAGACAACCTGAGATAACAGTAGCTACCCTAATGTCTCTTTCCTTGAAATAGTTGAGCATAACTCCATACACAATAGTATCAAACATAACAAAATAGTATGAAACTATTAAAGGGAATGGAAGTATTACAGGGCATCCAGAACCAAATAACAGAAAATGAAAAATGGCTATTATATTATCTCATTATCCATAAAAAATTTTGTTTATACTACCACACATGATAAAATCCAGTAACATACTACATGACAGAACCAATGGAAAAAGAAGAATAAAAATATTGTAGGACTTCAAATCAAGATGATATAAATCAGCACTGGCTATTATACTGTATCGCTTTCTTCAAAATAGCTGTTCATACCATCACAGATAATAAAATAAAAAAACCCAGGATAAAATCATTCTAACTAATGAATGAAAACAGTACAAGACTTCAAAGCAATGCAACAGGGAATCATGATTACCATAAAATTTTATGTACTCTTACCAGTTCTTACACTATACCATTTCTTACTATATGTGATTTATACAAGTGAGTTTGATTTATTTTACTTATGAGTATGGTATCAAGTTGTATCCATTTATTTATAAAAATCTCAATGTGATCATTCTTTATAGCTGAGTAGTACTTCATTGCATAAAAATACTACAATGTTTTTATCCATTCCTCAGTTTTTCGGACACTTAGGTTGTTTCCAAATCTGGCTATTACAAATTGTGCTGCTACAAACATGGGTGCACGTATATCACTGTGGTATGATGCTTTCAGTTTTTCTAGGAATATGTCCAGAAGTGGAATAACTGGTCAAAAAAGACTTCCATACCAAGGCTTTTGAAACATCTCCAGACTGACCTCCACAGTGGTTGCACCAGTCTACACTCCCACCAACAGTGCAGGAGAGATCCTTTTCCCCCATTGCCTCTCCAGCATTTGTTGTTGGTAGTTTTCTTGATCCTGGCTGGTTTTTCTGGAGTGAGACGGAATCTTAGTGTGGTTTTAATTTGCATTTCTCCAATGAGTAATGATGATGAGTACTTTTTCATGTATTTATTTTACATTTGTATTTCTTCATCTGAGAACTGTGTATTCATCTCAAATGCCCATTTTTGGGTAGGGTCTTTGAATTTTAGGGGTTTGATTTTTTTAAAAATTCTTTATGTGTGTTAGACTGAAGTCCTTTGTGTGAAGGACAGTTCACTAAGAGTTTTCCCCAGTTTGTGGAGGCTTTGGAAATGGCTTGTGGGCAGAGTTTGGAAAAGTTCAGACATGTCCCCTGGATGCATAGAGCTGGAACCACTTAGGCTGTTGTTTAGAGTAGATTCTGGTTGGAGCTCAGGAGACCAAAAGGCTGACAGAAAAATTCATGGTAAAGACCAGACTTGGGAGGTTTCTGCTGGAAGTAAGGGCTGCATTGGTTGTTGCTCTCCCCACAATGTGTGTTACAGATTAGCAGAAAGATTGTCTGCATTTTACTCATACTCAGAGATTTTACCTGAGACTGAGACTAAGGGCAATGGGCTGATTAATCTTCAAAAGAAAATTTCAAGGCAGACCAATTTTGAGGCTGTGGCATTTCTATTGTTGGGGGCTTTTATTCAGCTTTATGTTGCAAATCAAGAGAAAAGAGCCCAGCAGGATAATTTACAATACTGTGATTTTGTCATGAAGGAAAATTTCAGAAAGCTGTGGACTGTAAAGATGGAGTTGAGAAGGAGAGAAAACAGCCAACTGGAGAGAGTGCACTCAGCCCCATCCTCAGCCTCTCCAACAGGAGCAGCGCACCACAGTGGCTGGTGGGAAGGACAGACAACAGCTGAGTGGAGGGAGTCCTCTCAGCCCTGTCCGCCACCTCTCCAGCTGGAGGAGTGCATCACAGCTGCCAGTAGGAAGGAGAGAGCTGGGCTGAGCCACTGGAAACTGCTCTGGCCTCATCTGAGACCTTCTTTTGACTTAGAGAGAACCAGCACTACTGCCACTGCCTGGAGGAGGGAGCAACCCTGCTAAGGAAGTTTGAGGCCTACCTAGGCCATAGGGGACCCTCTATCAGCCAGGGGAGGATTGCCATCCAAGAAGCTGGATGATTACACAACAGGGAGAGTATGAGATCCTGGCTTTGGTGGGTTGGGGATCCACTGGGCTTGCAGTCACACTAGATTGGGCTTAGCAGGATTTGGAATTGCCTGGACTACACCAGGTGGCCTTCTTTCCCTCAGGGCAGATTTGCTAACAGAGGGGGAAACTGTGTAGCTTGAGGAGGCTTTAGGTCTACCTGAGAGGAGCCTGGCAATTCTCTTTTAATCCAGGGGCTCCATTGCCCAAGGAGGGAGCTACACTACCAGAGGAGTTCCAAGTGCCCAGGTCATAAGAGACAATTTCCAACACACCTAGGGGAAACTCTGGAACAACACTTGAAACACAGAAATATAGGAAAATGACAAAATGAAAGACCAAAATGCAATCTCAAACATCCAGTCCATCCCAAGAAAGCATAGAAGCAATGTACGTAGAAAAAAATACATGCCATATACCTGAAATACCTGAAATAATAGTAACTGAAATAAAGAAGCAACTCTGGGAATTTTAAAGGAATTCAAACAAGAAATAATCTCTCAGGTAAAAGAAGGAATGATTAAAAAAGGAAGGAGATGCTGAACATATCTAAAGAAGACACAGTTAAAAAATTAGAGGAAATAAACAAAAAAGATATAATCCTTGGGTGAACAATATAAGAAACAAACTAAATATATAAAACAGATGCAAAGAGATGTATAGGAAATCAAAAATTCCATTGAAAGTTGTAAAAACCACCTCAATGAATGTGAAGATAGAATTGCTGACCTTGAAGACAAGACTGCAGCCAGTGAACAGGAAAGCAGAGATCTTTTAAAAATAACATGAAATCAAGAAATAACAATTCCTTACATGCAAGATGATGCAAAGAAAAACAACATAAGGTTGATAGGGAAAAATGAAAAAGAAAGAGACAACATAAAGGATGTCAAGAGGATATTTAGAGAAATAATAGGTGAAGATTTCCCAAACATGAAATTGGAAACTGATATCAGGATCAAAAAAGAATATAGAACTCCAAATAACCATAGCCAAAATAAAAATACACACAGACATATATAATAATCATCATCCCAGAAGTTGAACAAAAGAATAGAACATTAAAAGCTGTCAGAGCAAAAAGACAGATCACTTATAAAGGAAAACCTATCAGAATCACAGCAGACTTCTCAACACAAACAATAAAGGCAAGAAGAGCATGGAGTGAAGTATTTCAGATCCTAAAGGAAAATGATTTCCGACCTAAACTGATGTACCCTGAAAAACTATCCTTCAAAATCAATGGAAAAATAAGATACTTCCACGACAAAGAACAGCTGAAGAACTTGATGATAACCAAGCCAATCCTGCAAAGAATACTGAAAAACAGCTTATATCTACTGAGGAAAAAAACCACTAAACAAAGCAGACAATTAGGCAGAACAGAAAGATAAGGATGCAATGGCAGAAATATAACATGTCAATAATAAACCAATATATAAGAGTTATAACTATTAACACAAATGGTCTCAATGCACCAATCAAAAGAAATAGACTGGCAGAATGGATCAAGAAACAAAATCCAACCATATGCTGTCTACAAGAAACCCATCTAACCGAAAAGGATACTTAGAGACTGAAAGTCAAAGGATGGGAAACAATACTCCATGCAACAGGAATCCAAAAAAAAAAAGCAGGGGTAGCTATTCTGATTGCAGACAATGTGAACTTCAAACCAATAATGATCAGAAGAGATAAAGAAGGTTACTACATACGGGTTAAGAGAAAACTTCAAGAGGAAGAGATATCTATCTTAAATATATATACACCAAATTCCAGAGCACCCAGTTATATAAAACAAGTAATAACAGAAATGAAAAACCAAATTAGCAGTAATATAATTATAACAGGCAATTTCAACACACCATTGACACCAATGGACAGATCAACCAGACAGAAAATCAGGAAAGAAATAAAAGAACTCAATCATGCCTGGGAACAAATGGAATTGATAGACATATACAGAGTATTCTGCCCAACAACAACAGAATACACATTCTTCTCAGCAGTACATGGGTCATTCTCTAAAATAGACCACATATTAACTCACAGAACATATTTAAATAAATGCAAAAGAATTGAAATTATCCCTTGCATGTTATTGTATCATAGCGCTATGAAATTAGAAATTAATGATAAAAGATACAGCAAAAATCACACAAACACATGGAAACTGAATAACACACTCTTGAGTAATCGGTGGGTCACAGAGGAAATTAAAGAAGAAATTAAACAATACCTACAAACAAATGAAAAAAAATACAACTTACCAGAATCAGTGGGATGCAATGAAAGCGGTTCTCAGAGGAAAATTTATTGCACTGTTCCCACATCAGGAAAACAGAATGAATACAAATAAATAACCTGATGTTAAACCTCAAACATCTAGGAAAAAGAAAGAGCAAGTCAAGGCCAAAGCCAAAAGAAGAGAGGAAATTATAAAAATCACAGCAGAAATAAATGCAATAGAGACTAAGAAAACAATCCAAAAAAATCAATGAATCAAAGAGTTGGTTCTTTGAAAGAATAAAAAAAAATGATAAGCCCCCAGCCAACCTAATTTTAAAAAGGGAAGAAAAAGCTCAAATTCATGCAATATTGAATGAATAAGGTGAAATCACTACAGACCCAGTAGAAATACAGAAGATAATTAACACCTATTTCAAAAACCTGTACTCTCAAAGGTTTGATAACAGAAGAAATGGACAGATTCCTAGAAGCATATGAAGGACCAAAGCTAGATCAAGAAGATGTAAAACTGCTGAATAATGCAATTTCTATTAATGAAATTGAAAACATAATTAAGTCCTTACCTACAAAGAAGAGCCCAGGCCCAGACAGATTTACTGCAGAATTCTACAAGATATGGAAAGAAGATCTAATGCCTACACTCCTCAAAATCTTCAGTGAAATTGAAAGGGAAGCAATCCTTCCAAAGTCATTCCTGTAAGCAAATATTACTCTAGTACCAAAACCTGAGAAAGACCCAGCTGAAAAAGAGAAGTACAGATCAATCTCCCGAATGAACACAGATGCAAAAATCCTCAATAAAATATTGGCAAATAGGATGCAGCAAATCATCAAGAAGGTTATACGCCATGACCAAGTGCGAATCATCCCAGGTATGGAGGGATCCTTCAACATACGTAAATCAATAAATGTAATCTACCATATCAATAGAGTCAAAAGTAAGAATCACATGATCATCTCTATAGATGCAGAAAAACCTTTTGACAAGGTACAGCATTTATGATAAGAACCTTGCAGAAAATTGGAATAGATGGCTTTTACTCCAACATAATAAAGGACATCTATGAGAAACCAACAGCCAGTATCATACTAAATGGCCAAAAATTGAAGGCCTTTACTTTAAAATCAGGCACAAAACAAGGATGTCCCCTGTCGCCACTCCTATTTAATATGGTACTGGAAATTCTAGCCAGAGAAATTAGACAAGAGAGAGAATTAAAATGGGTAAAGATAGGAAGAGAAGTTAAATCAGCACTATTTGCAGATAATATGATACTCTACATAGAGGGCCCTCAGAACTCCATCGAAAGACTCCTAGATATAATAAATAAATTCAGCAAAGTGGCTGGATACAAAATCAATACTCAAAAATCAATAGCATTCCTATACACTAACAACAAAATCACAGAGAGAAAAATAAGAGATGTCATACGCTTCACACTAGCAATGAACAAAATGAAATTATTCTCATGAAAGAAATGAAAGACCTATACAGGGAAAATTATAATACAATGAAAAATGAAATTGAAGATGATCTCATAAAATGGAAAGACATCCCTTGCTCATGGATAGGAAGAATAAATATTGTGAAAATGGCCATCCTACCAAAACTGTTATACAGATTCAATGCAAGCCTGATAAAAATACCATCAACATACCTCACAGATCTCAAGAAATCACTCCTAAAATTCATCTGGAGTGAGAAGAGACCTAGAATAGCAAAGACACTTCTAAGCAACAAAGGCAAGGCAGGAGGCATCACAATCCATGACTTGAAGTTATACTACAAAGCATCTGTAGTTAAATCAACATGGTACTGGAATCAAAACAGAGCCAAAGATCAGTGGAATAGATTAGAAGATTCAACCACAACTACAAACACACTCAACCACCTTATCTTTGATAAAGGGGCCAAACATGTTCACTGGAAGAATGACAGTCTCTTTAATAAATGGTATTGGAAAACCTGGCTCTCCATATGCCAAAAACTAACATTAGACCCATGGCTATCACCATATACTAAAATAAAATCTAAATGGATCAAAGATCTAAATATTAAAACAGAAACACTAAATTTATTGGAAGAAAAATGGGGTAAAAACCTTGAAGACATAGGGGTAGGTAGAGAATTCATGAACAAGACTCAAACCGCATGAGAAATACTTCCCAGAATCTATAACTGGGATCACATCTTATTAAAAAGTTTCTGCACATCAAAAGAAATCTCTAACATAGTGAAAAGAAAACCCACAAACTGGGAAAAAATCTTAGTGAACTGCCCCTCAGACAAAGGACTTCTGTCTAAAACATATAAAGAATTAAAAAAATCAGACCCCCAAAATTCAAAGACCCCACCCAAAAATGGACATGGGAGATGAATAAACAATTTTCAGATGAAGAAATGCAAATGGCAAAGAAATATATGAAAAAAATGTTCATCATCATTAGTTATTAGAGAAGTGCAAATTAAAACCACACTGAAATTTCATCTGACTCCTGAAAGAATGGCCAAGATCAACAAAACCACCAACAACAAATGCTGGAGTGGCTGTGGGGAAAAAGGAACTCTCCTGCACTGTTGGTGGGAGTATAGACTAGTTCAACCATTGTGGGGGTCAGTCTGGAGATTTCTCAGAAAGCTGGGACTGGAAGCCCCATTTGACCCAGCTATTCCACTTCTAGGCATATTCCCAGAAGAACTGAAATCATCATACCACAGTGATATATGTGCATACATGTTTATAACAGCACAATTTGTAATAGCCAGATCTTGGAAACAACCTAAGTGTCCATCAAATGAGGAATGGATAAAAAAAATTGTGGTATTTTTATACAATGGAGTACTACTCAGCTATGAAGAATGATCATATTGAGACATTTATAAATAAATGGACGCAGCTTGAGACCATACTCATAAATGAAATAAATCAAACTCACATGTATAAATACTGAATTGTTTCCCTTGTGTAAGTAATGATAAGAATACATAAAAGTACGTGGTAATCATGGTCCCCAGACACACTGGTTTGAAGCCATATAATGTTTTCACTCATTAATTGGAATGGTTTTAATCTGGGTTGTTTTATATTATTGTCTGTGATACTATGAATAGCTATTTTGAAGAAAATAAGACAGCGTAATAGCTAGTGCTGATTTAATATCATCCTGTTTTGAAGCCCCATCAAGTTATTGTTCTTCTGTCTCCATTAGTTTTAACATGTTGTATCTTATTATATTTTAATGTATGCAATAGTATAAGCAAAATTTTTTATAGGCAAAGAGATCACATAGAAACCGAAGTTCAGTTTCTGTTAGCTGGTTCTAAATACCCTGCAATACTTTCATTCTCTTGAATGGTTTCACACTGTCTTGATAAGTTTGATGCTAAATATGAAGTTAGACTCAAATATTTCAAGGAAAGAGACACTATGGTAACTACTATTAATGTCAGGCTATCTGGTGGTGAAATACAATGATGCTTAAATTGTTTAGTTCTGGACCTGTGTTGTGCTATTGATATGCTCTTTTTTTATCTCAATCTCTCCCACCCCTTTTTTTTTCGTTTTTTAAAAATTAATTTGTTTCTTAGTATCTTTTAATTAAGGGAAAGCTAAATTAAAAATAGTGGGATATACTATAGTAACTTTTTTGTTTTCCTATTAACCTGATTTGAAACCTTGTATATTTCTCCACATCTTGTTCTGACAGATTTTGTTACATTCTGTTTTGTTTAGTAGTATCAAATTTGAGGGTATAGGCAACCATTTTGAAAGCAACCAGATACTCTATGATGCCCATTATGGTTTGACTATTATCTTCTTTGGAAGTCCTGCAAGGTCTCCAATGTGGGTTTTACTGGTCTTATTCTGTACTGTTTTGTTCAGTTCTTTTATACTAGCTGATATAAGCACCTCTTTGTAGTATAACAAGAGGCATAATGGTAACCATTGTTGATCACCTAGTAATCTCTTTTAGCATTATATACTATGTCCATCCTCCTGTTCTAAATGACTTTGTTTTGCTTTGTCACATTGGGGTTGTTTTTGGTTCTGTTTTGTTTTGTCTTGTTTCTTGTTTTATATATATATTTTTTTCTTTTCCTCTTTAAAGAAGAAGTTATAAGAACTGTGGGAGTAATGGAACCCAAAATGTGTGATTGTTAGCATAAAATAGGGAGGAAAGAAAGTGATCTAAATGATATAACTGCAAGAGTATTTAAGAGTGTAGGATAGAAAACCATATTACTGAGTTTTTGTTGGATCATTGAACAGAACTGTCTGCAATCTCACTGTATTAATGTCCACTTTGTATGCTTTAACTTTGTAACCTGGACAACTGTTTCTAAGATGACAATATGTAATCTATTTACTAGTGAATTCTTACTGTATCTTTTTTCTCTTGAAATTCTGTATTACTTGTAGCCTTTTACTGTCTTGCTTTGTCTTGTTTTGTTTTTCTCTTTAAATTAAAATAAAAGATGGAGTTGAGACTTTGATTGCTGAAGAGAAAAAATGAGATAAGAAAGATGGCCCCAGGGCATCCCAGGAAGCAGTGTGTCCCCGCCCTTCAAAGCCTCAAAATGGCAAAAGTGCAAGAATTTGTGCAGAAGACAAAGCTTCAGACCATCATACTCCAGAATAGTGATGTAGGTCAAATGAGATTCCAGAACCACAGCAATATAGAAAAGCTTTTCTTCACAATCTGGTTCACAGAGTCCAGAATTTCAGGCAATTGATCCCTATAGCCAAGAAAGAAAAAGCCTGGCAACTGTTCCAGTTGGTGACAAAACTTGGTGGCATCCACATGGAGATGATTTTCAGTGCAAAGAAAATGTGCACATTCATAGGGTAAGACGGCTTCCACTTTGATTGCAAAGGGCCTGGGAGGCCAAGCAGTGTGCCCCTGAGAGGACAATTTGTAAAGATGTAAAGCTGAAGCCAAAGGTTCAGTGGAGACCTAAGAAATTTCAAAAAGCCCATAACGTGGATCATCCAAGGAAAGCTGCAAAAGCAACCAGAGTGCGTTTAAGAGAGAGGATATGGGAGCTAAAATCCCTGTAAATGCCATAGGAGTGGAATCACCCAAGCCTTTTGGAGCCTGCAAGCAGACTGCTTCAGATGCTGAGCATGGAACTCTAGGATTTAATGTTCAACCCTGCTGGATATTGGACTTGCTTTGTTTCCAGTGCTTTATGTTCCCCACTTTGTACCTTATGGAAAGGTAATGTTTATCTTGTGCCTTTGCATTTCAGAAATGTTTAACCTTGTTTCATTTGTACAGGATGTTGCAGTTAAGAGTTGGCCATAGATATTGGAGGAGACTTGGGACTTGGACTTCTCAGCAATGCTGAAACTGTTAGGACGTTAGCAACTCTTGGAGATGGACTAAATGTCTTTTGTATAAAGGATGTACATGGTACTGGGGTCCAGGGGTGGAATGTCATGGTTTATGTCAGTGGACCCCAGGCCTCATCTGTTTACATTTTTCATCTGCGATTGGTTCATTGTGTGGTGCTTGGATTGATGGTCAGTGTAACACTCAGATACAGGTGGATCCAGGATGTGATGTAATGGCTGGAAGAAGGCGTGACTTGCTCTCTTACTGGTTTCAGCCTTGCTGTTTGGAGCTGCCGTGGACTATGGCCCTGTAATGCCACCCTGCCTTGGAGCCAAATTAGTATGTTCTGAAAACCTCCAAAAACTGTAAGAAATAAACCTTACCTTTCCCAACTTTGAGCATCAGGTGCTTTGTCTCAGTGACAAGTAAAAAGTAACTAAGACACTTTTCTTTCTTTCTTTTTTTCTCTCTCTGTCATTCTCTCTGTGTCTCTCTGCCTCTCTGTGTCTCTATCTCAACTCTTTCTCTCTCTCTGTCTCTGTGTGTCTTTATCTCTCTGTCTCTGTCTCTGTCTCTTTTGCCTCAGGATGAACCCAGGGCATTCATACTTAGCTGTTCCCTATCTCTTCTCTACTTTGAAGCACGGTTTCATGGTTTCACGGTTTCCCTGAGTTATCCAGGCTGGGTTTTAGTTTGTGATCTTCTTGCCTCAGCTGTCTAGAGAGTTCAAATACAAACATGCATAACCACACCTGGCTGGTGCCTATGTGTTCAGCATTTTGTCAGATTTTGGTGGATCCATACTGGCAGGAGTTTGTGCACAGAATGCTGCATACTCTGCAGAGCTTTGCGTTCTCCTGGCACAGAGATAAACAGCTGAGTCTTCCAACACCAAGGTACTTATGTTCATCTCAGAGAGAGAGTCATGGAACTGAGCTGAGAATCAATTAGAGATGTTTCTTTTTCCTCTCTGAAATTCATTGTAGTATTCAAAGGAACTGAGGGCCGAGAACCATGGCACATCTGTAGCAGGACACACTCTGGTGCCCAGTCTTAGGGGAACATCTTAGAGTCACTTGCTGTACTTTTGTGTTGATCCTGTGTCTTGGAATCTGGATGAATTGAGTGTTTACTTGCCCTGTGGGAAAAGCAGATAAAAATTGTATCCAGAAGCCAGACTAGGGTGCAGTCTCCATCAGAGTGGAAAATTCAGGAGATAGCAGGTCCAGAATGAATATGCAGCCCTGGTTTCCAGGACTTACCTGCTCCCAGGAGACAAACAGCCACATAGCTGAGAAACCTCGAACTCATGACAGGATAGAACAGAAATGAAATACTGTCATTCTGCTCCAGGTTCTCCTCTTTTCAAGGATGGAGTTGTGAACATCAGTTTTTTTTTTTTTTTTTTTTTTTTTTTTATTGGAGGTTAGGATGTGATGTCTCTTCTCTGCTGTCAGGGTCTCTATTGATGCTCATGAAACTTAATTTTCTTACCATGTCTCTGGGCTCAGCTCATCTAAAACCTCAGTTACATCTTTTCTTGACAAAATAACACAAGAGCTACAGTGGTGTGCTCCAGTTTGGGCTGGGTTGGGCCCTGTTTCTACACCACAGATCCCGTCTTCTAGGAAGCAGATTTTCCTTTCACTGTAGCTATTGCTGGCCTGCAGGCCTTCCCAATCTAGCACCAAATCTTTCCTCATGTCTTTGATACTCCACATGATGTCTAAGCATTGTAGAGATGGAGTTTCTTTCCTCCCTGCTGTGGAAATACACTATGAGCTCCTGAATGTGTCATCAAATATATTAGTGGATGGAGGTGTGAAATAGCATCCATCTTAAATTGTGCATGTCCTTGGTTGGCAGTTCTGTGGGCTACTCCTCCCCAACAGCTGGGTATCCATAGTGTCTCAGTGCTCCACCCTATGGTACAGTGAGTAATAACCATGATTTCACTTATTAGGGACTTAATGTTCTATGTTTCCCTGCCACTTACTTTGAAGTCCAAAAGCCATGTTTACTGCATTTGTGGATAGAGCCTTTATGGAGAAAACTGAAGTTAAATGACATAATAGTCAGCATTTTATTGATTGTGGCACAACTCTAGCAAGTACAGTTTAAAGGAAGAGAAGTTTTATTAGGTTCACAACTTCAGATGATTTGGTTCGTGGTGGCTATGTTAAAAGCAGTGAGATTGAAAGTGAACCAAATAGTAGAATTCAATGTGGATCAATCAATGGGGAGCTGTTTGGGAGCCTGGGATACAATCTCAGGGCCCAGCCCTTCCTAATGTGACTGTCATTTCGGAGCACAGAGGTGCTTGGCTGTGCTGCCCTGGCTACATGAGTGTCTGGCTGAGGCTGACCAATCAGCTCTAGGGGAAGGAAAAAAAAAACAGGGACCTAGTCCTGCATGTGGCCTACTATTGTGCTTTGCAACTGGTTCCAGTCAAGCTCCTAAGAGATGATAGAGGAAATCCGCTGGGAGGATAAGTGAGAGACATAGAGCAGGAGTCTTCCAAACAACAGCCAGGAGCATCCTGTGTGTACTCTTGAGACCATGCATCCAGAGGGAAGAGGGCCCGCAGCACGGGAACCTGCACTCAGCTAGCATCAGAGTCAAGAGGGAGTGGAAGCTTCTTCCTAACCAGGTCTCTGAGGGGACGTCCCAGGGCTCCACTTTGTGTTTCTTGCCCATGTGTAATCAACAGCACCTCCTTCAACCTGAGATATTCCCACGTTTGAGTGATAATTTATAAGCTCACCCTCAAATATGAGACTATATGTCACCAAAGTTTTCTTCTGTCCTGGTGGCAACCCATTGAAGCAGAGCTGGTGACCTTATAACATGAAGCAAATTTTATGACTGTGTTGCAATGGCCCCAGCAATGTACATGGTCCTGTAATATTTTTTCTGCTGAGTCCCACAGTGTTCCTGCATAGAAACAGACATACTTTCAATACTTTTGTTGGAAGTTCATTTTCTAAAGAATAAGTGAACAAAAGAGTGAATGGATATATAGGTAGATAACAATTGGATGTATTCAACTAGTCTAGCACAGAATTTCCTATTTATTTTTTTCAGTGGAATATGTGTGATTTACATGTTTTAATATTAGGAAATACAGAGCTTTCCTCATAAGGTCTTTGCTACATCAGTCCTTGCCAACTGTTAACAGTTTGTAGCCCTAAGAAATCAGGGTTCTTTCCACAGATCACCCAGGGAGTAGACAGTTCATTTCCACTGTGATTTGACTGTCACTCTCTTACCAGCCTTCATCTAGAGTGTGAGCTCACACTCACACAGGCAACCATCATTCCTAAACAACCTGCCTTCCTGTCCTGGGTACAGAGTCCTCGAGAGCTTTTGCTTCTGATGCCTATTGTTCCAGAACTTTTTTTCATCCCAACCCTCATACGGTATTCACATTTGGTATCTTCTGTAAGACTGGAGACCTTTAACAAACGCAACAAAGCCTTACATCTATAGAAGGCTGTTTCAATCAAATATAGAAGGTATGTTTTACTGCATAGAATAAACACAACCCAGAAAGATGTAGGGTTCATTGTGCAGCCATACCAGATTCCTCCTGTGTCCACATTTTTCACATCCTTGGATCCACAGCCACAGCCTTTGACTATTTCCTACATACAATTGCTTGATTTATCCTTGTTTCTATTGACAATTCTGATGATTAGGGCTAATTCTCTGTACCAATTGGAAGCAACCAGTGTGCCAGTTACACATTCTTGCCTACAGAGGAAGAAAAGGGTGCTTAGAGCCTTGGGTGAGGGGAAGGTACTGAGTTTTGTAGGGACAGGAAATGTCTGTGTGTGGCTGTGGCTGCACTGCTGGCACATAGATACATGGCTGAGTCTCCCAGCTGCACGGGCTCAATCTTCAGGTTGGAGTAGGATCATTCTGGTTTCTCTGCTGAGAATCTATCCTTGAAAAAGTCTCCTTTATCCATTGAGGCCTTGTCAAAAAGATATACCATAAACTCTATTCCTTTTGGTGCAGTCTGTCGGCACCAATAGATGTACTGATGACCAGAAATGGGGTCACACTTCAGAGTCACAGTCTGTCCCATCTCAGTGATCTTGTGCCTGGGAGTTTGCTTGATCCCTGGTGCAATGTATCCTGTGGAAATAGCAAAATGAGAATGAAGTGAAGGATTGGAAACACCCTCAGGGAAAGGAAGGATGAGAAACTGTAAGCACTCACAGAACTCACCTTCCCCCAGGAGACCAAGGAACACACAGCAGCAGAGGATTGTGTCCATGGTAGGGTCTCACAGGTCTGAGCTCAGATCCAGCAGAGTCTCTGGTTGTTAGCAGAGCACAGGAAGCGATCTGGTGATGTCACAGCCTGAGGTGCCCCCACAGACTCATGGGTGCACCATGAAACATGAACCTACATGGCATCATGGACAGGAGATGCCCCAAGGCTGCAGCCAGAATGTCTTGCAGTGTGCACCTTATGTTAAATAGTGTTGATGAATGAGGCTTCCTAATGCCACAGAACTCAGCACAGTAAGGCATTTTATATGACATGAATGGAGTAGCAGGACCTACTGTCTTTTCTGACAGGCACTGTAGTCTCCTTGCAAAATATTTCAGGCCTCATTATATAGAATTCGAAGAAACAGAGATGAAAGTGGGCAAAATTACCACAAGTCTGAGTGTGGAGTGATAAAGTGAGAATCTAAGGCCCCAAATCAGCAGTCATATTTGAAGGCAAAGAGGGGAGTGTGGCCAGAGAGTGAGCTCCCACTGAATGGATGGGAGCAGACAGATCCACATTCTTAGCATCCCCAGGTTCAGAGAAGGACTCTGAATGGATGTTCCACTTTGATTAAGGCTAGGGTTCAGAGTCTAGATTTAGGTGAAAAAAAAATAAAGACAGATTAGATAACCTCCAAGCCAGAATAAAGGAAAAAATGCTCTGAAGTTGAGTCAGGGCAAACAGCCTTCGCATACACGTTACTTTCATACTAACCGTGCTTCTGTTCTAACCAAACACTGATTTTCCACTTTCCCCAAACCCCCAGCTGCCTCACCATCCATGACTGGTACAGGAGCAAATAATCTTACTTTTTCAGTACACTGAGACACACAGCACCCTCACCTTCCCAGACAATGAGTCTGTGTTTACCTCTACTTGTGCAGGTCACATCCAGTAAATATAAGCCACTTTCTGATCCAAGCAGGCAGCCTGGCATTATTTTTAATCCTGTTCTCCCAGCTAGTTCCCAAACCACTGACAGGTATGTGTGGGCACATGCGGGCACGCGCACGTGCGCACGCATACACACACACACACACACACACACACACACACACGGGGTTCCCTAAAACACTGTGAAGCCACAGAGCTCCTAAGTGACCAACTACTCTCAGTCTCCTTAAATCCCACCTTTTTTGGCCATGAGGAAGAGGTCTTTGCTAAGACATGCTCTGCATGCAGAGGGTCTCCAGAGTGAAAGAGAAAGGCTCTGTATTATCTCAGGAGGTCTTGTATTTGTGACATAGAAAACTAAGTCATAAATTCCCTCTCTAGAAGAACTGCAAATTATTTTGCTATACTGTTGATTGTCATTTAAAGAACAATAAAGTTTAACAATTTCATTGGAGCATTTCCAATTACTATGGAGCTACTTTCCCACTGTTATCTGCCACAGCAAATTTTCGAACTTCCTATGGTCTGAATTCTGAGGTTTTGAATGCACTTATTCCCATTAGTGAAGAAAAAGCCACTGACTCATTTTTTTAGGGCCCTTGATCACTGGGCAGAGTTAGCACATGAGGTTTCTGAAGAGGAAGGAAGTGGTGGGGCCTCACTGTGGTCAAACTGCTGGCATAGAGATAACGTTTAGTCCTGTCTGCTCTGCTGGCTAGATTTTCAGAATGGGGAAGATGCCCTCTGGCCTTTCTGGTTATAATCATTCTCAGGCAGCATCCCTCATGCATCTGATAGAAATTCATTCTGAAAAGACATCAGAAATTCCAGGCCTTTCTGCAGAGTCTGTCAGTGTCAGTGAAAGAAACTCTGTTCAGAAAGTGGATCACACCCTAGAACTATATTTGTCCCTTCTTCATGACCCTGTATGTGGAGGAGTTCAATACTTCAGCTTTGATGTGATTTCTGGTGACACAAGTTAGAAATAGAAGAATTAGAAGAACAGAAAAATTTTAGTCATCACATATGGATGTGATGAAATGGCTTTGTGTTCTCAGCTATCCTCAGACACAGAGTTCACCCAGCATAGGAATGTGTTGGTCCATGGCCGGATCAAAGGGAAAAGGAGGTTGCCAGGATCTGGGTCCTGGTGCAAGGGGCAGAAAGGGTAAGGCCTTCTTTGTCCAAAAATTTCAAGTATTGAGATGATGTCACTCAGCCTCTGTACTAAGATTACCTGGTATGAATTAACTATAAAATGCCAGTAATAATCTGAAATGCGTAAGTCCACTGTGCCTCAGTAAGACAGAAAACAATACCATCAGCCATAATTCGAAGTGCTAACGGGAAAAAAGGTGAGTCCCAGAATTCAAGCACAGTGGTATTTTAGTCATGGAGTCAAATACTCATGGGCACCGTGAGGTCCCTTTCTTTGACCCCATTCAGTATGTCAGGACACTGTTCCCCAGAGGCCATACCACAGCCCTTCATGGTTTTCTCATATCTCCTTCTGTTCTCATTGTCAGCTGGATGTCACCATCTGGAAGCTTCAACAACACTTCTCACTAGAAATCTTCACCGAGCTCTCTCATTTTTGACCTCATTATTTGGGATCTTCCTTCAATTCAAGATGTCACAAAATAAAAAATATTAATCAGCTAATGTTTGCTTTCCCCTTGGTCTATAGTACCTTTTCATAATTCCTTGTGTATACTGGGAGCACATCTAAGACAAACAGTTGCTTTTATACCTTTGTTTCAGTGAGATCTGAACTGCTTTCCTCATCAAATTGTAGTGAAAGTTTTATAATAAAAAATGCAGAGTTTACAGTCGATAACTGGGATTCCCAACAGTCTGCATAAAGAATAATTATTTTCTCACTTTATTCCAACCATTGACAGAACTCTTCATGTGAGGTACAGTAGTAGCTGTTTCTGTCACTGGAGTGAAATATGATTGGAGTTGTGAAAACCCTAAAAGCATAGTTGAGAAAATCATTTGAAAAGTGGCTTGATGACTTAGCAGTGTCTTTGCTGCTGGTCAAAGGAGTCACTGCTGAGCTCCCACATGGAAGAAGGCTATGTCTTTTTTACACAGAGAAATGTTACAGTGATCAGCTCCATGTTTTTATCCTCATAAGTGCTCTGTCACAATATGTAAACTTGGTGGTGGTGCCTTTCCAGCTGATTTGATTCCCAGCAGATGATGACACTGTACCAGCCTTGTCACATGCCATCAAGGTGTGTGTGAGTAGTGGGGACCTGGTGTGAATATCTGTGTGAGGATGGTGACCAGGTGACACTAGGGTGGAGAAGAAATCTGCATAGAATTTTTTGCAACACTGTTGTTGCAAGGCCAGAAATTCACTCATACATTTCTGGAATTATTGTGCTTATTCTGAGAAAACGAAGGATATTTGAGTAGAGAAACACGGAATCTCTTTCAGTCCTTTAAGATTTAACTTGTCACGCTTTAATCCAGATCCCACAGCTTTTCAAAATCTTTGGAAATGATGAGGTTTGGCATATTTGTACCAGGGCTTCCTCTAACTACCTGCAAGATGCATCCACTCTTGACAGACAAAAATACATCCTGGTGAACAACCTGAATCACAATCACATGGGGTGATTAAGCAGAGAGAGGGCATCTCCAGTCTGGGACACTGAGAGCTCTCTTTGCTCTGTATTTGGAGAATGGTGCTGATTGTGCTGTTCCTGCTTGCAGCCCTGCTAAAAATTCTTCCCTGGGATGATCCAGGAGTTCTTTTATTACTTTTCTATTTTAAAGAGAATAAAAGCAAGCAAGCTAAATCAGAATAAAGCCCTCAAACAAACAATGTAATTGATATAGAATTTCAAAACAAGATATTAAGAAATTAACAATATATTACCTGATGGCTCTTGCTTCAAACTACCTGCCTCTTCCTTCAGACATAATAAAATCCAGCAAACAAAGAACAGAATAGAACCAATAAAAACAGAACAATGAACAAAATATAAGATTTCAAAATAATATAATACCAAATCTAAAATGGCTACCATAATGTATCTTTATATCTTTGAAATAGCTGCACATGCCATCAGATAGAATCAAATCAAACAAGATACAGCAGATTAAAACCAAAGGAAACAAAACAATGGGAATGACACAAAATTTATAACAAGACAATGGGGAACTAACAAAGGCTACCACCTTCAGAGGAAGATACCCCATAGATGCTATATTGCCTGTTGTTATCTGCCAAATAGATGATCACATTACTAGATTTAGGGCTGCAAGGTCAATGAAACACTAAACACTATAAGCCTTAAGTTGTATATTACTTCAATAGCTGTCCTCTCAGCCTGTGATTCTCTGGAACAGGCACTTGCTTACAGGGATGTTGATGGGAGGCAGGGCTTGGCTCTTCCTGTCTCCCAGCCCATGCACTGTAAGTGGCTGGCTTTTTGTTCTCCTCCCATGGCCTACACACTGTTACCTGACCCAGTTTTTGTCTCCTTCCACCCGATCAGCAATGCCCTGAATTTTCACCCACACAGGGAGAAGTTATAACCTAGATTCCAATAAAGTCCTATACTTGCAGGTTTTCAGTGTTTGTCTGAGTTGTTGTTCTCTTTGAAGATACCACTTGGTATAAAGCTAGGGATGGGAACGGAGACAGAGATGATGATTGGGGAAGGAAAGGAATGGGAAGATTCACCTTGTTCCATTCAGCGAACCTAAATTCCATGATCATCCTTCAATGAGGGTTTTAAACTTAATACTTAGCATTCATCATAGATTCTCAGTGCTGAAAACCATGCAAAATTGCTGACATAGTAGGTTGAGTGTGCTGTGCTATCAAAATCCCACTTACAACGTTGAACTTTACCTGGTATATGTAAGCTTGGCTGTTGAACAAACGGTGTTCTGTGCTAGATTAAAAACAAACAAACAAACAAACAAACAAAAAAAAACTTCCCTGCTTACTGTGGCTCATGTTGCCTAGATTGTTGGTGCAACCAACATGCTTAGCACCGAATTTACTTCTGAGATCTGGATTATTGGTACATATTGGGTAGAGAGAGCGATTTATCAGTCTTCAGTAAAATCTCTAGGACTCTGAAATTTCATGGATCCACATGAAAAACACTGCACACATTTTAGAGTCTGGGTGGAGGGTAAACTGTGTTGATCCTCCTGGAAGGAAAGAAGCACAAGGAAGCAGACTGCAGATTCCCCTTGATCTCATCTGTGTGCTTTATCATGATGATCTTCTGCTGAATAAGGGCTTTGTCACTGTCATAACCTTGAACCATGAGTACCGTTCTATGAATTGCACTTCAAAATCTCTAAATGGGGGTTCTTGTGGGGGCCCCAACATAGTGTTATGTGATATTTTAAAGGGCAAGAGTTGTCACTGTCTTACATCATTTTTATCCACATCTGGACCTGGAGACAGATTCTGAATCTTCCAATTGCAAAGAGGCTGCAAATCCTAAGGAACCACCTGTATGCAATGGGTATTGATGTCTTCTATTACACTGATTCTTCACTACTTATGCACATTCCTTATGCTTCTTCCTGGTCCAGGTCTTGAATGTTTAATTTTACATAGAGTTTGGTGCAAAGATTTTAACATAACTGAAATGATGTTATTCCGCATGCATTATAATATTTTGTACCTCTATTAAAAATGTTCTTCCTCAAATGAAAGGAAAAAATATTTTTCTCAATCCATTCTCGAAGACCTATATCTTTTTATTTTCACAGTGACATGTACCCAAAATATATTTTCATCCTAGGAATGAAGATAACATCCTGTAGAAGAGGAAGGGAAATATGTTCTTCACAGAAGAAATGGCCTGGGAAAAAGTGTCCACTGTGCAAAATGGCACAGGAGGACAGAACTGACTGTGGAAAAACATGGCTGGGGAAAAAGAGCTGAGGGAATGTACAGGCTGATGAGGGGCAGGTAAGTGAAGTTCGATAACTAGGGACCTGGCAGGGCTAGGGCCCCAGAGAGCAAAGGCTGATGGGAACAGAGACCCTTTATAAATGGGACTTGGCTGGTAGTAGAAGTCATTGAAATGCTCAGGGGTAAGAAAAAGATGCTGGTTTCCAGAGGACCAAGGCAGTTATTATGTAACAATTAGAGATGCATTTCTGCCAGTGTTAAGAGATACAGAAGAGAAAACCAAGAATCTTGTGGTGTTAAGGTGTGGCAGAGACCAGCATGGTTAGAATGTCAGAACTGAACACCAGACTGGGAGGCAGCAGTTCATGTCAAGGACTCTGTGACTCCTGCAGGGGCTGGAACTTCCAAAGGTGAAGCCAGGTTTTGTGGGCACAGACAACCACAGTCTCCCTAACAACACTTTATGTACTAGAAAGGGGGTGCTTATGCAGCACTGTGGAATCACTGGTGGCACAAGAGTACACAGATGACTGGAACAGGGTGGCTGAGTCCGGAGTAAGGAGAAAGTCCTCTGTGTTTTCTCTGGAAACACTGTATCCATCAGGGATTTCTTTGTCCTGGTTGTCAATACCATATGAGTCATGGATCAGCCGCAGTCCACGCCCTATGTCTTGTTGATACCAGTACATGGACTTAAGGTGTTGGTCTGGTGGCATTTCAAAGTCACTTTTTCTTTTGTTTTTGTGATCTTGTATCTTGGGCTCTGGATGATTCCAGCCTCTATATGTCCTATGGCAGAGGAAGAACCCGGTGAAGAGCCCAGAGAGGAAGGTTTGTATTGAGGTTTTGGGAATTTTAGGGAAGGAAGCCCACCTATGGCACATACTCACCTGCCCATAAGAGACTGAAGGTCACCCAGGAGAAGAGCTCCGTGCCCATTTCTCAACAAGGGCAGTGATCTTGTATCTTCCAGTTATGTCTAGGGGAAGTAGAACTTGAGGTTTCTATGACTCGGTGATGTCACTGTCCTGACAAATGCATAAGTTGTGTAGTGAAACTACCACGCTCCTCACCTACAAGGCAATTTTCACTTACAAATGTGTATTTGCTCATGTATGCACGTATTTGTCAAGAATTTCATATTGGGACACAATTTATGTGTCCCAAATGGAAAATGATGTGCAGCCTGTTTTTAATTACAAGTGCATATGCCTCTTCCCTGATTTTAGTATGGAAATCTGTTCCTACAACCATCTCATTAGGATGTAAATACTTATTTGTATACTGTTTTGTCTTTTTCTCATGTTTCTCCAGTCTAGAGAGACTTCTCACAATATTTCTCATGCCTTTTATTGTTCTTTCGCTAAAAGGTTACCTCCAAGCACTTTTTGTTTTTAATAAGGTAATTACTGGAAGTCAGTCTGAGGTTATATTACTTGGGTAGAGGAGCCACTTGATATCTAGAAAGGATGAAAAGTATCAAAGTCAAGATTCTTAAAATGTGTAGAATTTTCATACACCTTCTCACACCAACTCATCTATCAGGAATGCTGACCAGCAGTTTTAGGGCACTATGTGTCCTCATAGATATAAAGTTTTCTTTCCTTCCAAGGAGGCCATGCACCCTGGACCAATGGATTCACCACGATTGGACTTCCTGTCAAAAGCAGAGAAGGCTAACCATCATGAAAGGTACAAATATATTTGTGATCTCAGGACTTGGGAGGTTGAGGCAGGAGGACCAGAGGTTTAACACCTGTCGTCCTCTACAGCAATGGTCTCTCAAAAAGGAAAGACAGTTCCTTCATCATGTAGATGAGGTCTTTGCTAAGACACAAACTGTAGGCATAGTGTGTACATCGTTAAAGAAAAATACTCTGTAATCACTCAGAATATCTTGTGCACATGATATAAGAAAAGTAAGTCATAAATTGTCTCTCATGAAAAATTTACAAGTTTTCACTAGCAGTGAGTGTTGTTTCCTCTGCAGGAGATCGGTCAGTGTAAGATCTGCCCCCTGTGACTGCATATCTCTATGGAATCATGAAGGATGTCTTCTCCAATCATGCTCCAGTGAGGAACACACAGAATGAGAAGCCAAGACAGGAAGAGATCAGCACAGAATTTGCTTGAGAGACTGGTGCAGGAGTCTGGTCAGCCTAGGCTTCTCCATCTATGTCCAGAGCTTTGCTTGGAGACAGTACAGACATAATGGTTAGGAGAGGGCCAGGAATGAAGTCTGCTCATATTCAATAATTTCTGGGATAAAACACATAGGATGGCATAGCTGTAAGGATCACTTTCTAAATACCAACAACAATACTCTTCCAAACAGCATCTTAATTTCTTTGGTAAAACACATATCTCCTGTCAGTATCTCACCTACCGGCAATATCTGCTGTGCATTTCATTTTCAATTAATGATTGAGTCACAAATTTTGTTACTGAAAATGAATACCTCCTTGTGGCACTATGACAGGACAAATACTCTCTGGCTTAAAATTATGTGTCTTGAAAGTTGACTGAAAATTAGCTATGGTAACTATGTCATGTGATGGAACCTCCTCCTATTGGTCCAGTAGTCCTAAAGTGAGAGATGGAATTCTGCTGCATATTTTTGACCAAGATTAGGGATCACCATGGGATATTAGGTGAACTTTGACTTTGGAGGCCTTAAAATGGGACATCAATCTTGTTCCTGTTGCTTGTGAATATGAACCACTGTGAAAGACCAATGTAGCTCATATACTTTACAGTCTATTTAGTGACACATTAAAATATGCATCTATAAAGGGGATACCCTGGTGTCTACCCTAGCAATAACATATAAGAGAAGGGGTGAAAGAATATAGAGGGGATATTTTAAAGTAAAGGGAAGTCATTAGAGTAAAAGACACCTGACAATTAATCCTCCTGAAAACATCCCCGATGTACCTACTCTTTTGCTCCTGACCCTTTATGCAATACTTCTGGATGTCCTTTTTTTCAGAGTTGCTTTGCAAGCTGGGCTCAGAATTCCTCAAATGCTAGAACTCTGGAGCATCTTTAACACATTATTACAGAGAATCCTCACTGGCCTTATTCATCAGATCTAGCAATAAGCAACTTGTGGCTCTTTCCCAGGTGCAAATAGCCCTAAAAGGTAAACATCTGAATCAATTTAAGACATAATGGCAGCAAAGGCAGCACAGATAAAGACACTAGTGAAATTCTCCAGCATTGCTTCATAGAGGGGCAAGAATGCTAGGATGAGTGTGTTCGAAGCAAGAGAGAGGATAGGGGTCGGGTAACAGCAATGCATTTTTTACTGTAATCGATGATTTTGCTTAAACATTCATCATATTCATCAATCACACTGCATGCACACTCACACCAGCACAGAATAGGGCCCCTGCCAGTGGCGAGGAAAGAAATGTCCATGCAGAAGCTTGAGAGCGTCCTTCTGGCCTGGAACCTGAACCTCCTTAAGTCCTGATGCTGACCACAGTGGAGCAGGGACAGGTTAGGAAAGCACTGCAGCCATCCACAGGGCTTGGGTTAAGGTGAAACCCTCCCTCTCCCCACCGAATGCCATCCTCAGCAGGGGCTAGAAGGTTGGAGTACACAAAGGCAGTCGCTCTGCAAGGCAGTGTCAACCTGTTGACACAGAAATAAACCACTGTGTCCTCCATCTCCAAGGCCCTCATGTTCAGCTGGAGTGATAGTCACTGAACTGCTGACCTGAGAATCAGTCAGACATGTTTCCTTTAGCCCTCTGCCACATTTCATAATGCTGAATGAGGAACTGGAGGCCTTGACCAGGAGTCTGTTGATACCTGACGACAATGTTTTGTCCAGCAGTGGGGTAGAATAGCAGAAAGGACTTCCCTCCCTTGGGTTTGGTTAGGTACCTTGGGGTGTGGATGACTTTGACATCCAAAAAATTTAGGGGAAAAGGAAACAGAAGTGAGTACCTCAACAGTGAGAAGGTGACCCTCCCTCCATCAATACTAAAGAGCTTCGGCCCCAGGAGCGATCCTACTTGTGCTCAGGGCTCACCTGCTCACAAAACACTAAGGGTCAGACAGCAGAGGACCCTTGGTCCCCAAATGGACTCCAGAAACCCAGGACAGGATGTCTCCCTACACAAGCTGCTGGGCTGAGTCCAGATAGTAGCTGCTCGTTTCTGATCCTGTTTTCTCAGTTTGGAGCATTTTCTTGTAGCATCAGGGATGTCACTGTCTCTTCCAATAGGATCCCTGAACCCCAGAGCATGATTATGTAGCCAGGTCTTTCCACAACTATGCTGAGCTTCCAGTGAGCAGGGGGAGCTGCACTCAGCAAAGCAGGACTGAGTGTGGAGTAGACATCCACACCCCAGCTTCTGTAAGTCATCTCCAGAGTCTTTTCTTCTCCCCTCCTGGCCAGGAAGTTCCAGGTTGTTCCCCTAAAGCCTTTGCACACTCCCACAAATGTAGACTCCTGGAGCGTCTGTGACGATAGAAGGTTGCAGTCCATGTCTCACAGTGGTGACAAACACATGAGCACATCGGAAGTGGAACAAAGCTCTATCTTAACCACAGCCTCTGATGTATCCAGTTGCCAAGCAAACACCCTGCAAGGAAGCCTGGAGGTGGGCTAAGAGGATGCACAGAGTCTTCAGATGGCAAGCCATGAAATCACCAGGCCTTCTAATGTCTCTGCAGTCCTTGGAAGCTGGGTGGTTTGCAGTACTCTCAGCTCTTGCCTGTGACACAAAGGCAAACTTCTCTTTTCTTCTGAAAATTAGAAAATAAATTATAAATCTAATCAATTTGTATTGTAGGAAGTGAGAAAGCCTCCAGTCATTGCTACCTGAATGCTGTGGGAGCTTGGTAAAATATCCCTAAGGAAAATTAGCTCTCAGAGGAGTCAGAAGGGAATTCTATCAACAATAACTCATCTGGGCAACTGGGAAAATGATCCGACAGTTCTAAGAAGGTGAAATCAACTTGTATGATGTATTGCATATTTTGAAGTGCCTGTTCCACTCTTTTCCTCCTTTTCTTGGGTTGAACTGTTTTCTTCATGATGCATTTGGAGGTTCTTTTATGTATTTGTCTCTTTCTCATATATATTCTTATTAGTATCTTTGCAGTATATTTTAAAGGAACACATTCAGGCACACAATAGAAAGCACTTTTTTATTCAATATTACAACATATATTTTGTAATTAGCTCATTTAGATTAGGTAGATAATTTGGATTTGTTATAGATACTGATTTTGTAATATTCATCCCTTTCTGCTTGCATTTCTTTTCTGTTGGTTTCATTCCTTCCTTGCTTGTTTTAAACAGTTCTATGCATCAGTGGAGAGATTTCATAAATACACTTACTCATCTGGCATATCAGGTGGGTATCTGTTTTGTCTTATAATGGTTGGTGTAGAGTATGCATTTTAACATAGCCTACTTTTAAGTAATTTCCCACAGTTTAGGGAAAACAATGTTGTGATATTTGTTCACTCATCATTTTTCCATCTTTATATAATTATTTTTATTGATTTGAGCTTTACTTTTAGTTTTTATTTAAGAAAAGAGTAAAAGTAAACATAGCAAAACAGAGCAAAGCAGATCAGAAGAAAACAATATTAGTGATACAGATTTCAAAACAAGACATCATGCGATCTACAGTGGCTACCATAATGTCTCTTGTTTTCTTCTAAATGGTTGTCTGTATCTTCATACACAGTAAATTGATACAAAACAAAATAGTATAAAAATATGACCAGAAAAGTGTAATGAGGGCATTACATGCCTTCAAATCAAGACAATACCAATATTAACAATGGCTGCTATAATGTATCTTATTCTCTTCAAAATAGCTGTCCATATCTTCATGTATATTGAAATTGAGCAATGCAAATCATACTAAAACATCTCTGAACAAATAATAGAAACAATATTTGATTTCAAAGCATGATGATACAAAATGAGTGATAGATACCATAATATCTGTTTTTCTGCAAAATATCTGTTCATTTCATCACATATAATATAATCATCTTTCATAAATTATTTTAGAGACATGCTAGGCATATATAAGCCTCTAAATGTATACCTATCCTTTCTTCAGTAGACTGAAAAACCAAGCTAAACCAAAGCAAACCAATACAGATTACTAGAAAAATAAGAAACAAAAAGACAAATAGAGAACAATAGCAGAGAGCTACAAAAAATAATCATACAGGCCTTCCAAACATTGTGCTTGAAAAAGAATTAACATTGATATTTTTCGTAATGATCTTCAAGAGGTCTTCAGGTCACCTGACACTAACAGGGAAACTTGTTCCAATCCTATGAATATTAACTGTTGTTCTACAAATTTATAAAATTTGTCTCACAGTCATCTTATCTATCCTAAGTGTGTTTATACAAATTTAGACATTTTTTCTTTTACTTTCTTTTTATTTTTCATGCTTTTCCCTGAGATATTATCTTTTTCATCTTTGAGAAGATTCTTATCTTTCACTGTATTAATTGAGTTTTATTGCATCTTATGTACCCTTACCACTTCATATAAGAGGGAGATAATGCGGTATTTACTGATGTTAGTTTGATTTATTTCATATATATGTATGCTTTCAAGTTGCCTCCATTTACTTATAACGATCTCAGTGAGATTATTCTTTAAAATTGAGTAGTACTCCATTGTATAAAAATACTACGTCTTTTTTGTCCATTCCTCAGTTGATGGGCATTTAGGTTGCCTCCAAGATCTGGCTATTACAAACCGTGCTGATATGAACATGGGTGCCCATATATCACTGTGATATGATGTTTTCAGTTCTTCTGGGAATATGCCCAGAAGGAGAATAGCTGGGTCAAATGGAAATTCCAATCCCAGCTTTCTGAGGAATCTCCAGATTGACCTCCACCCTAGTTGCACCAGTCTACAATCCCACCAAAATTGCAGGAGTGTTCCTTTTTCCCCATAACCTCTCCAACACTTGTGGTTGATAGTTTTCTTTATCCTGGGTATTCTTTCTGGAGAGAGATGTAATCTCAATGTGGTTAAATTTACATTTCTCTAATTTGACCAAAGATGCTGAACACTTTTTCATATATTTATTTGCCATTTTTATTTTTCATCTGTGAACTCTGTATTCATCTCAGATAACCATTTTTGCAATGGATCTTTGAATTTGGGGGATCTGATTTTTTAAAAATTCTTTTTAACTTCTAGACAGAAATCTTTTGTCTGAGAGACTGTTTACTAAGATTTTTTTTCCAATTTGTAGGTTCTCTTTTCACTATACTAGAGAATTTTTTGACATGCACAAACACTTTTAGGATGGAATCCCAGTTATGGATTTTGTGAAGTATTTTGAGTTATAGTTTGATTTTTGTTCATGAATTCTGTACCTACTCCTATGCCTTCAAAGTTCTGCCTAGTTTGTTTGCCAGGAGGTTTAGTGTTTCTGTTTTAATATTTAGATCTTTGATCCATTTAGATTTTAGTTTACTACACGGTAATAGGCCTGGGTCTAGTTTTAGTTTTTGACATACGGAGAACCATGTTTTCCTGTACCATTTATTGAAGAGACTATCATTTTTCCAGTGGACATGTTTGGCCTTTTATCAAAAATAAGGTGTCTGAGTGTGTTTGTAGTTGCAGTTGTACCTTACAATGTATTCTGTTGATCTTTTAGTCTGTTTTTATTCCAGTACCATGGTGATTTTTTTTTTTTTACAGTAGCTTTGTAGTATAACTTCAAGTCAGAGATTGCGATGTCTCCTGCCTTGCCTTTACTGCTTAGAACTGCCTTTGCTATTCTAGGTCTCTTCTGGTTCCAGATGAACTTTAGGATTGATTTCCCTTGATCTTTGATGGATGCTAGTGTTATTTTGATAGGGATTGCATTAAATCTGTAAGACAGTTTTGGGAGAATGGCCATTTTCACAATGTTTGTTCTTCCTATCCATGAACAAGGGATGTCTTTCCATTTTCTGAAGTCCTATTCAATTTATTATTCAGGGAATTATAATTAACCTTAATAGATATTTACTACTTTTGTTAGATTGATTCCTAAGTATTTCAGTTCTTTGGATGCTATTGTTAAGAGTATGTTCTCTTGTTTCCCTCTCAGTGGTTTTGTTGTTAGTATATATGAATGATTATAAGTGTTTACTTTGTATCCAGCTATATTACTGAATTATTTATCATACCTAGGAGTATTTCAATGGAGTATTGGGGGTCTTCTATGTAGAGTATCATGTCATCTTCAAATAATGATAATTTAACTTCTTCTTTTCCTATCCGTACCCCCTATATTTCTCTCTTGTATAAATGTTCTGGTTAGTATTTCCAGCTCTATACTGAATAGAAGTGGTGATAATCAACGTGCTTGTCTTGTTCCTAATTTTAAGGTAAGGGGTTTCTGTTTTTGGTCATTTCATATGATGAGTACTTGGTTTGTCACAGATGGTTTTTATGATACTGAGGTAAAAACCTTATATTCCAATTTTCTGTAAGGTTCTTACTATAAATTAATGTTGGACCATATCAAAAGCTTTTTCTGAATCTACAGAAATGATCATGTGATTCTTACTTTTGGCTTTAGTGATATGGTGGATTACATTTATTGATTTATGTATGTTGAACCATCCCTGCATGCCTGGAATGAATCTGAGTTGGTCATGGTATATAATCTTCTTGATGATTTGCTTCATCCTATTTGCCAATGTTTCATTGAGGATTTTTTCATCTGTGTTCATTAGGGAGATAGTGCTACAGTTTTTTATTTTAGTTGGGTCTTTCTCAGGTTTTGGTACTAGAGTAATATATGCTTCTAGGAATGACTTACAAAGGATTGCTTCCCTTTCAATTTCATTGAGAGTTTGAGGAGTGTCGGAATTAAGTCTTCTTTGTATTTCTTGTAGAATTCTGCAGTGAATCTATCTGGGCCTGGGATCTTCTTTGTAGGTAAGGACTTAATTACATTTTCAATTTCATTAATAGAAATTGGGTTATTCAGCAGTTTTACATCTTATTGACCTTGCTTTAGTACTTCATGTGTTTCTAGGAATCTGTCCATTGCTTCTGTGTTATCAAACCTTTGAGAGTAGAGGTTTTCAAAACAGGTATTGATTATCTTCTGTGTTTCTGTAGAGCACGTAGTGATTTTGCCTTTTTCATTTCTTATTGCATGAATTTGAGCTTTTTCTCCCCTTTATAAAATAAAGTTGGCTAGGGGCTTATCAATTTTATTTATTCTTTCAAAGAACCAACTCTTTGATTCATTAATTCTTTGGATTGTTTTCTTAGTCTCTATTGCATTGATTTCTGCTCTGATATTTATAACTTCCTCTCTTCTTTTGGATTTGGGCTTGACCTGCTCTTCTCTCTCTAGATGTCTGAGGTGTAACATCACGTTATTTATTTGTATTTATTCTGTTTTTCTGATGTGGGAACTCAGTGCAATATATTCTCCTCTGAGGACAGCTTTCATTGCATACCACAGATTCCGGTATGTTGTAATTGTAATTTTGTTTGCTTGTAGTTATTGTTTAATTTCTTCTTTAATTTTCTCTGTGACCCACTAGTTACTCAAGAGAATGTTATACAGTTTCCATGTTTTTGTGTGATTTTTTCAGTATCTTTTATCATTTATTTCTAATTTCATTGCACTATGATCTGATATCATGCAAGGGATAATTTCAACTCTTTTGCATTTATTTATATATGTTCTGTGGGCTAATATATGGTCCATTTTAGAGAATGACCCATGTACTGCTGAGAAGAATGTGTATTCTGATGTTGTTGGATGGAACACTCTGTATATGTCTATCAAGTCCATTTGCTCACAGGTATGATTCAGTTCTGTTATTTCATTGCTGATTTTCTGTCTGGTTGATCTGTTCCTTGGTGTCAATGGTGTGTTAAGGTCTTCTGTTGTAATTGTGTTACTGCTAATTTGGTTTTTCATTTCTGTTAATACTTGTTTTATATACCTGGATGCTCTGGAATTTGGTGCATAAATATTTAAGATAGTGATGTCTTCCTCTTGAAGTTTTCCCCTAACTGTATGTAGTGACCTTTTTTATCTCTTCTGATCATTATTGGTTTAAGGTTCACATTGTCTGCAAACAGAATAGCTACTCTTGCTTTATTGGGGGGTTTCCTGTTGAATAAAATATTCTTTTCTATCCTTTGACTTTCAGTCTGTGAGAATCCTTTCCTGTTAGATGGGTTTCTTCTAGACAGCATATGGCTGGATTTTGTTTCTTGATCCATTCTGCCAGTCTGTTTCTTTTAATTGGTGCATTGAGACCATTTACTTTAATGATTATAACTATTACATGTTGGTTTATTGTTGACACATTATCTTTCTATGTTGCATCTTTATCTTTTTGTTCTGTTTAATTGTCTCTTTTGCTTAGTGTTTTTTTCCTAAGTGAATCTAAACTGTCTTTCATTATTCGTTGCAGGGTTGGCTTGATGATCATGAAGTTCTTCAGCTGTTCTTTGTCATGGAAGTATCTTATTTCTCCATTGATTTTGAAGGACAGTTTTTCAGGGTACATAAGTCTAGGTTGGAAATCATTATCCTTTAGGATCTGAAATATTTCTCTCAATGCTCTTCTTGACGTTATTGTTTGTGCTGAGAAGTCTGCTGTGATTCTAATAGGCTTTCCCTTATAAGTGATCTGTCTTTTCTCTCTGATAGTTTATAATGTTCTATACTTATGTCGGATTTCTGGGATGGTGATTATTATATGTCTGGGTATAGTTTTATTTTTGTTATAACTATTTGGATTTCTATATGCTTCTCTGATCCTGATGTCAATTTCCAGTATCATGTTTGTGAAATTTTCAGCTATTACTTCTCTAAATATCCTCTTGACATCCTTTATGTTGTCCCCTTCTTTTTCATTTATCCCTATCAATCTTATGTTGTTTGTCTTCATGTTATCTTGCAGTAGTTGAATTGTTATATCCTGATGCCTTGTTATTTTTAAAAGATCTTTCCTTTTCTGTTCACTAGCTGCAATCTTGTCTTTGAGGTCTGAAATTCTATCTTCACTTTCATTGAGGTGAATTTTACAGCTTTCAATGGAATTTTTGATTTCCTGTATATCACTTTGCATCTGCTTTATGTATTCTGTTTGTTTCTTATATTGTTCATCCAGGGATTCTATCTTTTTGTTTAATTCCTCCAATTTTTTAAACTGTGTCTTCTTTGGATATGTTCAACATCACCTTCATTTCTTTTATCGTTTCTTCTTTTACCTAGGAGATTATTTCTAGTTTAAATTCCTTTAAAGCTTCCTGGAGTTGCTGCTTTATGTCAGTTGCTATTATGTCTGATATTTCCAGTGTACGGCAGATATTTTTTTCTATGTACATAGCTCCTAAGGTTTTTGGGATGAGTTGGAGTTTTGAGATTGTAATTTGGTCTTTCGTTTTGTCATTTTCCTATATTTCTGTGTTTCAAGTGTTATTCCAAGGCTTCCCCCAGGGACTTCTATAACCTGAGCTCCTGGGACCCTGGCCACCAGGCTTCTGGGAGTGAGAGAGCGTCACAGGGGGTGGGCCCAGCAGGCTCAAGACCCACCAAGCTGGTTCAGTGCAACAGGAAGCCGTGAGGTCCCCTGTCCAGGCTGAGCAAGGATCCCAAACTAGCTGGGCTCTGCTGAAGATGCGGGAGTCACTCACCCCAGACGGCCCAGCCTCTGGAACTGATAGTGCCCATGCGCTTGTTTAGAACTACAGAGTCTGCCAAGCATGGCCAGGAGCAGGGAGGCTATTGCAGGCCCGCTGAGGACCCACCATGATGGTCCGGTGCACCTGGAAGACATGAAGTTCTCTGTTAGGGGCCAAGCCAGGGACCCAAACTAGCTGGGCTCTGGGGATGGTGCGGGGGGCACTTACCTCAGGCCGTCCAGCCTCTGGAACTGATGGTACTCGCTTGCTTGCTTAGAACTCTTGAGCCCACAAAGCATGGCCAGGAGCAGAGAGGCCAATGCAGGCCTGCTCAGGACCCACCAAGATGGTCCAGTGCACCCGCAATCCATGAAGTTGCCTGTCTGGGGCTGAGCAAGGGTGCCAAACTAGCTGGGCTCAGGGGGAAGGTGTGGGGGCACTCGCCCCCAGGCCACCCACCTTCTGGAATGGATGGCGCCCGCTTGCTTGCTTAGAACTCCAGAGTTTGCTAAGCATGGCCAGGAGTGGGAAAGCTGTTGCAGGCCTGCTCAGGACCAGGTTCTTACAATAAATGAATGTTGGATCTTTTCAAAAGCTTTTTTTGCATCTATAGAAATGATCATGTGATTCTTACTTTTGGCTTTATTGACATGGTAGATTACATTTATTGATTTACATATGTTGAACCATCCCTGCATGCCTGGTATGAATCCCACTTGGTCATGTTGTATAATCTTCTTGATGATTTGCTGCATCCTATGTTATTGAGGATTTTTGCATCTGTGTTCATTAGGGAGATTGGTCTATAGTTTTATTTTTTAGTGGGGTCTTCCTCAGGTTTTGGTACTAGAGTAATATATGCTTCTAGGAATGAATTAGGAAGGATTGCTTCCCTTTCAATTTTATTGAGGTTTGAGGAGTGTCGGCATTAAGTTTTCTTTTATTTCTTGTAGAATTCTGCAGTGAATCAGTCTGGTCCTGGGCTCTTCTTTGTAAGTAAGAACTTAATTACAGGGGGCTGGGGATTTAGCTCAGGGCGTAAGCACTTGCTTGCAAGCAGGCGGTCGTGAGTTCGATCCCTGGTACCGATAAAAATGAAAAAGACAAAAAAAAAAGTAAAAAAAAAAAGAACTTAATTACATTTTCAATTTCCATAATAGAAATTGGGTTATTCAGCAGTTTTACATCTTCTTGACAAAGCTTTTGGTACTTCATGTGTTTCTAGGAATCTGTCTATTTCTTCTGTGTTATCAAACCTTTGAGAATAGAGGTTTTCGAAATAGGTGTTGATGATCTTCTGTATTTCTATAGATTCTGTAGTGATTTTGCCTTTTTCATTTCTTATAGCATGAATGTGAGCTTTTTCCTCCCTTTTTAAAATAAAGTTGGCTAGGGGCTTATCAATTTTATTTATTTTTTCAAAGCACCAACTCTGATTCATTGATTATTTGGATTGTTTTCTTAGTCTCTATTGCATTGATTTTTGCTCTGATTTTTATAATTTCCTCTCTTCTTTTGGCTTTGGGCTTGACTTCCTCTTCTTTCTCTAGATGTTTGAAGTGAAACATGAGTTTTTTTTTTTTTTTTTTTTTTTTAATTCATTCTGTTTTCCTGACGTGGGAACTCAGTGCAATAAATTTTCCTCTGAGGACAGCTTTCATTGAATCCCACAGATTCCTGTGAGTTATATTTGTATTTTTGTTTGCTTGTAGGTATTGCTTAATTTCTTCTTTAATTTCCCCTGTGACCCACTGGTTACTCAAGAGTGTGTTATTCAGTTTCCATGTGTTTGTGGGAGTTTTGCAGTATCTTTTATCATTAACTTCTAATTTCATAGCGCTATGATCCAATAACATGCAAGGGATAATTTCAACTCTTTTGCATTTATTTATATATGTTCTGTGAGCTAATATATGGTCAATTTTAGAGAATGACCCATGTACTGCTGAAAAGAATGTGTATTCTGATGTTGTTGGATGGAAAAATCTGTATATGTCTATCAAGTCCAATTGTTCACAGGTGTGATTCAGTTCTTTTATTTCTTTGCTGATTTTCTGTCTGGTTGATCTGTCCATTGGTGTCAATGGTGTGGTAAGGTATCCAGTTGTAATTGTGTTACTGCTAATTTGGTTTTTCATTTCTATTAATACTTGTTTTTATACCTGGATGCTCTGGAATTTGGTGCATAAATATTTAAGATAGTTATGTCTTCCTCTTGAAGTTTTCCCCTAAATGTATGTAGTGACCTTCTTTATCTCTTCTGATCATTATTGGTTTAAAGTTCACTTTGTCTGCAAACAGAATAGCTACTCTCGCTTTTTTTGGGAGGGGTGGGTTTCTGTTGCATGAAATACTTTTTTCCATCCTTTGACTTTCAGTCTGTGAGAATCTTTTTGTGTTAGATGAGTTTCTTGTAGAAAGCGTATGGTTGGATTTTGTTTCTTGATCCATTCTGCCAGTCTGTTTCTTTTAATTGGTGCATTGAGACCATTTACATTAATGGTTATAACTGTTATATGTTAGTTTATTGTTCACATTGATCTTTCTGCTGTTGCATCTTTATCTTTCTGTTCTGTTTAATTGTCTGTTTTGCTTAGTGATTTTTTCCTAAGTGTATTTAAACTGTCTTTCAGTATTCGTTGCAGGGTTGGCTTGGTGATCATGAAGTTCTTCAGCTGTTCTTTTTCATGGAAGTTTCTTATTTCTTCATCGATTTTGAAGGACAGTTTTTCAGGGTGTATCAGTCTAGGTGGGAAACTATTTTCCCTTAGGGTCTGAAATAATTCATCCCATTCTCTTCTTGACTTTATTGTTTGTGCTGAGAAGTCTGTTGTGATTCTGATAGATTTTCCTTTATAAATGATCTATGTTTTCTCTCTGAAATCTTTTAATATTCTATTCTTATGCTGGATTTCTGGGATGGTGATTGTTATATGTTTGAGTGTAGTTTTATTTTGATTATAACTGTTTGGAGTTCTATATGCTTCACTAACCCTGATGTCAGTTTCCAATCACATGTTTGGGAAATTTTCAGCTATTACTTCTCTAAATATTCTCTTGACATCCTTTATGATGTTCCCTTCTTTTTCATTTATCCCTATCAATCTGATGTTTGTTTGCATTATCTTGCAGTTGTGGAATTGTTATTTTGTGATTCCTTGTTATTTTTCAAATATCTTTCCTTTCCTGTTCACTAGCTGCAATCTTGTCTTTGAGGTCTGAAATTCTATCTTCACATTCACTGAGGTGGTTTTTACAGCTTTCAATGGAATTTTTGATTTCCTGTATATCTCTTTGCATCTGCTTTATGTATTCTGATTGTTTCTTATATTGTTCATCCAGGGATTCTATCTTTTTGTTTAGTTCCTCCACTTTTTAAATTGTGTCTATTTTAGATATGTTCAGCATCTCATTTCTTTTATCATTTCTTCTTTTACCTGGGAGATTATTTCTAGTTTGAATTCCTTTAAAGCTTCCTGGAGTTGTTACTGTATTTCAGTTGCTATTATGCCTGATATTTCCAGTGTATGGCATATAGTTTCTTCTATGTACATAGCTCCTAAGGTTTCTTGGGATGTAGGTTTGAGATTGTAATTTTGTCTTTCATTTTGTCATTTTCCTATATTTCTGTGTTTCAAGTGTTATTCCAAGACTTCCCTGGGGTCGGTTGGAAATCCTCTTCATTGCCCTCAGCTCCTGGGTCTCTGTCCACCCAGCTCCCCAGATTGAGAAAGAGTCACTGGGGGTGGGACAGGATGCTCAAGACCCACCAAGCTGGTCCAGTGCAACAGGAAGCTGCAAAATTCCCTGTTTGCCTGAGCGAGGATCTCAAACTAGCTGGGCTGGGGAAGATGAGGGGGTCACTCACCCCAGGCAGCCCAGCCTCTGGAACTGATGGTGCTCACTTATTTGCTTAGAACTACAGAGTCTGCCAAGCACAACCAGGAACAGGGAGGTCATTTCAGGCCTGCTCAGGACCCACCATGCAGGTCCAGTGCACCCAGAAGCTGTGACGTGTTTGGGGCTGAGCAAGGATCCCAAACTAGATAGGCTTGGGGGAAGGTGCAGGGGGCACTCACCCCAGGCTTCCCAGCCTCTGCACCAATGTCACCAACTTGCTTGCTTAGAACTCCAGAGTCTGCCAAGCATGGCCAGGAGTGGGGCAGCCATTGCAGGCCCACTCAGGACCCACCATGTTGGTCCAGTGCACCTGGAAGCCACGAAGTTCCTGATTTGATTTTTCATTTCTGTTAATATTTGTTTTGTATGACTGGGTGCTCCCTAATTTGGTACACATATATTTAAGATTATTATCTCTTGCTCTTGATGTTTTCCCTTAACCAGTATGTAAGGATCTTCTTTAACTCTTTGGACCATTCTATGTTTGAACTTCCCATTGACTGCAAACAGAATACCTTCCCCTGCTTTTTGGTTGGATTCTTTTGCATGGAGTATTGTTTTCAACACTTTTACTTTAAGTCTATGAGTTTCCTTTGGGATTAGATGTGTTTCCTGTATACAGCAGATGGTTGGATGTTGATTTTTGAGCCATTTTGCCAGTCTGTTTCTTTTCATTGGAGAATTGAGGTTACTTACATTAATGTTTATAACGGATATATGTTGGTTTACTTTTGACATGTTGTCTTTCTGCTATTGATTCTTTACCTTTCCACTCCATTTAATTTTTGCCTTGCTACTGGTTTATTCTTATGTCTGTAGAATTTCTTTCAGTATTCTATGCAGGGTTGGTGTGGTCATGAAGTTCTTCTGTTCCTTGTCGTGGAAGTATCTTATTTCTGCATCCATTTTGAAGGACAGTTTTGTTTGTCAGGGTTTGAAATCATTTTCCTTTAGAATCTGAAATACTTCACTCCATGCTCTTGTTGACTTCATTGTTTGTGTTGAGAAGTCTTCTATGATTTTGATAGGCTTTCCTTTATAGATGATCTGTCTCTTCTCTCTAGCAGCTCTTTATATTCTGTTCTTATATTGGATAACTGTGGTGTTGATTGTTATATTTCTGGGTATTTTTAAATTTTGTTTATGATTATTTGGAGCTCTATAAGCTTCATTCATCTGTATATGAATTTCAATTCTCATGTTTGGGAAGTTTTCACCTCTCACTTCTATAAATTGCCTATTGATATCTATAAAAGAAGGTGTTGTCACCTTGTTTTTTGCTTATACCTGTCAATCTTATGTTGTTTTTCTTTGCATCATCTTGAAACTGTTGAATTGTTATTTCCTGATTCCTTTTTATTTTTAAAGAACTTTCCTTTCCTGTTCACTAGTGGCAATCTTGTCTTTGAGGTCTGAAATTCTATCTTCACTTTCGTTGAGGCCGTTTTGCCTATGTTCAATGGAATTTTTGATTTCTTGTATATCTCTTTGAATCTGCTTATCCATTCTGTTTGTTTCTTATATTGTTCATTTAAGGTTTCAATCTTTTGCATTGTTCCTCTAATTTTTAACTATGTCTTCTTTAGATTGGTTCAGCATTTATTTCATTACATAGATCATTTCTTCTTTTACCTGGGAGATTCTTTCTGATCTGAGTTCCTTTATAACTTCCCGGAGCTCTTTCTTTACTTCAGTTGTTATAATGTCATGAATTTCAGGTATATGTCTTAAAAGTTCTTCTATGTCCATGTCTGCTAGGCTTGCTTGGTTTTGGCTGGAAATTTGAGATTGCATTTTCCTCTTTTGTTTTGTTATTTTCCTATATTTCCAGGTTTTAAGTGATATTCCAAAGCTTCCCCCATGTGTTGGAACTCATCAGGTCCTCTTTTGGCTCCTGGGACATACAGCAAGTAACTGTTAGTCACTTGTAGGTCACGAGGCCTGGCCACGTTAGACCTTTTGTGGTCTAACTAGGTGCATCCTCAGGTGATTTGGAGTGCCAGGTGTGTTCTTACCATCTGGGGGGTGACCTTCCAAGGCTTCCCTGTGTGCTAGGATTCACCTTGTACACATTCAGCACATAGGACTGAATTCAGACCCCTTATAGCCCCTTAGATTTTGTTGGAAATTGACTAGTCATGCAGGCAGTGACCACCCTTGCATCCTCTGACAATTTGGGATGCCAGGCGTGGTCTTACCTCCTGGGAGCAACATTCCAACAATTACATGTTCACTGAGGTTCACCTTAGGCATGCTAAGCTCCCAGAACTAAATTCAGGCTGCTGAAACTTACTGTGAAATCATTAATAATTGCTGTTCTAGTGTGTCCCCATCCACATTATTGTCTGCTCTGGCACCATACAGCTTCTGGATTTAGTCCAATGTCAAAATAACCATGAGAGATAGATACTATGAATTGATTCAGGTAAATTAATCAATTAGTTACCTATATTTTTTTTTTTGCTAAGAATCATCCTGTTACCCTTTCCATCTGTAGCACCCTCATGAGTCAGTGCCTCCCTTCGAATTGTCTCACAAAAGTGCCCTTGAACACAGTACAGACACACAATATTTGCAATTTCTATGATATCCAGGTAGGATATCAAGATCATAGAGTTACTGAGTTCATGGTAAGAAACCTGGCTGCCAAGTGTGGTCTTCTACCTGTAGGTATTATGGAGGTAGATGTGTGGAGGAAAATAAAGCAACCATCATATGTTATTCTGTACTATTTCATATGGAAAACTGATTGATTTAAACCCAAGTAAATGTAATACAAGAATTAGGCTCCTATTCTGAGCTACCTTCAGAAGTCTCAAAATATTGTTCTTTATTCTTTTTTTGTCTTATTTTTTATTATTTAGTTATATCCAGATCTAATGCTACTGTTCAACTTCTACACAAATATTTCTTTTGAGTGTTTTTTTCTCATGTATTTTTATAATATTTAATACAGATGTTTACATTTTTATGAAGAACTCTTGTTTGGTATCCAATACAGCCAAATCCAACTGCCCTCATGTAATAGTTCTGAAACTGGAGAATCTCTGATGACTTAAGGAACTTCAAGTTGCTCACATGCTTTCTACATGTCTCCCACTGAAAAGAAAATTCAAATTGTGCATCGGAAACTACTGTCCTTCGCCATTCAACTGAGTAGAGCAGTATTTATCTTCTGTGAATTTACACACACATGCACACACATGTGCACACTCATGTGTGCACGCTCATGGACCTCAGCTCACACCAAGCCTAGAAGTTGCACAAGTGTCCCAGTGGGAACATATTCAGAAAGTGTAGCTTTTTCCCTTCGTTTAGACATTGTTCCAGGTAGGAGTGTCCCTCTTATCACTGTGGCTGTCCTTTTTTGTTCAGGGAGAGTCTCTGGCTGTGCCTTGCAGTGTATGCACTGCTGGAACAGAGGCACAGGGAACTTTGGCTGGTGCTGCCTGACTCCAGAGTCAGGAGGAAATTCTTCTTATCTCTAAAGACAATTTACTGTTCTGTAGCTTCTCCCTCAGTAGGGCTTGAAATACTTTCTGAGTAATGCAGTACCCTCAACCCTTGACCTGGATCTTGGAGACACCAGAACACTGTTCAATGGTTCATATTCTGAGAGTTCTCCAGGGTCATCTTTTTTTACTGTGTGTATAATGTAGTATCTGGGTGTCCAGCATCCATGAAGACTTTAGGCCAGAGAAGCGCAAGATGAAATCTAAACCTAAGGCATAGTTTGTACCTTCAGAGGAAAAATTTGGAGCAGGGACTCTGAAAACCCATGGCAATGTTTGCTAGCAGAGCCCAGACTTTGCTTTGTTCCAGCAGACAAAGGGTTGCAAAAAGAGTTTAGGGCTCACAGCAAGTAACCGTAGAATGAAAACAGTTACATCTAAATCCTGCGTCTCTGTCTCCAGGACAGAGACTGGAGAACTACCAAGCTCCTCCATAAGAAGAGGGTGGGTGGGCTCCTGATGTTGCTCCTATCTACCCTTGAAGATTCTTCCTGGCTCAGGGTCACTTTCCACTGGCCTCAGCCAGGATTGCCCACTTGTCTAATGGAGAAGACCTGCAGGGAGGAGGAATATTGCAGCAAGCCACTCAGCTGAGAGCAAACTGTATTATGGAGTTTTCCCACATTCCTCTAAGGCTGGTAGTCCTCTCTGTACACCTGTCCTGATATCAAAGCTGCCCTGACAAACTCTTCAATCTTATTGAAGTTTATCTTATTTATCTTATCTTATTGAAATGAATCTTATTTAGTTTATCTTATCTTATTGAAGTGAATCTTATTTAAGTTTAGAAAGAACTTTCCCCCAGCTCTTGCACACTTGTTGGTAGCCTAGCAGAAACTGAAAACTTCTCAGCATATGCCTGATAGTGAATCCCAAACCAAGTTACTGTTAACCATTTCCTTCCTATGTTATTTTCCCAGACTCCCTAGAGCTCTTTAGAACCCTGTGACATCACAGTGCCATCTTGTGGTCTGCATGTGAAATCTCATTGTTATTTTCTTTGCAATGGCTTAAGGAATGCAGGTAAATGCCTGCATAGTGTGCAGATTTTATGGGCAGTTTCCTTAGATTTTAATGCAACTCTAATTCGTACCCTGAATTTCAATCCTCATGCTTACTTCTTCATTTTCCTTACATCACATACATCAATTGCAACGGTTAACAGAAACACCAGTGATTTGGAGGCAGATTTATTTATGTCAAACAGTGACAATGGGGATCATTCTCAAAATATCAAGCCCTGAATTCCGAAGGTCTAGAGTTTATATGAGGAAGTCAAGCAGGAAGTACAGAGGCAGAATTCCTTGTCAGTTAGGGATTGTTTTATGCCCTATGCATCACAGTGGCAAGCAGTGTTTAGGAGAGAGGTGCAGAGGGAAGTGAAACAGGAACTAGTACCTGGATGACTAGGAATCAGAAAGTTCCTGGCTGATGAGGGGGTGGTATTTTCTGCTACACAGTCACTGCCTTAAGGTGATTTATTTAAAGCCATTTTCTAAATTAAGAAGGATAGATTGGGAGGAATGTGTGAAAATACTTGGTGTCAAATATTGTTGAAAAAATGAAATGTAAGAAGTATTATTTCTTTTAAATCCATTACTCTGAGATTATAAAGGTTAACAACAAAACAAACATTCAAAACTTTACCCAAACAATAAAGGAGCAAAGGACTGTGCAGATAATGTGATTATGTTCAAAATGGGATCAAATGTGTGAATTTAAATTAAAATAAGGAAAACTGGAGGGTATCTTGCAAGACAACAATCATGGAAGATACAGTGTCTAGTGGTAAACCTTGAGTGGGTAGTATTAAAAATGTACAAAGTCCTTTGACACTAATACAATGACCTGCCCAGAGGGTGTTTACTTAAATGAACAACAGAGAATAGAGGAATCTGAGGACCCACTAGGACAGGGAAGCTCAGCTACCCAGCACACTGTGGGTGGATTAGAGAACTTGTTTATTTTCTTAAGGACCAGCTTAAAGGATCCATTTCCACTCCCTGGAATCTGCTCATGTGTCTCTCTCTGCATTCTGCATGAAGAGAGCAGGCAAGGGAGGTGTTAAGAAGATTTTATCAGTAAACTATAAATGCAGAAAAAAGCAAGAGTTTGTTTAGATGGGGGCACACTGTCAAGGTGGCAGCAGGGAAATCTGCCAAGTATAGTGACTCTTGGAAAAGAAATTTGGTGTACTGAAACACTACAATTCTTGTTAAATGGATTTACAGGAACTGTGATTCCCCTGAAAACTACACAGAGGCATCTGAATTATGGCTGTGTCTGTGCTACTAAATCTCACTCCTGGAGCCCTAGGTTGTTTCTTGAGACTCCCAGACACATGGGAAATATGATCATATAAACTCTGACCATGGTTTTTAATGATATAAACCACAGTTGGGCAAGTAACTTAATTAAAATGTAAGCATTTGAGTTTATAAGAAATAACATGTAACAAATATATCAAATAAAGCAGATTAAAAGAGACATCTTTTTAAAAAATTCAGTGTTTGAATTTTTAAAATCCCATTTTTTTGAGTTGAAAACCTCAGGGTTATCATTTCAAATCAAAAGTCTGGTGTAACAATTAAAACAGTCTGATTTCCATAGTAGTTGCACCAGTCTAAACTCCCACCAGTAGTGGAGAAGGTTCCTTTTATTCTATAGCCCCTCAAGCATTTGTTGTTGGTTGTTTTCTTGATGGTGACCGATTCTTTCTGGAGTGAGACAGAATCTCAGTTTGCTATTAATTTGTATCTCTCAAATGACTTGTGATATTGAGCATTTTTCATGTTTATTCGTCGTTTGTACTTCTGTGTCTGAGAAATGTATATTCATTTTACATGCTTAGTTTTGGATTACGTTTTTACATATGAAGTGTCTGACATTTTGAATTCTTCATATATTCTAGATACTTTAGGCCTTTGTCTGAGGAACAACTGGCAATTTTTTTTCCCATTCAGTGGTTTGTATCTTCCCTCTGTTGGTGGTTTCACTTGCTTTGCAAAAGCATTTTAATAAGACAAAATCCTGCTTCTTAAGTCTCTGTAATATTTCATGTTTGATACAATATTTATTCATAAAGTCACTGCTTATAATTTTGTCTTCAAGAGTTTGGTTTTTCTTTCACAAGTTTTAGTGTTTCTGTTTTAGATTTTATATCCACCTTGCCTTTAGTTTAGTGCATGGTGATTGGCATGACTCTACTTTTAGTATTTGACATTTAGAAACCCAGTTTTTTCAACACTATTTATTAAAGGGGAGGCCTTTCACACAGTGAATATGCTGGGTCCTGCGTGAAAAGTAAGGTGACTTAGTGTGTTTGGAGTTGTTTGTGCATCTGTGTGGACATTCCATAAAAAATAAAACTAGTTATTCACCTTCTTGGAATCTCCCCAAAAGAATTAAAAGCATCACACCACAGGGTTATATGCAAACCTAGATACAGCAGCACATTGTATGACGGTTAAATCTTGGAAAAGTCCAAATGCTCATTAGCCAGTGATTAGATAGAGAAGATTTTTTTTTTTTTTTTTACTACAATGGGACACTACTCAGGCATAAAAAAATGTTTAACTTGAGAATAAAAAATATTTAACTTGATACATTTTGAGTTAAATGATTGCACATTTAGGCCATATTTCAGTAAGATAAATAAGATACATGTGTGTAAATATTGTATTCTCCAGTATGACAAAGTGAGAATGTAAATAAGGACCAAAATGTATAATAGATATTGTAAAATAGGAAGAAAATGTTTGAATGGAAAGGGGAACTGGGAGGGTAGAAAGAAATAAGTACAGAAAGAAGGAGAAAAATTGAAACAAAGGTTTTGTAAATATAAGGAAGGGAAGAAAGGTTGAAGTAAGTGGAATGAGAAAAACAGAAGAATTAGTTTGTAAAATACAAAGGTACAAATTCCCTATAATGACTGTGTTCATTATATAAATCTAAAATGCATTAATACACTTAATTAATTAAAAATCAATTCTTAGAAGATTGACAGGTAATTAAGAATGATTGTGGTGGTAGTAAAAGCATGCTTTAGTTTAGGAATTAGAATGGAAGCATTGGAAAGCAAAAGGAAAATGAAAGAAAGGAATTGCTAACCTAAGCAGAAGAAAGGACAATTCTTTATTGCTATTATTGTGTTCACTCATTTACTATACCAAAGGTAACAAAGTCTTTCACTTCAAAAAGAAAGATGAATTTTTGTGTTTCAGAAAACTCTCACTGTGACAGAGATGTAAGGGAGTCCTGAACAGGGAGTGAATGTGCAGCCTCCAATCTTTCAGCAACCAGATGAGTCAGCAGATGGGATGGTGTCAGGCAGCACACCATGCATGACCCAAGCTAATTTAGGTGAGCAACAATTTTAGTGTCATAGGACAGATCACCCGTCACAGCTGTGACCACGAATGCTAAGATATCCAATCTTCACCAGCTGTGTGGGATTGTGGAGGACATCTAGGACCAAACAATTAATGAGGGTTTCTTTATAGCCAGTATGCTGGCAGAGGTCGTCTGTGGTCTCAAAACACTCTAGATGTTTACTGCTGTTTGTGGAATCTAGGAGCTGACAGGAGAGAAGGAAGTTTGTGAACAGGAAGGAGGTGGCCTTGGCTCACTGTGGCTGCTTGCACAGAGGTACACAGCAGAATCCCCTGGCTGTGCACTTTTGATCTTCAGATGGGAGAAGGTGCCCTCAGTCCTCTCTGTTGAGAACCTCTCAGTAGGCATCCCTGAGGTGTCTGATGGAAGTTCATTCTGAAAGTACATGAGGAACTTCGGGCCTTGTTCTGGGTTCTTTTGGTACCAATAAAGAAAAGTGTGTCCAGAAATTGGATCACACCTGAAAGTTACATTCTGTCCCTTTATTGTGACCTTGTAACTGGGGGACTGGGAGACTCCAGCTTCGGTGTGATCTATGAAGACAGAGGCTGGGAATAGAATGATAAAAACAGTTTTAGTTGCCACTTGCATAAGTCGACACATGCATACACACATGGTATAGGCACACACACACACACACACACACACACACACACACAGACACACACACACACACACACACACACACACACACACACACACACACAAATACGAGAAAACTGCTTGGTTTTCTGTGCACTTACCTATTCCCAGAAGACAGAGGGCAAACCAGGAAAAGAACCTGGTACCCATGGTAGGCTGAGCTCAGAACAGAGGCTCACCAGATCAGACAGAAAAGGAAATGCATCTTTTGACATCACACAGTGGTTCCCACCATGACATCACTTCCTCTCAAAATCCTTTCCACCTTAATAATACATAATTTACATTACAAAATACTAGGATGACTGATTTAAAAATTTATAAGCTAGTTTTTAACAAAAGAAATTCATAGGTAATAAATTTTAAACTTAATGCTGTCTGGATTCTGAGTCCTCACATTTTGTGTTCTTTCACAAGGAAGGTGTAAAAGATAGGATATGCATCTGTGTATGAAGGCATTTTAAGCACAGAAACTTTGCATCCAAAAATAATATTTTCTTTTTCCATTTGCCACTAACACACAACTCCAGGCAAAGTACTTAAATTATATTTTTGACTTTATCACATTTGAATTCAAGGATATATCACACTTTGAAGTGGATATTTCCCCAGCAAGTGAAAAGCAGGTCTATCCGTGTGGACTTTCCCATGCTGGTTCAACAGGTGAATGCTTTTCATAATCCACAGCAGACCAATTCAATCACAGAAATTCACTAACTTTCACATTTCTAAAGCCTGGATTAGGCAACTGGAATCTGGTATGTGAAAAACATTAGGACCCCAAGTCCTAACTTGAGAAATTTGTCTCTCCATTCGTCAATTGAAGACAATGAAAGATCAAAAGTACTTGACTTATCACTTAAATCCAACATATTCAGGCAAATACAATATTTCCACTTTGAAGTTTATGTTATCCTTCGAGTGGGTTTACAGATCACAGTATTCTTGTACACAGTACCTGAGTTAATATTACTTGGCAAAACTCCAGCACCATGGCAATGCATGAAGGAGAAGACAGTAGAAACAGCTAAAAGTGTGCTTCTGAAGAGGGGGACAACTGGAACCTCAGTTGTGACAGGAAAATCCAGAGTGGAGACATTCAATTTTTGGCATCATTCACTTGCCATCCCAAGTGTAGGCAAGTAGGAACTCCTGAGGACCATAGCAGGGTAAGAAGGTGGGTGACTGGAGATATCTTTTGGGGAGAAGCCTTCCTGTGTGAGGTCTTTAAATCAATTACTTAGCCTGGAAACTGCTTTCTAGAATGAAGGTCAAGGAGGCCTTCATTCAGAATTTAGGATGAAATGGTAAGAGACTGCCATTACACTCGGAAGATCATCATGGTCTTGCAAGGAGACAGTGACTGGCAGGTACACAGATGTGCAAAACCCCGAGGCATCCTCTCTCTCTCTCTCTCTCTCTCTCTCTCTCTCTCTCTCTCTCTCTCTGTCCTGCACTCTGTGACTAGTTTACCTCCTCAAATGCTGGCCAAAAACAGTGAGGCTTAGTAAAAGCCATAAACCCATGGAGTACCCCACGTGGGAACAGCGTGTCTAGCATCAGGTTTTCATGAATTTCTCCTGCTCCTGTTTTAGATCTCACCAAGTGGCTGAGGATGCCCTTAGCATCATCCCCCATAGCTCCAGCTTGTGCTTCTGAACCATCCCTCCAAGAGCTCTGCCCACCAGCTCTAACTCCCAGCTCCTCCCTTCCACCTTGATTTTTCTCAGCACTTCTTACATTTGAAATAGGTCTAATTCACATGATAAGCCCTCTCTTCCCATAATGCGGTTAATGCTTCTGTTCCTCTATGGGAGACTTCATAGTGGTATTGATACTGGAAGAGATTTTCAGGAAAGAAAGTTTAGGTTAACATTCTGGAAGCTGAACTCTATACTACCTAGGTTTCTTGTGAAGAAAGCAGCTGAAGGAAAGAGTAGACTTTGCGGGAAGCCTGGTTGTGAAACTGTAAAAGAAGCCAGAGCTGTTAGACATGCACAGGAGATTACCCTTTATATTCCAAAACCCACTGTAGCCCATTAAAGAAAAAGATGTGACTTCTCATATGTAATATTTGATCTCTGCCATGTTAGTGTGCAATCTAGGGTATTTTGTTGTTGGTTCATGCTTCCATTTTGTCAGTCAGTCACTCAACCTTTCTCTGTAAGATAGTGTTGTAGTTAGGGGTTGTGAGGAGAACAATCAAATGCTGACATGGAGTTTATAATATTATTTTATGACTGTCAGGCAGAATTAGCACTAGAAAATGCAGCAAATCTATGCACAACACTAAAGATATAGAATATGTAGCCAAGGTCCTGAATCCTACAGCAATGTTTCACATGATTCCAGGTGAAGACCCAGAGCTCATGAGAATGTCTCTCAGGAGTCCAGCTGGAGGTCTAGAGCCCATAAGAAAGACTCATGCAAGTCTTTTTGTGGATCTGTGCTGGGAAGGATCAAAGATCAGCAGTGCAATCTAGAAAGTGTTTGCCAGCAGGGTAAAGGATCTGTGCTGGTAGCTTTAGTGATCTACACTAGAGCCAAGGAGTCATGTTCAAAACAAAGACCTGGGATGTTTTGAAAAGGACCACAGCCATCCTCAGCGACATGGAGGTCTGAGTTCCTTCAATGATAGTCACAGTCTAGTACATGCCAGGAAGCCAGTGTGACTAGTTCATTCTGGAGATTAAGCAGCACATGTCATCCCCTCTGGAGCCAGGAAGCAATGCTCAATATGAGGACCAGAGCTTCTCCAGGAGAACCAATGGCTCAAACATCATCACTTATGAGAATCCACAATGCCTCAGTGCCTCAGCAACTCAATGTCTTTTTACTCCTTCTCCATGTCTCTATTTATGCAGGCAAATTTCCTCAGGTGAAATATCTACTCTCAGGACCATGGTGATTTAATTCTGCTGGCCTTAAGTTGACCACAAGCTTTTAATCCATAACATATGGTTTCTCAATACAGTAAGGTGAATTTGTAGGGGAGTAAAGAGACAGTGACAGTCCTTAAAATACAGTTGAGTAGAAAAATAATCAGCCAAGTTCTGAAAAATTATTTGTGCTCAATTCTTTTCACATGAGGTCTTGTGAAGTTATAGAAGGGAGATTGAGCTTGGTAAGAAGGAAAGGAACTTCCCTTAGGAGCATCACTGAGACCTGAGGTCCAGGTGCGTCTTTGCCTCTAGGAAATGAAAAGCTCTGTGCCAGTGGAGGCACCATTGCCTGGCACTGTGGACATAGGGGTAGGTAGAGAATTCATGAATAGAACTCAAACCGCACAGGAAATACTTCCCAGAGTCAATAACTGAGATCACCTCTTATAAAAAGTGTCTGCACGTCAAAAGAAATCTCTAGCACAGTGAAAAGAAAACCCACAAACTGGGAAAAAATATAAGTGAACTGCCCCTCAGACAAAGGATTTCTGTCTAAAACATATAATGAATTTAAAAAATTCAGACCTCCAAAATTCAAAGACCCAAGCCAAAAGTGGGCATCTGAGATGAATAAACAATTTTCAGAGGAAGAAATACAAATGGCAAATAAATATATGAAAAAATGTTCATCAACATTGGTCATTAGAGAAATGCAAATTAAAACCACTTTGAGATTTCATCTCACCCCTGAAAGAATGGCCGGAATCAAGAAAACCACCAACAACAAATGCTGGAGAGGCTGTGGGGAAAAAGGAACTCTCCTCACTGTTGGTGGGAGTGTAGACTAGTGCAACCATTTTGGAGATCAGTCTGGAGTTTTCTCAGAAAGCTGGAACTGGAAGCCCCATTTGACCCAGCTATACCACTTCTAGGCATATTCCCAGAAGAACCGAAAGCATCATACCACAGTGATATGTGTGCACCCATGTTTATAGCAGCATAATTTTGTAATAGCCAGATCTTAGAAACAACCTAAGTGTCCATCAACTGAGGAATGGATAAAAAAGTTGTGGTATTTTTATACAATGGAGTACTATTCAGTTATAAAGAATGATCACATTGATACATTTATAAATAAGTGGATGCAGCTTGAGACCATACTCATAAGTGAAATAAATCAAACTCACATGTATAAATACTGAATAGTTTCCCTAGTGTAAGAAATGATAAGAATACATAAAAGTATGTTGTAATCATGATTCCCATCATATTGGTTTGAAGCCATATAATGTTTTCACTCATTAATTGCAATGGTTTTAACCAGGGTTGTTCAATTTTAGTATGTATGATAGTACTAATAGCTATTTTGTCTTTGTTTGTTTGTTTGTTTGTTTGTTTTTGTTGTTTTTATCGGTACCAGGGATTGAACTCATGACTGCCTGCTTGGAAGACAGGTGCTTGTGCAGCTGAGCTAAATCCCTAGTCCCAAGAATAGGTATTTTGAAGAAAACAACACAACATAAAAGGTAGTCCTGATTTAATATCACCTTGTTTTGAAATCCCATCAAGCAGTTGTACATCTGTTTCCACTGGTTTTAACATGTTGTATCTTACTATATTTTACTATATGCAATAGTATAAATAAAATTTTTTATAGGCAAAGAGATAATATAGAAGCCATAGTTTGTTTTCTATTAGCTGGTTCTAAATACCCTGAAATTCTTTCATTCTCTTGAATGGCTTCACACTGTCTTGATATGCTTGATTCTATAGCATACGAAGTTATACTCAAATAATTCAAGGAAAGAGGCATTATGGTGACTATTATTATATTAGATTATCTGGTGGTGAAACACAATGATGCTTAAATTGTTCAGTTCTGACCTGCGTTGTTCTGTTACAATGTCCTCTTTTATCTCAATCTCCCCCTTTTTAAAAAATTAATCTATTTTTCTCATTTTTTTAATTAAGGAAAAACTAAATTAAAATTAGTCAGATATATTATAGTCACTTTTTTGTTTTCCTATTAACCTAATTTGAACCCAGTGTTGCTCTCCCCATCTTATTCTGTCTGATTATACTATATTCTATTTTGTTTGATAGTATCAAGTTTGAGGGTATAGGCAACCACTTTGAAGGCAATAAGATATACTATGATGCCCATTCTGCTTTGACTATTATCTTTTATTTAAAGTCCTGTATGGTCTCTAGTGTAGGTCTTATTGGTCTTGTTCTGTACTGTTTTGATCAATTCTATGATACCTGATGGTGTAGGCAACTCAATTTAAAAATAGCAAGAGGCACAATGGTAACCACTTTTGATCACCTGGTATTTTATTTTTGTATCATGTACTATGCCCATCCTTCTGTTCTAGCTGACTCTGTTTTGCTTAGTCACGTTTGATTTTATTCTCTTCAAAAAAAATAATAAGAACTATGGGAGTAAAAAAAACCCTGAAAATTGTAATTGTTATTGTAAAAAAGAGAAAAGGAAGTTGGGCTAAGGGATATAACTGCAGGTATGTTTGAGTGTGTAGGATGGAAAACCATATTACTGAGATTTTGCTGGATCATTGAATGGAACTGTCTCCAATATCCTTGTATGAATGTCCACTTTATATCCTTTAATTTTATAATTTGAACAACTGTTTCTAAGAAGACAGTATGTAACCTATTAACTATTGATTTCTTACTGTATATTTTTTCTTGATATTTTGTGTTACTTGTACCCTTTTACTGCTTTGTTTTTTATGCCCTTTCTTTTTACACTTTAAAATAAAAAAAAATAGAGCCTGAATAACAACAGTTTCATGGTACTTCAAAACAAGATGATATTAAATCAGCACTAGCTATTACGATGTCTTGTTTTCTTCAAAAATAGCTGTTCATATCGTCACAGACAGTAAAATCAAAGAGCCTGGAATGAAACCACTCCAATTAATAAGTGAAAACTTTGTAATGCTTCAAAGTCATATAATGAGGAATCATGATTACCTCATTCTTTTATGTATTTATATCATTTCTTACACTAGGGAAACTATTTGGTATTCATACATGTGAGTTCAATTCATTTCACTTACGAGTACGGTCTCAAGATGCACCCATTTATTTATAAATATCTCAATGTGATCCTTCTTTATAGCTGAGTAGTACTCCATTGTATTAAAATACCACAATTTTTTAATCCATTCCTTGGTCGATGGACACATAGATTGTTTCCAAGGTCTGGCTATTACAAATTATGCTGCTATAAACATGGGTGCACATATATTCAATCAGTGCCAATGGGGATCATCCCAGAATATCAGGCCCTGATTTCTGGAGGTCTAGAGCTTATATGAGGAAGTCAAGCAGGAAATACAGAGGCAGAATGGCTGGTCAGTTAGGGATTTTTTTATGCCCTATGCATCACAGTGGCCAGCAGTTTCTAGGAGACAGGAGCAGACGGAAGTGAAAGAGGAACTAGTACCTGGGTGACTAGGAATTGAAGGATCCTGGCTGGTGATGGGATGGTATTTGCTGCTACATAGTCACAGCCTTAAGGTATTTTTTCTTAAAGTCATTTTCTAAACTAAGAAGGGATAGTTTGGGAGGAATGAGTGAAAATACTTGGTGTCAAATATTGTTGAAAAAATGAAATGTAAGATGTATTATTTCTTTTAACTCCATTGCTCTGAGATTATAAAGGTTAAAAACAAAACAAACATTCAAATATTAAGACAACAATTATAGAAAATGCAGTGTCTTGTGGTAAAGCTTGAGTGTGTAGAATTAAGAATTCACAAATTCATTTGACACTAAAGCAATGACTTGCCTAATGGGTGTCTACTTATATGAGCAACAGGGAACAGAGGAATCTGAGGACCCACTAGGACAGGGAAGCTCAGCTACCCAGCGGACTGTGTGGTGGATTAGAGAACTTGTTTATTTTCTTATGGCCCAGCCAAAAGGAGCCATTTCCACTCCCTGGAATCTGCTCATGTGTCTCTCTCTGCATTCTGCATGCAGAGAGCAGGCAAGGGAGATGTTAAGAAGACTTTATCAATAAACTATAAATGCAGAAAAAAAGCAAGAGTTTGTTTAGATTGTGGCACACAATCAGGGTGGCAGCAAGAGAGTTCTGCCAAGAATAGTGATTCTTGGGAAAGCAATTTAGTGTACTGAGACACTACAATTCTTGTTAAATGGATTTACAGGAACTGAGATTCCCCTGCAAACTACACAGAGGCATCTGAATTATGGCTGGATCTGTGATCCTGTCTCACTCCTCGAGCCCTTGTTGTTTCTGGAGACTCCCAGACACATAGGAAATATGATCATATAAATTCTGACCATGCTCTTCACTGATACAAACCACAGATGGGCAAGCAAATTAATTACAATGTAAGCATTTGCGTTTATAAGAAATAACATGTAACAATACCTATATCAAATAAAGCAGATTAAAAGAGATATCTTTTTAAAAAATTCAGTGTTTGAATTTTTAAAATCCCATTTTTTTGAGTTGAAAACCTCAGGGTTATCATTTCAGATCAAAAGTCTAGAGTAACAATTGAAACAGTCTGATTTCCATAGTGGTTGCACCAGTCTAAACTCCCACCAGCAGTGGAGAAGATTCCTTTTTTCCACAGCCCCTCAAGCATTTGTTGTTGGTTGTTTTCTTGATGGTGACCAATGCTTTCTGGAGTGAGACAGAATCTCAGTTTAGTATTAATTTGTATCTCTCAAAACCTGTGATATTGAACATATTCATGTGTATTTGCCATTTGTACTTCTGTATCTGAGAAATGTACATTCTTTTTAGATGCTTATTTTTGGATTACGTTTTTACATATGAGGTGTCTGACATTTTGAGTTCTTCATATATTCTAGATACTTTAGGCCTTTGTCTGAGAAACAGCTGGCAAAATTTTTCCCCATGCAGTGGTTTGTATCTTCACTCTGTTGGTGGTTTCATTTGCTCTGCAAAAGCATTTTAATAAGACAAAATCCTGCTTCTTAAGTCTCTGTAATATTTCATGTTTGATCCAATATTTACTCATGAAGTCATTGCCTATAATTTTGTCTTCAAGAGTTCTGTTTTTCTTTCACAAGATTTAGTTTTTCTGTTTTAGATTTTATATCCATCTTGCCTTTAGTTTAGTGCAAGGCGATGGGCATGAATCTACTTTTAGTGTTTGACATTTAGAAACCCAGTTTTTTCAACACTATTTATTAAAGGGGAGGCCTTTCACACAGTGAATATGCTCGGCCCTGTGTGAAAGGTAAGGTGACTTAGTGTGTTTGGAGTTGTTTGTGCATCTGTGTGGACATTCCATAAAAAATAAAACTAGTTATTCACCTTCTTGGAATCTCCCCAAAAGAATTAAAAGCATCACAACAGAGGGATATATGCACACTTAGATATAGCAGCACAATGTATGATGGCTAAATCTTGGAAAGTCCAAATGTCCATCAGCCAGTGATTAGATAGAGAAGATGTGTTTTTTTTTTAAATACAATGGAATGCTAATCAGGCATAAAAAATGATTAACTTGAGACATTTCGAGTTAAATGATTGTACATTGAGGGTATATTTCAGTAAGATAAATCAGATACATGTGTGTAAATATTGTATTCTCCAGTATGACAAAGTGAGAATGTAAATAAGGACCAAAATGTATAATAGATATTGTAAAATAGGAAGAAAATGTTTGAATGGAAAGGGGAACAGGGAGGGTAGAAAGAAATAAGTACAACAAGAAGAAGAAAAATTGAAACAAAGGTTTTGTAAATATAAGGAAGGGAAGAAAAGTTGAAGTAAGTGGAATGAGAAAAACAGAAGAATTAGTTTGTAAAATACAAAGGTACAAATTCCCTATAATGAATGTGTTCATTATATAAATCTAAAATGTATTAATACACTTAATTAAAAATCAATTTGTAGAAGATTGACAGGTAATTAAGAATGATTGTGGTGGTAGTAAAAGCATGCTTTAGTTTAGGAATTAGAATGGAAGCATTGGAAAGCAAAAGGAAAATGAAAGAAAGGAATTGCTAACCTAAGCGGAAGAAGTGACAGTTCATTATTGCTACCATTGTGTTCATGCATTTACTATAATAAAAGTAACAAAGTCTTTCACTTCAAAAAGAAAGATGAATTTTATGTCCTGCAGAAAACTCTCACTATGACAGAGATGTAAGGGAGTCCTGAACAGGGAGTGAATGTGTAGCCTCCAATCTTTCAGCAACCAGATGAGTCAGCAGATGGGCTGGTGTCGGGCAGCACACCACGCATGACCCAAGCTAATTCTGGTGAGGAACAACTTCAATGTGATAGGAAAGATCACCTGTCACAGCTGTGACAACCAATGCTAAGATATCCAAGCTGTACTGGGCTGGGGGAGGACATCTAAGACCTAACAATTAATGAAGATTTCTTTCTACCCAAATTTATAACCAGTATGCTGGCAGAGGTCTTCTGTGGCCTCACAAGACTCTAGATGTTCACTGTTGTTTATGGTTTCTAGGAGCTGACAGGAGAGAAGGAAGTTTGCGAACAGGAAGGAGGTGGCCTTGGCTCACTGTGGCTGCTTGCACAGAGATATACAGCAGAATCCCCTGGCTGTGCACTCTGGATCTTCAGATGGGAGAAGGTGCCCTCAGTCCTCTCAGCAGAGAACCTTTCAGGAGGCATCCCTGAGGTGTCTGATGGAAGTTCATCCCGAAAGTACATGAGGAACTTCGGGCTTTGTTCTGGGTTCTTTTGGTACCAATAAAGAACAGTGTGTCCAGAAACTGGATCACACCTGAAAGTTACATTCTGTCCCTTTATTGTGACCTTGTTACTTGGGGACTGGGAGACTCCAGCTTTGGTGTGATCTATGAAGACAGAGGCTGGGAATAAAATGATAAAAACAGTTACAGTTGCCACTTGCATAAGCCAACACATGCATACACACATGTGCATAGTCACAGACACAAAAATACAATAAAACTGCGTGGTTTTCTGTGCACTCACCTATTCCCAGAAGACAGAGGGCAACCCAGGAAAGGAACGCAGTGCCCATGGCAGGCTGAGCTCAGAACAGAGGCTCACCAGATCAGACAGAAAAGGAAATGCATCTTTTGACACCACACAGTGGTTCTCACCATGACATCACTTCCTCTCAAAATCCCCTCCACCTTAGTAATACGTAACATACATTGAAAAATACTAGGGTGACTGATTTAAATATTTATAAACTCGTTTTTAACAAAAAAATAATTCATAGGTCATAATTTCTAAACTTAATGCTGTCTGGATGCAGAGTCCTCACATTTTGTGTTTTTTCTCAAGGAAGGAATAAAAGATAGGTCATACATCTGTGTATGAATGCATTGTAAACACAAAAACTTTGCATATAAAAATAATCTTTTATTTTTGCCTTTTCCCACTCACACACAACTCCAAGCAAAGTACCGAAATTATGTTTGTTGGCTTTATTACATTTGAATTAATGAATATATCACCCTTTGAAGTGGAAATTTCAACACCAAGAGAAAAGCAGGTCTATCCATGTGAATTCTCCCATGCTCGTTCAACAGGTGAATGCTTTTCGTAATCCACAGCAGACTGATTCACTCACAGAAATTCACTAACTTTTATAGTTCTGAACCCTGGATTAGGCAACTGGAATCTAATATGTGAAAAACATTAGGACGCCAAGTCCTAACTTGAAAAATTTGTTTCTCCATTGGTCAGCTGAAGACAATGAAAGAAAAAATGTACTTGAGTTATCACTTAAATCCAACTTATTCAGAGAAATACAACATTTCCACTTTGAAGTTTATGTTATCCTTTGAGTGGGTTTAAAGTTCACAGTACAATGTTCACAATGGGTTTAAAGATCATACCTTTCACATGAATAGTATATGAGTTAATGTTGCTAGGCAGACTCTAGCAACATGGCAACTCATGAAGTAGAAAACTGTATAAACAGATAAAAGTGTGCTTCTGAAGAGGGATACAACTGGAACCTCAGTGGTGACAGGAAAATCCAGAGGAGAGACATTCCATTTTTGACATCATCCAACTGCCATCCCAAGTGCAGGCAAGTAGGATCTCCTGAAGACCATAGCAGTGTAAGAAGGTGGGTGACTGGAAGTATTGTTTAGGGAGATGCTTTCTTGTCTGAGGTCCTTTTAAATCAATTACTTAGCTTAGAAACTATGATTCTAGGACAAAGGTCAAAGGTCAAGGAGGCCTTTACTCAGAATTTAGGATGAACTTGTAAGAGACTGACCATTACACCTGGAAGATCATCATGGTCTTGCAGAGAGACAATGACCTGCAGGTACAGAGGTGTGCAACACCCAAGGACATCCTCTCTCTCTCTCTCTCTCTCTCTCTCTCTCTCTCTCTCTCTCTCTTTCTCTCTCTCCCCTGCACTCTGTGACTAGCTGATCTTTTGAAATGCTGGCCAATAATAGTGAGGCTTAGTCAATGTCATAAAACCATGGAGGAAACCCCACAGCGTCTCTAGCATCAGGATTTCATGGATTTCTCCTGCTCCTATTTTAGGTCTCACCAAGTGGCTGGACAAGTGGCTGGAGGTGCCCTTATCCTCGTCCCCAATAGCTCCAGTCCGTGCTTCTGAACCATCCCTCCAAAAGCTCTGCCCACCAGCTGCTCCCTGACTTCTGGCTAATCACTTCCACTTTGCTTTTCCTCAGCACTTCTCACATTTGAAACAGGCCTAATTCACACGAGAAGACCTCTCTTCCCGTAATACAGCTAATGCTTCTGTTCCGCTGTGGGAGACTTCATAGTGTTATTGATACTGGAAGTGATTTTCAGGAAAGAAAGTTTGGGTTAACATTCTGGAATTTGAGCTCCATACTGGCTAGATTTCTTGTGAAGAAAGCAGCCGAAGGAAAGAGCAGACTTTTGGAGAAGCCTGGTTGTGAAACTGTAAAAGAAGCCAGAGCTGTTAGATATTGTCAGGAGATTACCCACTATATTCCAAAACCCACTGTAGCCTGTCGAAAAAAGGATGTAACTCCTCATATGTAATACCTGATCTCTGCCAGGCAAGTGTGTAATCTAGGGTATTCTTGTTGTTGGTTCTTCCATCCATTTTGTCAGTCATTCACTCACCCTTTCTCTGTAAGATGATGTTGTACTCAGGTGTTATGAATAGAAAAATTAAAATCAGGACATGGAATTTATAATATTATTTTATGATGGCCAGGCAGAGTTAATACTAGCAAAGGCAGGAAATCTATCCCCAACACTAAAGACATAGAATATGTAACCAAGGGCCTGAATCCCACAGCAATGTACCACATGATTCCAGGTGAAGACCCAGAACTCATGTCTGCCTCCCACAAGTCCAACTGGAGGTCTAGAGCCCACAAGAAGGACTCATGCCAGTCTCTTTAATGGATCCATGTTGGGATGGCTCATAGGACAGCAGTGCAATCTAGAAAGTCTGTGCCAGCAGGGTGAATGAGCTGTGTTGGTAGGATTAGGGGTCTACACTAGAGCCAATCAGTCATGATCAAAACAAAGACCAGGGATGTCCTGAAAGGGACCACAGCCACCCTCACAGACATGGAGGTCCAACCTCCTCCAATGATAATCAGAGTCGAGTACATGGCAGGAAGCCAGTGTGACAAGTTCATCCTGGAGATTAAGCAGCACACTTCTTTGCCTTTAGTCCAGGGAGTAATGGGAGATGTGAGAATCAGAGGTTCTCCAGGAGAACAAATGGCTCAAACATCAACACTTAGGAGAACCCACAGTGCTTCAATGCCTCAGTAGCTCAATGCCTTTTTACTCCTTCTCCATGTCTCTATTTATGCAGACAAATTTCCTCAGGTGAAATATCAATGCTCAGCACCATGGTGACTTAATTCTGCCGGCCTTATGTTGACCACTAGTTTTTAATTCATAACAGATGGGTTCTCATTGCAGTAAACTTAGTTTATCGGGGAGTAAAGAGACAGTTATAACCCTTAAAATGTGGATGAGTAGAAAAATAATCAGCCAAATTCTGCAAAATTATAACTGTTCTCTATTCTATTCATATGAAGCCTTGTGAAGTTATAGAAGGGAAACTGAGCATGGTAGGAAGGAAAGCAAACTTCCCTTAGGAATATCACTGAAACCTGAAGTCCAGCTGTGTTTTTGCCTCTAGGAAATTAAAAAGACTATGCCAGAGGAGGTGTCACTGCCCTCTCTGCTACTGAAAAGATCAGGCTTGGATGAGGGCCTGACAGCATGGATGGAGTAGAAAGACTAGAGAAATGGAGAGAAGAAAGGCTTGGTGGGGATCTGGAGCACAACCACCATCATGGGAAAGATCACCGTCAGCTGAGACTACATGACAGATGAAGCATGTAAGAATTCTCCAGAGAGGTGATAGTCTTCCAGAGCAATGATTCCAGGTATGTCCAAGTCACAAACCATGCCCCATGTTGGAAAGTGTTGCCTCAGGCCTATGACTAGAAAAGTCAGATTCAGACAACCATATTCAATGAGCAGTAGTGGAGACCTCTGTGTCCAGAGTGAGTTTGGGGCTGGTTGAGACTCTGTGGATATACACACTGACAGTAAAAACCCAGTGTCCTTGGCATGCGAACCTACCAGAGCTACCATCTCTTCTCAGGTCATCAGTTAATTCTAGGGTGCAAAGACTCCTGGCCTTAATGTGCAGAGCACTGTCAGCTGTGTGGCACTGTGGAATCACTGCTGGCCAAGAAGTACCCAGATGTCTGCGAGGGGCTACTAGACTGCACAGTGAGGAGGAAGTTCTCTCTACTTGGTCAGAACTCACTGTACCCATCAGAGACTTCTCCTTTTTCAGTGATGTTAGTATCATATGAGTAATCGATGAGTCTCAGCTCCAGCCCTGGAACCTGTTGGTACCATACATGCACTCATGATTCAGCCTCTGGACACAGCTCAGTATCATGTGCTGGCCTCTTTTTAGGACCCAAGACATGGGGGTCTGGTTGATGCCAGCATTCCCTGGACCTGGAGAGAAAGAAGAAAACACTGATGCCACAATCCAGTGAAAAGACCTGGACTAGGACCTGAAATCCCATGCCAAGTGCCTTCCTTGGGCTCACCTGCCTGCAGGAGGCAAAAGGCCACACAATAGAGAAAGCTGGGGCTCATGGCAGGGGCCCTGCAGAACTGAGGAGTCTTATGGGCTCCTGTTAGACAAAAGGAGGTTGGGACTTTAAAGGAGGAGTCATTCTGAGTCCCTAGTCTTCCTCCATGAGGCTCATGGCTTTCCTGTCACTGGGGAACATGTTCCTCCCTCCTCAGGAACAAGTGTAAAATAAATGTGTGATCATAATACAGATCTTAGAATGGGACACATTTGTCTGAATTGACACAAGTTATTATTGACTTTTGTGTAAATCAGTTTTTAAGCCCTTGTCTATTATATTTCTATATGATAGTCTGCTACACTAACAGTGATTTTAATATTATAAGTATTTCTGTAGCATAAAGTATTAGAGAAAATCATTAGGGCTTTTGAGTAATTTTAGACTCACATGTCCCAAATTTTCCTTTCAATTATCATGCATATGGATCAAAAATCACTGCTCAGTTTTTTTAAAATGTGTGATGTGTAGTACATATAATATAGTTATCAGAAACTGTAAGATGATGTTGTACTTAGGTGTTATGAATAGAAAAATTAAAATCAGGACATGGAATTTATAATATTATTTTATGATGGCCAGGTAGAGTTAATACTAGAAAAGGCAGGAAATCTATCCCCAACACTAAAGACATAGAATATGTAACCAAGGGCCTGAATCCCACAGCAATGTACCACATGATTCCAGGTGAAGACCCAGAACTCATGTCTGCCTCCCACAAGTCCAACTGGAGGTCTAGAGCATACTGGCACCATTAAGCTCACATGACTGGCACCATACTAGTTGATTTTAAATATCTGTCTATGGACATATATTATATTCTGCACTTAATTTCAGAGGTTGATTTTAAATATCTGACTATGGACATATGTTGTATTTTGTAGTTAATTTCAGTAAAAAAAATTCTACATTATTTCAGTACAAATATAAATTTTTATTTCCGTGACTTTCAGATGTTCACCTGCAGGATGGCTAGGCAATATAATTCCACATTTGCCTTTATAGGCAGAGGAAAAAGCTAAGATTAGCAAAGGGAACAAAAATATGCTCTGTGCTTCATGTTTCTATACATCTTTGAGGATGCAGTGATTATCAGTTTTATGTGTCTACTTAATTGGGCACAAATGTCCAGATCACTTGGCCAGATATTATTGTGAATATTTCTTTGAAGGTCATTTGGAACGAGATTAACACTTAAATCAGGAAATTATGACACTAGATTAAGTTAGCATTTTGGTCTTACAGTGAAAGAGGTGCTCTCTATCTTGTTGGCTGGCTTCATCTAATCAACTGAAGACACAAATGAAAAAAAAAAGTGCTGTCCTCCCTCTGGTAGCAGAGAAAGGTGAAGCTCACAGCCCCGGAACTGGGCATCAGCTCGCTCCAGTCCTTCAGCACCACCAGGTCCCGCTGCATGTTCTGGACTTGTGAGCTTCTCCAAATCCATTGGGCAATATCTCAAAATAAAGATGCGTAGCTCCACATAGGTCTGTTTCTCTGGAGAATTCTGACTAATGCAGATAGGTGTTTTAGTCTCACAGACTAAAAAAACCCTCAACATGTGTCAAGAAACTCACTTTGGTCTTGATGAGTTGTGTTTGGAATGGGAATCAGAGTCCAATATACACTACCCTGTGCTTTATATTTGTCTACATCACCAACTCCTGGGAAAACAGAATTCTATCAATGATTTATTAAAGCCATTGAGTGTAACAGGGATGAACAGAACAGCATTCTGCTTTTGAAGACAGGCACCACTTTGTGAAAATGCAGTACAGTACGAAGTTAGAAATGTGAGACTGAAGCCAAGAATTGAAGTCTCAGTTCTGTATCCTAATAGCTATTTGACTTGGCCCAGTTATTTAACTCTAGGCCAATTCTTCACCTATAAAATGAGAACAAAATAGCATTTGACTCTTAGTACTTTCCGTGATAATTGAATTTACCAATAAAATCTTGCAAATGAAGTACTTAGGTCTTTAGTAAATTGTCAACAAGTTATGGTGTTATTACTATGATTATTATTATTTTCTGAGACCTGTCCAAGAAGCAGAACTGAATTAGTAGTGTGCCTTAATGAACCCAATGCTTTCTGGTCTACAGTAGACCTACTCAAGAGACAGATGATTTTCACAGGAAAAATCCTATGTGTTGTAATTAATACTGTAGATCTTAGAGACAGTGGATCCATATAATGGAATGTTAGGAAGCCTTAAAAATAACAACAGAAAGAACTGCTACGTTCCATGGCATTCATGACCTTGGAGGGCATTATGTTATTTGAGATGTATCAGTCACAAAAAGACACACCTGCATAATTCCATTTATAGGCAATGTCTAAAGTAGACCCCAGAAACAAAGGACAGGATGGTGCTTTTCAGAGACTGGATGATGGAGGAATGGAGGAGTTGCATGTTGAAAGGTGTAATGTTCTGCTACATACTTAACTGCCAAAAGTCAGTAAAACATTATAACCATATGAAAAACACACACTGCAGTGCACATTTAAAAACCTGTTAAGGGTAGATTTCATTTAAATATTTCAAAGTATTTAAAAGCTGACAGAAAAACGTAGTTAGAGAAAGAGAAAAAAATAAAATGTGATTTACATAACTCAAAAATCTAAAGAAATAATTTGAATGATTCCAATTTTTTCTATATTCCATATTTTTCTTTCTTTTTTAAAAATTTTGAATATCCAGTTTTCTCTCTTCTGTGACAGTGCCTTGCACAAAGGAGGGAACCCAAAAATGTTTGCTGAATTAAAGAGCAGAAGAAGCTAATGAGTGATGATGGTCACATTCCTTTCCCTTGTGGCTCATCATGTCCTGCACAGGAAAACTACACTTTTCTCTGAAAAATGCTGCCATCCTTTCATTTTGAGCTCTGAACCAATGCTACTCACAGGCTGCCATCACAGAGATCACAGAACCTTTGCATCATGGCAAGAAGACAACAGTGTGGAGAGTGTGACTTTCTTTATCATCACCATTAAGGACCAAAGAACACACTTGTCCTTGAGATCCTATGTTTTTAAGACTTTCAGACTTTCATAATAATTTCATGTGGTACATGACATCCCCTTAGCAAAAAATTTTGATTTGAGATGGGGAACTCAGAGCAAGGGACAGATCTACTAAGTGAATAGCAAAAGGGTCCACATGTGTTAAGAGTCACAGGTATCAGCCAGCTACGGAACACAAGGTCTGGAAAAGGTGCCTTGTTTCAGATACACAGACATGGAAAATGGAGCTTAATGGTGCCAGTTCTGTGAGCATTAAATGATCACACATGCCAGGAGCAGCAAACATCTGTGAAAAAACTGTGAGCTTCCCAGGGTGTGAGCAGAGCTGCCTGGCAGATCTGCCTTCCTGGTCACTTCAAGAGTAGAGAAAAATATTTTTATACAGAAGGCTGCGGACAATGCAGCTCTGTGCCAAGCTGGTGGCACAGAGAAACAGAGCAGAGTCGTCCAACTCTAAGGCCCTCAGGCTGAGTTCAGAGTGATAGTTAAAGGACTGCTTTGCTGAGAATCGATCAGGAGTGTTTCCTTTCCTTCTCTCTTCAATATTATAATGTTCAAATAATAACTGGAGACCCTAGTCCAGCTTCTGTTGGTACCAGTACACAGTGAGGTGTCCAGAGACTGGGGAGCATCTCAATGTTGCTTGTTGTTCTTTAACTTGAATGAGGTACTTTGGGGTTTGCATGACTCCCAAATCGATAGAGCTTGTGGGTCAGCAGACAGACACAAATGGTCAGGAGACAGATGTGAAGGATTTAGTAGGGCTATCCTCAACAGGTATAGTAAATAGATCAGAGGCTCTTCAGCTGTGCCCAGGACTCACCTGCTTCCAAGAGACAAAGGATCACATAGCAGAGGAACCTGAATCCCATGGCAGCATCAGGAAGCTCGGATATCTCCTGGTTCAGTCCAGGGCCTCCTGGGGTGAGCAGTCAGTGTCGCTGCAGATTTGGTCATGCTCTGATCTCACTCTCCCTGCTGGGAACCCAGCTCACTGCACCTGATGGCAGCACCCAAAGTGTTTTGTGAGTCATGCACCCTTTCTTCTCTGCACAGCCCAGATATTTAAACTGCTTCAGGGAAAGCCCCCTTCCCACACACTGAGAGCTCAGATTCCTTACTTTCATATAAATGTGATTCTGTTCTTACCAGACAGGGATTTTCCACCTTCTCCCACAACAACCACATGCTTCACCCTCCACTGCCTATGCAGGAGCAGAGAATCTGCTTCTTGAGCCCACTGAGACCCATGGCACCCTCATGTTCCCCAAGGAGCCTTTGTTTACCTCCATGTGTCCAAATTCAAGCTTCCTTTCTGACCCAAGTAGGCAGCCCGGTATTCTTACACACACACACACACACACACACACACACACACACGCACGCACACACACACAGGCACGCACACACGCACACACACAGAGGGTTTCCTAAAACACTGTGAAGCCACAGCGCACCCAAGTGGCCAGTGACCCAGAGTCTCCTGGAATCCTACCTTTTGGGGCCCTGTGCTCATGGTTGACTGAATCTAGAAGGCGATCCTGAATCTCTCATCCTCTCACACAGACACCCACTCTTCTGCAAGGACAAATTGCCAGGTTAGAGACATTATTAATCATCTCAATTTTCCATCCATCACATTTTTTCAATAAGCAGTTTTGTCCTGTCAAGACTTTCTACCGTTTGTTTTCTACCTTGAGTTTTCAGTCAAATTTGAACTGAACCTACTGGAAACTGTGAACCAAATGCATTTCTTCTTCTTTAATTTGTGAGTGCCATACATAATGTCTTCTAATTACCAAGAATATTAAGACCTTATTATTAAGCATAACTATTTTTCTTCAGTTGTTAAATTAATTTTGGGGGAGCTTTGCTAATATTTCTAGGTCCATTAAGACACTAAAAACTAGGCTGTGGAAAAGCATAGGTCTGGTGAAAAATTTCATTAGAATGGACTACAATCTTAGATAAATATTGCTACAATATTTTATTTGTTCCTTGTCCTAGTCTTAGGCACAATTAGGGAACTTTATAACCTTGGTAAAGAAAAAAACAAGACTATGAAAATATAATTTTTCATATTTAAATGTTTCATGGAACATAATTTGAGATGAATAATAAAGATGTCCATTACATTTCAGGTGAGCAGAATCTCTTATAGAAGTAAAATAGTGATGATTATTATTTCAGGACTCTATAAAATTGAGTATTAACTTGTGTCGATTTTATGCATGACTTTTACTAAGAATGTGTATTCAATAGAACAATCCTGTCCAGAGATAGGAATCACAGGATAATAATAATGAGAAAAGCACCTGGGAGCCTGACAAGCAGTGTGTTCTGGGAGTGAGCAAAGGGAGATATTTCCATGCCTGCAAAGGGCAAGTGCAGAAAGACAGAATGCAAAGCTTGCCGAGTTCTAAGTCAGATTGGGAAGGGATACGTAGGCACAAAAGGAACTTGAATCTATGTGGTTAGAAGAACAATAACATTCTTGAAAACAGAATGGACCTTGGGAAAGTTGTTAAGTCTTTCCCCATATATGGTTATGTTAAATTGCCTTCCTCTGTATTTGAAAAGCACCTGACTGTTCCTTGAGGAGATGATACTGCAGCCAGAAGTCAAGAAAGAAGATTTCATCATCAACTCCAGGCTATTCACCTCAAGCACCTGGTTATCTGGTGGTGTCCTCTACTGAGACTGGGTTCCAGCTGAAGCCAATGTCTACAAGCTTTGATCTATTGGGTTATTGAGCGTTTTGGAAGGAGAAGTGAGACTGTGTTGCATAGAACACCACCTTATGTCACCCGGCAACTCCATCTCTATATTCAACCATCGCTTCTGTCTTCTTGGTCTTGGTCAAATCTCAATTCACTCACCTTCAACTATGCAAAACCATAGTTGTTGTGCAAAACCATTTTATTTTACTACCTACACCACACTATTATTATACAATCTTATTTTAAAATAAAATTTCCAGTCCATAGAAGAAGAACTTTTATATTACAGAATCCTCTACAGGGACGACCTGTGATACACTGTCAGGAAAACTGTTTTGGGAGAGATCTCACTGAAGCACACGTGGCTACTCAGTCTTACTTTCCCTTCTCACATTGATGAGAAAAAGGTATATTTTCTAGTGACCTAAGACCATTTTTCTTTTTTCCTATAACCACCTCAGACTCTAGGATCATTTTGATTCTTTCTTTCTTTCTTTCTTTCTTTCTTTCTTTCTTTCTTTCTTTCTTTCTTATTTCTCTGTCTCTCGGTCTTTGTCTCTCTCTCTGTCTCTGTCTCTTTTGCTGCAGTTTGAATCCAGGGCATTCATACTGGCCTATGATCTTATCTCTTTTATACTTTGAAGCACTGTTTCACTGAGTGGTACAGGCTGGGTTTCAGTTTGTGATCTTCTTGCTCCAGCTATCTAGAGAGCTGAATTACAGACATGCACCAGCACCACCTGGCTGGTGCCTATATTTTCAGCACTCTGTCAGATTTAGGTGGCTCCATGCTGGCAGGAGGTTTGTGCACAGAATGCTGTGTACTTTGATGTGCTGTGCCCTCTGCTAGCACATGATCCATGGTCCATCCATTCCAGCACACACTCTGGTACCCAGTCTTAGGGGAACATCTTAGGTTCACTTGCTGTCCTTTTATGTTGATCCATGGTCTGGGTGACTGGAGTGTCTACTGGGCCTGTGGGAAAAGCAGATAATGAATGAACCCAGCCGCCAGCCTGGGTGCATTCTCCTTCAGAGTGGAAGCTTCAGGAGACAGCAAGTCCAGATGAGTATGCAGTCCTTATTTCCAGGACCTACCTGCTGCCCAGAGACATATACACTCATAGCAAAGAAACCCCGAGCTGATGGCAGGATAGGACCAAAATTAGCCACTGTCACACTGCTCAGGCTTCTGGTTCTCTGAAGGATGCAGTTGTAAACATCAGTTCTTTGATTGGAGATTATGATATGAAGTCATTTCTCTGATGTCATGGTCATTACAGATGCCCATGCAACCTAATTTTCTTACCATGTCTCTGGGCTCAGTTAATCTGAAACCAATGTTAGGTCTTTTCTTGACACAGTAACACAACTTATACAGCTAGAGAGATGTCCTCCAGGTTGGGCTAGATTGGGCCCTGTTTCTACGCCAAAGATCCTTCTTCCTTGGAAGTAGATTTCCCTCTTCTTGTGGTTACTCCTGGCTTGCAGACCATCCCAATATAGCACCAAACCTTTTCTCATGTCTTTGATATTCTGAATGATTTTTAACCATTGTAGAGATGGAGTTTCTGCCTCCCTGCTTTGGAAATACATCATGAATTCCTGAATATGTCACCAAATGTATTAGTGGATGAAGGTATGAAATAGCATCCATCTTAAACTGTGTGTGTCCTTGGTTGGCAGCTCTGTGGGCTATTCCTCCCCAATAGTTGGAGGTCTGTAGTACCTCAGTGCCCCACCCCATGGAACAGTGACTAATAACCATGATTTCACATGTTAGGGACTTAGTATTCTATGTTTCCCTATGTTGTTAGAGTATTTACGGAATAAATTGAAGTTAAATGATATATTAGTCAGCATTTTATTGATTTTTGCATAAGTCTATCATGTACAATTTAAAGGGAGAGCTGTTTAATTTAGTTCACACCTTCAAATGATTTGGTTCTTGGTAGCTATCTCAAAAGCAGTGAGATTGAATGTCAACCAAATAGTAGAATTCAATTTGGACTAATTAGTAGGGCATGTTGGAAGGGCCTGGGATACAATCTCAGGGCCCAGCTCTCCCTAGTGTGACTATCATTTCAGTGTACAGTGGTGCCTAGATAGGCAGCACTGACTACATGAGTGTCTGGCTGAGGCTGACCAATCATCTGCAGGGGAAAAAAACAGAAACTGGAGACTGAGTACTGCATGTGGCCTTCTATTGTCCTTTGCAACTGATTGCAGTCAAGATTCCAAGAGATGATAGAGGAAACACTCTGGGAGGATAAGTAAGAGACTTAGAGCAGGGGTCTTCCAAGCCCAAGCCAGAAATATCCTGTTTAACCTCCTGAGACTGTGCTTCCATAAGGAAGAGGGCCAACAGCAAAGGAACCTATGGTCAGCTAGCATCAAAGTCAACACGGAGTGAAAGCATCTTCCTACCCAGGACTCTGAGGGGAAACCTCAGGGCTCCATGGCTGGGACATGTGTAAGACATAACTTACTCCACTTTGCGTCTCTTGCCCATGTGTAATCAACAACACGCCCTCCACTCTGAGATATTTCCCAATTTTGAATGATAATTTATAGGCACCCTCCAATATGAGAGTATACATTACCAAATTTTCCTTCTGACCTGGTGGCAACCCACTGAAGCAGAGCTGGTGGCTTTATAAAATGATGGAAATTTTTTTACTGCATCTCACTGGCCTCTGCAACTTAAATGTTTCGGTGATATTTTTTCTGCTGAGTCCCACAGTGTTCTTGCCTAGAAACAGACATACTTTCAATATCTTTGGTTGAAGGTCTTTATCTAACAATAAGTGAATGAAAGATTGAATGGATAAATAGGTATATAACAAATGGGTGTATTCAACTAGTCTAGGACAGAATTTCCTATTTATATTTTTCAACGGAGTACATGTGATTTACATGTTTTATTATTAGGAAATCTAGAGCTTTGTGCATGAGGTCTTTCCTACATCAGCCTTTGCCAACTGTTAATGGATTGTAGCCCTAAGAAATAAGGATTTTTTTCCCACCAATCACCTACCGAGTGGACAGTTCATTTCCAATGTGATTTGACTTCCACCCTTTTTCCAGTCTGCATCTGCAGTGTGAACTCATACTCACACAGGCAACCAGCATCTCTAAACAAGCCTGCCTCCCTGTCAGGGTGCAGAGTCCTCAGGGGCATTTGCTTCTGCTGTCTACTGTTCCTGTACTGTTTTCTCTTCTCAGCATTCATATGGTGTTCTGATTTGGTATCTTCTGGAAGACTGGAGACCTTTATCAATCTAACGAAAGCCCTTCCTCTATAGAAGGCTGTTTCAATCAAAGATGCAACGTATGTTTTACGACATAGAATAAACACAATGCAGGAAGAGTCCATTATGTGGCCATACCAGATCCCCCCTCTGTCCACATTTGTCACATCCTTGGGTCCACAGCCACATCTTTGAGTATTTCCAAAATACAATTGCTTGATTTATCCCTGTTTCTATTGACAATTCTGATAAGTAGGTTTAAATTTCTGCCCCAACTGGAAGCAAATGGTACATCAGCTACACAATCCTGCTTCCATAGGAAGGAAGGGCTCCTCAGAGCCTGGGGAGAGGAGGAGCTACTGAGTTTTTGTAGGGACAGGAAATGTCCGTGTGAGGCTGTGGCTGCACTGTTGGCCCACAGATACATGGCTGAGTTTCCCAAATGTACAGGTTCTATCTTCATATTGGAGTAGGATCCTTCTGGTTTCTCTGCTGAGAATCTTTCCTTGAAAAAGACTGCCTTGTCCATGGGGCTCTTGTCAAGAAGATAAGCCATAAACTCCATTCCTTTTGTTGCAGTGTGTGGATAAAAATAGACGTGCTGATGACCAGAAATGGGTTTACACCTCAGAGTCACAGTCTGTCCTATCTCAGTGAACTTGTGTCTGGGAGTTTGCTTGACCCCTGGTGCCATGTATCCTGTGGAAATAGACAGCAAAAAAAGAATGAGGTGAAGCACTGGAAGCACCCTCAGAGAAAGGAAGGATGGGAAACTGTAATCACTCCCAGAACTCACCTGCCCCCTGGAGACCAAAGATCACCAGCAGGGGAGGATACTATCCATGGTAGGTATCACAGGTCTGGGGTCTGTCCCAGTTGGGACTCTGGTTGTTAGCAGTGCACAGGAAGTGATCTGGTGATGTCACAGCCTGTGCTATATCCGCAGATCAGGACTGAACCATTAAAAAAGAACCTGCATGGCACCATGGACATAAGACGTGTGTACCTTATGTTAAATAGTGCCGCTAAAGGTGGCTCCATAATACCACAGGGCTCAGCACAGAAAGCCAGTGGACATGAATGGAGTAGCAGGACCCATTGTGTTTTCTGACAGTGAGTGCAGTCTCCTTGCTGAAGCTTTTGTGGTCTCGGTATATAGAATTCGAAGAATATGGAGATGCAAGTGGGAAAAAGATCACACAAGTCTCAATGTAGGGAGATAATCAAGTGAGAATGTAAAACTCCAAATCAGCAGGGACATTTGAGAGCAAACAGGGTAGCATGGACAGACAGTGAGCTCCCCACTGAATGGGTGGGAGTGGACACAGCCACATTCTTAGAATCCCATAGTTCAGAGAAGGCATCTTTACAGATGTGGCACTTTGATCAAGGCTAGGGCTCAGGGTCTACCTTTAGATGAAAAAAAAAAAGCAGGAGAGATTAGATAACAGCAAAGTCAGAATAATGGGAAAAATGATCTGAGGCTGGGTCAGGGCAAACACATTTCCCATACACCTTGCTTTCATACTAGCTGTGCTTCTTTTCTAACCAGACACTGATTTTCCACCTTCCCCAGCTGCTTTAATATCCAAAGCCTATGCAAGAGCAAATAATCTTACTTTTTCAGTACACTGAGACACACAGGACTATCACCTTCCCAGACAATGAGTCTGTCTTTACCTCTACTTTTACAGGTCCCATCCAGTAAATTCAAGCCAATTTCTGATACAAGCAGGCAGCCTGGCATTCTTTTCAGTCCTGTTCTCTGGGCTAGTTCCCAAACCACTACACAGGCACACACATGCACACACACACACACACACACACACACACAGAGAGAGAGAGAGAGAGAGAGAGAGAGAGAGAGAGAGAGAGAGAGTGTATAAGTTCCTAAAACACTGTAAAGGCACAGTGCTTCTAAGTGGCCAGTGACACACAGTCTCCTTAAATCCTTTTTTGGGCCACGAGGAAGAAGTCTTTGCTAAGACATACACTGCATGCCTAGAGTCTGCAGAGTGAAAGAGAAAGGCTCTGTATTAAATCAGAACAGCTTGTATTTGTGACATAGAAAACTAACTCATAAATTCTCTCTCATGAACAATTTTCAAATTATTTTGCTACACTGCTGATTGTCATTTAAAGATCTCTAAAGTTTAAAAATTTCTTTGGAGCATTTCCAGTTACTATGGAGCTACTTGCCCAGTGTTATTGGTCTACAGCTAATTTCCGGACCTGCTGTCTGAATTCTGAGGTTCCAAATACAGTTATTCCAATTACTGAATGAAACATGAGGTTTCTGAAGAGGAAGAAGCTGGTTGTGCCCCACTGTGGTCAAACTGCTGGCATAGAGATAAAGCCAAGTGCTCCTACTCTGCTGGCTGGATTTTCAGAATGGGGAAGTGGCCCTCACACATTTCAGCAGGGAGGCATTCATTCTGAGGAAGCATCCTTGATGCATCTGATGGAAATTCATTCTGAAAAGACATCAGCAATTCCAGGCCTTGCCCAGAGTCTGTCAGTACCAATGAAAGCAACTGTGTCCCGAAAGTGGATCACACCTTAGAACTATATTCTGTCCCTTTTTATGACCCTGTATGTGGAGGACAGGAACTCTTCAGCAATGATGTGATTTGTGGTGACACAAGTTAGAAATAGAAGAACTCGAAATTTTTACTCATCTCACATGGATGTGATGAAAAGGCTTTGTGTTCTGAAGTCTCAGCTCTTCTCAGACCCAGAAGGCACCCAGCATAGGAATGTGTTGGTCCACAGCAGGGTCAAAGCAGAAAGGAGGTTCCTCAGATCAGGGTCCTTGTGCACAGGAGCTGAAAATGTGAGGTTTCGATGGCCAAAAATGTCAAGTCTTGAGATGATATCACTCAGCCTCTGGCCTAGGATTACCTGGCATGAATTAATTGTGCAATGCCAGGAATAATCTGAAATGTATAAGTCTACTGTGCCCCAACAAGACAGAAAAAAATACCATCAGTCATAATCAGAAATTCTAAAAGGAAAAAGAGTTGAGTGACAGAATTCAAGCAAGGTGGTTTCTTACTTGTGGGGTCAAATACTCATGGATCCTGGGAGGTCCTTTTGTTTGACCCCATGCAGTATTCCAGGTCACTACTCCCCAGATCCTATATCACAGCCCTTCATGGTCTTCTCATGTCTCCTCCTGTTCTCACTGTCAGCTGGATGTCACCATCTGGAAGCTTCAATAACACTTCCCATGGTAAATCTTAACCAAACTCTCACATTTCTGACCCTATTCTTTGGGATCTTCCTTTAATTCAAGAAGTCACAAAAGAAAAATCTTCTTAATCAGCTAATGTTTGCATTTCCCTTGATCTGTGATACACTTTGGTGATTCCTACTGTTTATCAAAAGCACATCTAAAACAAAAAGATGTTTTTACACCTTTCTTTCTGTGTAGTCAGAACTGATTTCCTCATCAAATTGCAGGGAAAGTTTTACAATAAAAATGCAGAGCTGACAGTCTACAATTGGGATTCCCAACAGTCTGCATAATGAATAATTATTTGCTTACTTTCATCCCACTATTGACAGCACCTTTCATGTAAGGTACAGTAGTAGCTTTCTCTGTCACTGCAGTGATGTAGCTTTAGAGTTCGGAAGATCCGAAAGCATAGTAGAGAAAATTGAAAAAGTAGATTGATGATTTAGCAGTGTCTTTGCTGCTGGCCCAAGGAGCCACTGTTGAGCTCCCACATGGAGGAAGGCTAGGTCTTTTTTTTTTTACACAAAGAGATATTACAGTGATCAGTTCCATGATTTTACCCTCACAAGTTCTCTGTCACAATGTCTAAACTTGGTGCTGGTGACTTTTTAGCTGATGTGATTCCCAGTAGATGATGCCACTATCCCAGCCTTGTCACATGCCTTTGAGATGTATGTGAGTAGTGAGGACCTGGCATGAATAGTTATGTGAGGATGGTGTCCAGAGGCAACATGGGTGGAGACAGAAATCTGCATAGCCCCATTTTGGGGAGGCACTGTTGGTGCAGGGCCAAAAAATCCCTTGTACGTTTCTGGAAGTAGTATACTTATTCTGAGAAGACAAAGGGTATTTCAGAAGAGAAACACAGAAACTCTTACAGTCTTCTGAGACTGAAATTGTCCCCTTTAATTCAGATCCCACAGCTTTTCAGGGTATGTGTTTGGCAGTGACAAGGGTTGGCACATTTGTAACAGGGCTTCCCCTAACTATGTGCAAGATGCATCCACTCTTGACAGAGAGAAATACATCCAGGTGAAGAACCTGAATCATCTGATGATTGCGCAGGGAGAGGGCATCTAAGGCCTCAGGCATTGAGAGCTCTCTATTTGCTGTTCCTGGTGAGCATGGCTCTCTCTGATTGTGCTGTTCCTGCCTACAGCCCTACTCCAACATTTTCCCAGGGAAGATTCAAGGGTTCTTTATTATTATTATTTTTTATTTTAAAGAGAATAAAACCAAGCAAGCTGAAACAGAATAAAGCCAATCAAACAAAACAATGGAAGTGATACAGAACTTCCAAAACAAGCTATTAAGAAATCAACAGTAACTAGCATGATCCCTCTTGCTTCAACTTGCTGTGCATTCCCTCAAACATAGTAAAATCAAACAGAAAAAGAACAGAATAGAATCAGTAAAAACAAAGCAATGAACAAAATACAAGATTTCAAAACAAGATAATACCAAATCCAAAATGGCTACCATAATGTATCTTGTTATCTTTGAAATAGCTGTCCATGCCATCAGATAGAATCAAATCAAACAACACACAGCAGAATGAAACCAAACCAAACAAAATAATGAAAGTGACACAAGATTTATAATAAGACAATAGGTACTTAAAATGCCTACTACCTTTAGAGGAATATTCCCCCATATATGCTATATTGCATGTTGTCATCTGCTAAATAGATGATCACATTACCAGCTTTAGGCCTGCAAGGTCAGTGAAACTCTAAACACTATAAGCATTAAGTTGTATTGTCTTCCATATCTGTCTTCTCACCTGTGATTCTCTGGATCTGCCAGTTGCTAACAGGGGTGGGGATGGGAGGCAGGGCTTGGCTCTTCCTGTCTCCCAAGGCCATACACTGGAAGTGGCTGGCTTCTTATTCTATTCCCTTGGTCCATATATGGTGCCTGACCCAGGTGTACATCTCCTCTCACCCCATCAGCTATGTCCTAAACTTCCTCCCATACAGGGGGAGGTTGAAAGCTAGATTTCATAAAAGTGCTATACTTGCACTTTTTCTGGTGTTTGAGTTGTTGTGTTCTTTGAAGATGCCTCTTGGTATAAAGTTGGGGCTTGGCATGGGCAATGATGCAATGATTGGTGGAGGGAAAGGAATGGGAACATTCACCTTGCCCCATATCCAAAGTCCCTAACAACCATGGTCATCCTTCAATGATGGTTTTAAATTTAATACTTAGCATTCATCATAGATTCACAGGGCTGGAAACCATCCAAATTAGCTGACACAGTAGGTTGAGAGTGCTGTGCTAACAACACCCTATTCACAAGATTGAACTTTGCCTAGTATATGTAAGCTTGGTTATTGAACGGACAGTGTTCTGCATTTGATTAGAAATTGCCCTAAGTAATGTGTATCATGTTGCTTAGATTCTTGGTGCAACCAACATCGTGCTTAACACTGAATTTCCTTCTGAGATTTGGATTGTTGTACACTTTGGGTAGGGAGTGTTATGTGTCAGTGTTCAGTAAAATCTCTAGAACTCTGAATTTTCATGGCTCCACAAGAAGAACACTGCACACATTTTAGTGTCTGGGTGGAGGGTGAACTGTGCTGATCCTACTGGAAGGAAAGAAGCAAAAGGAAGCTGAAGGCAGATTCCCCTTGATCCTGTCTGTTTGTGTTATTACCATGATTTGCTGCTGAATATTTGCTTTGTCACTGTCATAAACTTTAACTATGAGTACCGTTCTATACTGTATCACATGAATTGCACTTTGAAATCTCCAAATGTGAGGCTTTGTGCGGACCACCGACATGGTGATACGGGGTATTTGAAAAGGCCAGAGGTGGCACTGGCTTGCATCATTTTTATCCACATCTGGATCTAGATACAGATTCTGAGTCTTCCAATTGAAAAGAGGCTGCAAATCATAAAGGAACTGCCTGTGCGCGATGGGTACTAATGTCTTCTATTATAATGATTCTTCACTATTTATGCACATTCCTCATGCTTCTTCCTGGCTTGAATTTTTACTTTTTACTTTGAGTTTTGATGCAAAGACTTTACTACAACAGCAATGATATTAATCATCATGTATTGTATTGTTTTGTGCCTCTATTAAAAATGTTCTCCCTCAAATAAAAGCTAAAAATATTTTCTTCAATCCATTCTAGAAGACTTAAATCTTTTTTTCACAGTGAATTCTATCTGAAATATATTTTCATCAGAGGAATCAAGCTGATATTCTGTAGAATAGGAAGGGACATATGTTCTTCACAGAAGAAATGGCCTGGGAAAAACTGTCCACTGGGTAGAAAATGACACAGGAGGACAGAACTGACTGTACAGAAACATGGCTGTGAGAGAGAGCTGAGGAAATGTGGTGCAGGCTGATGATGGACAGGTAAGTGAAGTGCGATGATACAGGACCTGATAGGGCCCCGGACGGGAAAGTCAGCTGGGAGCAGAGACCCTTTATACCTGGGAGTTTGGTGGTAGTAGAAGTCACTGAAATGCTCAGAGGTGAGAAAAAAGATGCTGGTTTTGAGAGAACCAAGGCAGTTATTATGTAATAATTAAAGATGCATTTCTGCCAGCATAAAGATATACTGAAGAAACAACCAGGAATCTCATGGTGCTGAGGTGACCTTCAGTTGGACAGAAACCAGCATGGCAAGGATTTCAGGATTGTGAGCCAGGCTGAGGTTTCTAGGCCATATCATGTGCTCTGTGATTCCTGCAGAAGCAGGAGCTTCTCAAGGTGGAGCCAGGCTTTGTGGTCACAGCCAACCACAATCTCCCTAACTGCACTTTCTGTACAGGGTAGGGGGTGGTGGCTGTGCAGTACTGTGGAAACACTGGTGGCACAAAAGTACACCGATGACTGGGCCAGAGTGGCTGAGTCCAGAGTGAGGGGAAAGTCCTCTTTGTTTTCTCTGGAGACACTGTATCCATCAGGGACTTCTCCTTTGTTCTGGATGTAAACACCATTTGAGTAATGTATCAGCTTCAGTCCATGTCCTAGGTCTTGTGGATACCAGTACATATAGTTATGGCTATTGGTCTGGTGGCATTTCAAAATCACCTTTTCTTTTATATTTGTGATCTTATGTCTTGGGCTCTGGGTGATTCCAGCCTCTATATGTCCTAGGACAGAGAAAGAGAGCTCATTGAAGAGCTCATAGAGGAAGACATGTATTGAAGTTTTGGGAATTTTAGGAAAGGAAGCTCACCTGTGGCCTGCACTCATCTGCCCACATGAGACTGAAGGTCACCCAGGAGAAGAGCTTGCTGTCCATTTCTCAACAAGGGAGTGATCTTGTATCTTCCAGTATAAGGGAAGTAGAACTTGGGTTTTCTGTGACTCAGTGATGTCACTCTCCTGACAAATGTATGAGCTGTGTGTTGAAGGTGGCATGATCCTCCCTACAAGGAAATTTTCATTTATAAATGTGTATTTGCTTTTGCATGCATGTATCTGTGTTGAATTTCATGTAATAAACACCATAAATACACAATATATCAGCACAAACTGGAAAATAATTTGAAGGCTGTTTATAATTAATAGTACCTATGCCTGTTCTCTGATTTTAGTATGGAAGTCTGTTCCTCCAAGCAACTCATTTTTATGTAAATGTTTTGTGAACTTTTTAAACATTTTGTCATATTTCTCTAGTCTAACGTCTCCTCAGAGCTATTCTTGTGCCTTCTATAGTTTCTCTGCTAAAATTCACCTTCAGATACTTTTTTTTTCCCCTAAGTGGAATTACTGGAAGACAGCCTGAACTGAGCCTGATAAGAGCCATTTGATATCAGCAAAATTTTAAAAGTGTCAATGTCAAGTTCATTAAAATTTGGAGAATTGTCATATACCTTATCACACCACCTCAGCTATAGGGAGTGCTGACCTGCAGGTTCAGGGCACAGCGTGTCCTCATCGGTACCAAGTTTTCCTTTCTTTCAAGGAGGCCACGCCCCCTGGACCACCTGAATCACCATGATTGTGCTTTCTATGTAAAGCAGACAAGGTTCATCAGTCATGAAGGTACAACACAAGCTTGTGATAACAGAATTTTGGAGAGAGTTTTTTTTTTATTTTAAAGGGAGTAAGATTAAACTTTACAAAACAGAACAAAACAGATTATAAGGAAACAATTTTAAGAAAAAAGCAAGTACACTGGAGAAATCTTCTCTGTCTATCATATTGTATGTAGTGTTCTTCCAAATAGTTGTACCCACCTTCACACACAGTGAATACGTATTGAACATTATAGTAATAATCTAATCAGAACTGTTCTCCAACACTGCTCTAATGAGGAATCAGAAGTGGAGACAGAAAGAGATAAGCATAGCATTTGCTTGATAGACTGGTGCTGGAACCTAGTCAGCCTAGGAAGGTTTCTCCATCAATGGGCAGAGCTTTGCTGATCCTTAAAGAGAGAAGAGCCATAATGCTTAGCTGAGAGTTAGGAACAAAGACTTCCAGCTTGGAATGTAAGAGTTTTTGGGATAAAACACATAGGACTGTGTAGCTCTCAGGATCACTTAGTATCTTAACTTCTTGGAGGAGTTAATCATCTCCTATCAATATCTCATCTCCCAGCCAATATATCCTTTGAATTTAATTTTCAATGAACTACTGAGATACAAATTTTGTGTTACTGAAAATTTATAACTCCTTGTGGAGCTATGAAAGGACAAACATGCTCTGGCTTAAAATTATGTTTCCTGGCAAATGACAGCAAATTAGCCATAGTAACCACATCCTATGATGTCACCTCCTCCTGCTCCTCCAGCAATCCTGAAATGAAAGAGATGAAATTCTGTTGCATATATTGACCAAGATCAGGGATTATCATGGGATTTTAGGTGAACTTTGACTTTGGAGTCATAAAGATGTGGCTTCAATCCTGCTTCTGAGACTTGTGAATATGAAACATTGGGAAAGCCCAAGGTAGCTCTCACAGTATCCAGTCTATTAAGTGGCATATTGAAATCTTCATGTATAAAGCAGATAACTGGGTGTGTATCCTTGCACTAAAGCACATAAGAGAAGGGGTGTAAAATACACAGGCAATGGCTAAGAGTAAAAAGAAATTATTAAAGTAAAAGATAGGTGACAATTAATCCTCTTTAAAACATCAACCCTGAACTTGTTCCATGGCTCCTGACACCTTATGATACAGTTCTGGATGTCCTCTGTAGAGCATAGCTTTATAAGGTGTAAGCAGAATTCCTCAAATGCTGCAACCCAGGAACATTTAAAACACATTATCACAGTCTGTCCTCACCCGCCTTACTCATCAGATCCAGTGCTGTGCACCTTCTGGCTCTTGCCCAAAGTGAAAATAGCCATTAAAGGTAAACATCTGAATCAATTCAAGACACAGAGGCAGCCATGGCATCGCAGCTAAGGAACCAAAAAAAAAAAAAAAAAAACAAACAAACAAACAAAAAACACCACTGCTTCATAAAGTGGCAAGAATGATGGGATGAGTGTATTCAAAGCAAGAGAGAGGATGGGGATGGGGTAGTAGCATTGTGTCTTTTACTGTAATTGATGTTCTAACTTAAACATTCACCCAATTTGTCAATAACACTGCATCCATCCACACACCAGCATAGAGTACAGACACTGCCAGTGGCTAGGAATTGAAAGATGCGAGCAGTGGCTTGAGAGGATCCTGCAGACCTGGAACCTGAAATTCCATGAGCCCTGAGACTAAGCACAGCAGAACATGGAGGGGTTAGCAAAGCATTGCAGGCATCCACAGGGCTTGAGTTCACCTGCCCTTCTCCCATGCTGCGCTCAGCTGAGGCTGGAATGTTGGAGTACAGAAAGACAGTGGCTCTGCAAGTCTGTGTCATGCTGCTGACACAGAAATATACCATTGTGTCCTCCAGCTCCAAGGCGCTCATGTTCAGCTAAGTGACAGTCACTAAACTGCTGATCTGAGAATCAATCAGGCATGCTTCCTTTAGTGGTCTGCCACATTTCATAATACTGAATGAGCAACTAGGAGCCTTGACCAGGAGCCTGCTGATACCAGGACACACTGGTGTGTCCAGAGGTGGGGTAGCATAGCAGAGTGGACTTCCCACCCTTGGCTTTGATTAGGTGCTTTGGGGACTGGATGACTTCGGCATTCAGAAAACATAAGAGTAAAAGGAGACAGGAGTGAGCCCTTAAACAGTGAGAACCTGATCCTTCAGAAATAATAAAAAGTTGTGGCCCAGGAGCCCTCCCACCTCTCCTCAGGACTCACCTGCTCCCAGGAGACAAAGGTTCAGACAGCAGAGGACCCTCAGTCCCTAAGCCAAGGCTGGAAAGCCAGAACAGGGTGTCTCTCTACACAAGATGCTGGATGCCTGGGCCAGATAGCAGCTGTTTTGTTCTGATCCTCTCTTTTCTCTGTTTGGAGCAGTTTGCCTGTAACTTAAGGGATGTCACTGTCTCCTTCAGTAGGAACCCTGTACCCCAGGACATGATGAAGTAGCCAGATCTTCTCCAACTAGGCTGAGCTTTCAGTTAACAGGGGAAAATGTGCTCCATAAGGTGGAGTGTGGGGCAGATAACCCACATCTCCGCTTCTCTAACTCATCTGAGGCAATGTGCCCTTCTCTCTGCCTGGCCAGGAAGGTGATGCTCTCTCTTGAAGCTCAAACATAGACTCTTGAAAAGGGTGTGTGACAATACAAGGTTCATGTCTCCAGCTGGAGATAAACACATGTGCCTTTCGACAGCAGTTCTAATGTCATAATTAACCACAATCTCTGATGCATTCAGGTCCCAAGCAAATACCAAGCCAGGAAGCTCTGAGGATCCACAGCACCCTCATGTGGCCAGCCGCACAGTCACCAGGACTTCATAGTGTCCCTGGAAACTGGGAGCCTTGCGGTAATCTCAAATTTTGCCTGTGACACAGAAGGAAATGTGAAGTAAACTTCCTTTTCTTTTTTTCTGGAAAAAAAAATTCGAAATCTCATCAATTCGTATTGCAGGAAGGGAGAAAGCCTCCAGTGGTTACTACCTGCCCTCGGGATGGGGCGGGAGCTTGGCAAAGGCTCCCTAAGGAAAAGTAACTCCCAGAGGAGCTAGCAGGGAATTCTATCAACCAGTAACTCTTCTGGTACACTGGGGAAATCATCCCCAGCAGCTCCAACAATTGAAGATGACTTCTTAAATATCCTGTATTTTTTGAAATGTGTGTTCCACTCTTTTCCTCTTACCTTGCGTTGAACTGTTTTCTTCATGACACATTTGGAGGAATTCTACTATGTATGTGTCCCTTTCTCATATATATTCTTATTAGTATGTTTGCAGTACATTTTAAAGGTGTACACAATGGCACACAGACAGGAGGCTTTTTATTCAGTATTACAGCATACATTTTTAAATTGGCTTATTTAGACTAGATAGATAATTTGAATTTGATATGGTCATGGATGTTGTTACATTCACTCCGTTCTGCTTGCATTTCTTTTTTTTGGTCTCATCTCTTCTCCTTTTTTGTAGCAATTATGTGGATTAGTGGAGAGCCTTCATAAATGCATTCCTTCATTTAGGCTATCAGCTCTATGTCTGCTTTAGTTTTTTAGCGGTTGCTGTAGAGTGCACATTTGTATTTTCACACAGCCTACCTTGCAGTAATTTCACTCAGTTTTAGAATTAATTACAGTGATCTAATATTTGTTCACTCACCATTTTCTCCTCTTTATATAATATTTTTATAGGTTTAAACTTTACCTTTATTTTAAATCATATAATATGTAGGAATTATTTTTCTAGTTAGTTCATTATCATTTAAAGTACACTAAAGTCTAACAGTTCCTTCTGGACATCTCCAATTACTACTGAGCTACTTGCTCAGTATTATCTGAAACACAGCTAATTTCCTGGCCTGGCTGTCAGAATTCTGCGCTTCTGAATGCAGATATTCCAATTAGTGAAGGAAAAGTCACTGACTTCTTTTTCTAGGACCCTTGATCAGTGACAGAACTGACCACATGAGGTTTCTATAGAGCAAGAAGGTGGTTGTACCCCACTGTGATCAAGCAGCTGGCATAGAGATAAGCTCAAGTCTTCCTGCTCTGCTGACTGGATTTTCAGAATGGAGAAGTGGCCAACAAGACTTTCAGCAGACGGCCACTCATTCTGATGCAGCATCCCTAATGCATCTGATGGAAATTCACTCTGAGAATCTTCAGAAATTCCAGGACTTACCCCAGAGTCTGTCAGTACCAAAAAGGCAACTGTGTCCAGAGTTTGGACTATGTCTTGGAACTATATCCCATCCCTTCTTTATGACTCTGTATCTGGAGGTCTGGGAAACTTCAGCATTGACAGGAATTGTGGGGACCGAAGTTAGAAATAGAATGAAAAAAAATTTAGTCATCGCATATGCATGTGATAAGATGGCTTTGTGTTCTGAGAACTCAGCTCTCCTCAGACACAGTGGCCACCCAGAAGAAGAATACTTTGATCCATGGCAGGATCAAACTAGAGAGGAGGCTCCCCAGATCAGGGTTCTTGTGCACAGGAGCAGAAAGGGTGGGACGTCCTTTGTCCAGGAACTGCATGTCTTGAGGCAAGTCAGCGAACCTCAGTTACAAATTAAGCCTACAAATTAAGTGAACCTGTTACAAATTAAGCCTAAAGTTCCAGGCTTAATCTAAAATGCATAAATCTACTGTGCACCAGTAAGACAGAAAACAATACCAGCAGGCATAATCAGAAATCCTAAAAGGAAAATAGGTGAGTCACAGAATTCAAGCAAAGTGGTACCTTAGTCCTGGAATCACATACTCCTTGATCCTGGGAGGTCCCTTTCTTTGTCCACATGCAGTATTCCAGGCCACTGCTGCCTGGTTGCATACAGCAGCCCCACATAGACTTCTCAAGTCTCCTTCTGTTCACATTGTTAGATGGATATCGCCATGTGGATGTTTCAGCAGCACTTCCCACTGGAAATCTCTAACAAGATCTCTCATTCCTGACACCATTTTTTGGGGATCTTCCTTTATTTCAAAATGTCAGAAAAGAAAAAAGTTCTTAATCAACTATTATTTGCATTTCTCTTGGTTCTTAATGCACATTCATGATTCCTCCTGTTTATCAAAAGCACTTCTAAAACAAACAGATAGATTCTTGTACATGTTTATTTCAGTAAAGTCACAACTGTTTTCCTCATCAAGTTGTAGGGAATTTTTTTACAATAAAAAATGTAGAGTTGACAGAATATAACTGGGATTCCCAACAGTCTGCATGGTGAATAATGTTTCTTATTTTCATCCTACCACTGACAGCACCCTTCGTGTGAGGTACAGTGGTAGCTGTCTCTGTCACTGCAGTGATGTAGCTTTAGAGTTGTGAAGACCCTGAAAGCATACTTGAGAAAATAGTTTGAAAAAGAGGATTGAGGATTTAGCAGTGTTTTTGCTGCAGGTCCAAAGAATCACTGCTGACCTCCTTGAGATGAAGTCTGTGTTTTGTTGTCATACAGAGGTATTAGGGTAATCAGTCCCATGTTTTCACACTCACAAGTTCGTTTCGCAATATGTAAACATGAGGCTGGTGCAATTTCAGCTGATGTGATTCCCAGTAGATGACGTCACTGTCCTAGACGTGTCACATGCCTTCAAGGTCTGTGTGAGTAGTGGGGACCTGGCATGAATATCTGTGGGAGGATGGTGTCCAGGGGACACATGGGTTGAGACAGAAATTTGCATACAATTTTTTTGAGGCACTGTAGTTGCAGGACCAGTAATTCACTCATACATTTCTGGAACTATTTTACTTGCTCTGAGAAGACAAAGTATATTTGAGCAGAGAAACATGGAATCTCTTTAAATTCTCTGAGACTGAAATTGTCATTTTTAATACAGATCCCACAGCTTTTCAAGGTATATGCCTGACAACATCGAGGACTCCACATTCGTAGCAAGTTTCCACTAACTATGTGTAAGATGCATCCACTCTTGACAGACAAAAATACATCCAGCAGAAGAACCTGAATCACACGGGATTATTGAGCAGGTAGAGAGAATCTAAGGCTTTGGGCATTGAGCACTTTCTTTTCTCTGTACCTGGTGAGCGTGGCTGTCTTGTGATTGCGCTATTCCTGCTTATAGCCCTACACCAATGTCTTCCTGGGATGTTTCAGGTTTTTTTTTTTTACATTTTTTTTATTTTAAAGAGAATAAAACCAAGTAAACTAAAACAGAATAAAGCCAATCAAAAAAAAAAAACAGTGTAAGTGATACATGACTTTAAAATACGATAACAAGAAATGAATATTTGCTACCACAGTGCCTCTTGTCTTCAAAATAGATACCCATTCCCTTAGAAATATTAAAATCAAGCAAAACAAAACACAATAGAACCAATAAACACAATACAATGAAAACAGTACAAAATTTCAAAAAAAGATAATACCAAATCCAAAATGGCTAACACAATGTATCTTGTTATCTCGAAATAGGTGCCCATGCCATCAGATAAAATCAAATACATACAGCAGAAGAAAGTCAAACCAAACAAAACAATGAAAATGACACAGGATTTATAAAAAGACAATAGGGAATTAACAGTAGCTACCACCTTCAGAGGAAGATACCCAATTGACCCTATATTGCATAGTGCTATGGCTGGCTTCTTATTATCCTTTCATGGCCCACACATGGTGCCTGAACCAGATTTTTTTCTCCTCCAGCCCCATCAGCTATTCCCTGAAATTTCTCCCACACAGAGAGAGGTGATAAACTAGATTCTAAAACAAAAAACAAAACAAAAAAACAAACAAAAATATCTCTTATACTTGCAGTTTTTCCGGTGTTTGTCTGAGGTGTTGTGCTCTTTGAAGGTGCCTCTTGGTATAAAGATTGGGATGGGAACGGAGACTGAGATGATGATTGGGGGAGGGAAAGGAAGAGGAGCATACACCTTGCTCCATATCCAAAGGCCCTAAGAACCCTGGTCATCCTTCAAGTGAGGGTTTTAAATGTAACACTTAACATTCATCATAGATTCATAGTGCTGAAAACTTTACAAAATAGCTGACATAGTAGGTTGACTGTGCTGTGCTAACAAAATCCTACTCACAAGGTTGAAATTTTCCTGGTTTATGAAACCTTAGATGTTGAACAAACAATGTTCTACACTTGATTAACAATTTCCCTAAGTAATGTGGATCATTGGTGCAACAATATCATGCTTAGCACTGAATTTCCTTTCAAGATCTGTATCGTTGGTACACATTGAGTAGGAAGTGCTATATGTCAGTTTTCAGTAAAATCTCTAGGGCTCTTAATTTTCATGGCTTCACTAGAAAAACAAAGCACACATTTTAGTGTTTGGGTGGAGGGTGAACAGTGTTGCCCCCTAATGGAATGAAAGAAGCATAAGGAAGCAGACTGCAAATTCCCCTTGATCTTATCTGTGTGCTTTATCAAGATAATCTGCTGCTGAATAAATGCTTTGTCACTGTCATAAACTTTATGAGTTCATTCTATACTATATCACATGAATTGCACCTCTCAATCTCCAAATGTGGGTTTTTTTGTGGGGGCCCCTAATATAGTGCTCTGAGGTATTTTAAAGGTCCAGATTTGGCACTGGCTTATATCATTTTTATTCACATCTGGACCTGGAGACAGATTCTGAATCTTCCAATTGCAAAAAGACTGCAAATCCTAAGGAACCACGTGTGTGTGATGGGTACTGATGTTTTCTATTACACTGATTCTTCACTACTTATGCACATTTCTCATGCTTATTCCTGGTCCAGAACTTGAATGTGTATGTTTTACACTGAGTTTCAATGCGAAGACTTTAATACTATTGAAATGATATTATTCATCATGGATTAAACCCTTTTGTGCCTCTATTAAAAATGTTCTCCCTCAAATGAAAGTTAAATCTTTTCCTCAATCCAACGTAGACTTATTTTTTTTTTCACAGTGAAGTGTATCTGAAGTATATTTTCATGTGAGGAATGAAGTTTAGATCCTGTAAAAGAGGAAAGAACATATGTTCTTCACAGTAGAAATGGCCTGGGAAAAAGTGTCCACTGGGTAGAAAATGACACAGGAGAACAGAACTGACTGTGGAGAACCATGGCTGGGAGAGAAAGCTGAGGAAATGTGGTGGAGGCTGATGATGGACAGGTAAGTGAAGTGTGAGGACACAGGACCTGACAGGCCCCGGACAGAAAAGGCAACTGGGAGCAGAGACCATTTATAATTTGGGGTTGAGTGGTAATAGAAGTCACTGAAAAGCTCAGGCCTGAGAAGATGCTGGTATGGAGAGAACCAAGGGAGTTATTATATAACAATTAAAGATGCATTTCTGCCAGTATAAAGAGATGCAGAAGACAAAACCAGCAGTCTTCTGGTGTTGAGGTGACCTACAGTGTGGCAGAGACCAGCATGGCAAGGATGTCAGGACTGAGAGCCAGACTGGAAGGTTCCAGGTTATGTCAAGAACCCTGTGCCTGCTGAAGAGCCTGGAACTTCTAAAGGTGGAGCCAGAGGTTGTGGGCACAGACAACCACAGTCTCCCTAACACTTTATGTACAGAGAGGAGGTGGCTATGCAGCACTGTGGAAACACTGGTGGCACAAAAGTACACAGATGATTGGAACAGGGTAGCTGAGTCCAGAGTGAGGGGAAAGTCCTCTGTGTTTTCTCTGGAGACACTGTACCCATCAGGGGCTTCTCCTTTGTCTTGGATGCCAACACCAACTGAGTAATGGATCAGCCTCAGTCCACGCCCTAGGTCTTGTCGATACCAGTACATGGAGTTATGGCTGTTGGTCTGGTGGCAGTTCAAAGTCACTTTTTCTTTTGTTTTTGTGATCTTGTATCTTGGGCTCTGGCTGACTCCAGCCTCCGTATGCACTATGACAGAAAAAAGATCCTGGTGAAGAGCCCAAGGAGGAGGCCTTGTATTGAGGTTTTGGGAAATTTAGGGAAGGAAGCCCACCTGTGGCCCACACTCACCTGCCCACAATAGACTGAAGGTCAGGCAGGAGAAGAGCTTGGTGCCCATTTCTCAACGAGGGCAGTGATCTTGTGTCTTCCAGTCTTGTCTAGGGGAAGTAGAACTTGGGGTTTCTATGACTTAGTGATGTCACTGTCCTGACAAATGCATGAGTTGTGTAGTGAAGCTGGCATGCTCTTCACCTACAAGACAATTTTCACTTATAAATGTGTATTTGCTCTGTATGCATGTATCTGTGTAGAATTTCATGTTATATCTACCATAAATACACCATTTATCCATCCCAAATGGAAAATTATGTGCAGCCTGTTTTTAATTACAAGTGCATATGTCTTTCCTGATTTTAGTATGGAAATCTGTTCCTACAACAATCTCATTAGGATATAAATACTTATTTGTATACTGTTTTATCTTTTTCTCATATTTCTCCAGTCTAAAAAGACTTCTTACAACATTTCTCATGCCTTTTATAGTTCCTTTCCTAAAAGGTTACCTCCAAGTACATTTTTTAAAAAAAGGTAATTACTGGAAGTCAGTCTGAGATTATATACTTGGGTAGAGGAGCCACTTGATATATAGAAAGGATTAAAAGTATCAAAGTCAAGATTCTTAAAATTTGTAGAATTCTCATACACCTTCTCACACCAACTCATCTATCAGGAATGCTAACCATCAGTTTCAGGACACTGTGTGTACTCATGGATATGAAGTTTTCCTTCCTTCCAAGGAGGCCATGCACCCTGGACCAATGGAGTCACCATGATTGGACTTCCTGTCAAAGGCAGAGAAGGCTCATCAGAATGAAAGGTATAAACATATTTTTGATGCCAGGCTTTGGGAGGTTGAGGCAGGAGGACCACCGGTTTAAGGCTTGACTGTCCTCTATAGCAACACTCTCCCAAAGAAGAAAGGTGGTTCTTTCATGATAGGGATGGGGTCTTTGCTAAAACATAAACTGCAGACATACTATGTACATGGTCAAGGAGAAATGCTCTGTATTCACTCAGAATATCTTGTGTTCATGACATAAGAAAAGTCATGAATTGAGTCATAAATTGTCTCACTTAAAAAATTTACAAATTTTCACTAGCAGTGAGTATTGTTTCCTCTGCAGGTGATAGGTCAGTGTAAAGCCTTCCCTGTGACTACACCTCTCTATGGAATTATGAAGGATGTCTTCTCCAAGCACGCTTACTTTCACTGTATTTAGTGAGTTTTTTGTATCTTATGTACTCTTTTCACTTCTTATACTAGGGAGACAATACAGTACTTACTGATGTTAGATTTATTTCACTTATGAGTATGCTCTCAAGTTGCATCCACTTACTTATAAGTATCTCAATGTGATCATTATTTATAGCTGAGTAGAACTCTATTGTATAAAAATTCAACATCTTTTTTATCCATTCCTCAGTTGATGGGTATTTAGGTTGTTTCCAAGATCTGGCTATTACAAATTATGCTGCTATAAACACGGGTGCGCATATATCACTGTGGTATGATGTTTTCAGTTCTTCTGAGAATATTCCCGAAAGGGGAATAGATGGGTCAAATGGGATTTCCAATCCCAGCTTTCTGAGGAATCTCCAGACTGACCTCCACAACGGTTGCCCTAGTCTATATTCTCACCAAAAGTGCAGGACAGTTCCTTTACTCCACAGCCTCTCCAGCGTTTTCTATTGGTAGTTTTCTTATTTCTGGGTATTCTTTCTGAAGTGAGATGGAAAATCAGTGTGATTTTAATTTACATTTCTCTAATGACCAAAGATGCTGTACAGTTTTTCATGTATTTAGTTGCCATTTGTATTTTTCATCTGAGCACTGTGTATTCATCTCAGATGTCCATTTTTTGCAATAGGTCTTTGAATTTTGGAGTTCTGATTTTTAAAATTCCTTTTATATTCTAGACAGAAGTCCTTTGTCAGAGGGACTTTTCACTAAGTTTTTTTTTTCCCAATTTGTGAGTTTTCTTTTCACTATGCTCGAGAATTCTTTTGACATGGAGAAACTCGTTTAGGATGGGATCTCAGTTATGAATTCTGTGAAGTATTTTGAATGTCATTTGATTTTTGTTCATGAATTCTGTACCTAGTCCAATGTCTTCAAGAGTGCTGCCTACTTTGTTTTCCAGCAGATTGATGTTTCTGTTTTAATATTTAGATCTTTGATCCATTTAGATTGCAGTTTAGCACATGGTAGTAGGGATGGGTCCAATTTTAGTTTTCGACATATGGAGAGCCAATTATTTCTGCACCATTTATTGAAGAGACTATCATTTTTCCAGTGGACATGTTTCACCTTTTATCAAAGATAAGGTGTCTGAATGTGTTTGTAGTTTCAGTTCTATATTCTAATCCATTCTGTTGATCTTGAGGTCTGTTTTTATTCCAATACCATGCTGATTTTATTACAGTAGTTTTGTAGTTTATCTTTAAGTCAGAGATTGTGATGTCTCCTGCCTTGCCTTTGCTGCTTAGAACTGCCTTTGCTATTCTAGGTCTCTTCTGGTGCCAGATGAATTTTAGGAGTTATTTCCCTAAATCTGTGAGGTATGTTAGTGGTATTTTTATTTGGATTGCATTAAACCTGTATGACAGTTTTGGGAGAATGGCTATTTTTGCAATTTTTTTCTTCCTATCCATGTACAAAGGATGACCTTCCATTTTCTGAGGTGCTCTTCAATGTCTTTTTCAGGTTATTGTAATTTTTCCTGAACAGATCTTTTACTGCTTTTGTTAGATGGACGATTCCTAAGTATTTAAACTTTTTGGATGCTATTGTGAAGAGTGTGTTCTCTTATTTGTCTCTCAGTGGTTTTGTTGTTAGTGTATATGAATACTATTGATTTTTAATTATTGACTTTGTATCCAGCTATATTACTGAATTTATTTATTATACCTAGGAGTATTTCAATGGAGTATTTGGGGTCTTCTATGTAGAGTATCACGTCATCTTCAAATATTGATAATTTAAATTTTTCTTTTCCTATCCTTGCCCCCTTTATTTCTCTCTCTTGTTTAAGTGCTCTTCTTAGTATTTCCAGCACTATATTGAATAAGAGTGGTGATAATGAAGATGCTTGCCTTCTTTCTAATTTTAGGATAAGGGGTTTCTGTTTTTGGCCTTTTAATATGATGGTGATTTGGTTTGTCATAGATGGGTTTTATCATATTGAGGTAAAGACCAGCTATTCCAATTTTCTCTAAGGTTCTTAGCATGAATGAGTGTTGGTCCTGTTCAAAAGCTTTTTTCTGCATCTATAGAAATTATTATGTGATTCTTATTTTTCGTTCTAGTGATATGTTGGATTTCATTTATTGATTTGTGTGTGATGAATCATCCCTGCATGCCTGGGATGAATTGCACTTGGTCATGGTGTATAATCGTCTTGATGATTTGCTGCATTCTGTTGGCCAATATTCATTTGAGAATTTTTGTATCTATGTTCATTAGACAGATTAGCCTGTAGCTCTCTTTTTAGTTGGGTTTTTATCAGGTGTTTGTACTAGAGTAATATTTGCTTCCTGGAATGATTTAGGAAGAATTGCTTCTCTTTCAATTTCATTGAAGATTTTGAGGAGTGCCAGCATTAAATCTTCTTTCAATTTCCTGTAGAATTCTACAGTGAATCCATCTATACCTGGGCTGTTCTTTGTTGGTAAGGATTTAATACTATTTTCAATTTTGTTAATTGAAATTGAGTTATTCAGCAGTTTTACATCTTCTTGACCCAGCTTTGGTACTTTATATGTTTCTATGAATCTGTCCATTTTTTTCTGTGTTATCAAGCATATGAGACTAGAGGTTTTCGAAGTAGGTATTGATGATATTCCTTATTACCACAGGTTCTGTAGTGATTTCACCCTCTTCATTCCATAGTTCATCAATTTGGGTTTTTTCTTCCTGTTTTTTAATAAGATTGATTAAGGGCTATCAATTTTATGTATTCTTTCAAAGACCACCTCTTTGATTCACTGATTCTTTGTTTTGTTTTCTTAGGCTCTTTTGCATTGATTTCTGTTCTGACCTTTATAATTTCCTCCCTTCTTCTGGCTTTGGGCTTGACTTGCTCTTCTTTTTCTAGATCTTTGAGGTGTAACATCTGGTTATTTATTTGTGTTTGTTCTGTTTTTCTGATGTAGGATTCATCTAAATAAATGTTCCTCTGAGGACTGCTTTGCATTGCGTCCCACAGGTTCCTGTAAGATGTATTTGTATTTTTATTTCCTTGTAAATATTGTTTATTTTTTTTCTTTAATTTCCTCTGTGACCCACTGATTGCTCAGGAGTGTATTATTCAATTTCCATATGCTTATGGCGTTTTTCTTTTTTTTTTTTTTTTTTTTTGAGTTCCTATTGTCATTAACTTCTAGGTTCATGGCGTTATGATCTGATAACCTGCAAGGGATAATTTCAGTTCTTTTGCATTTACCTAAACATGTTCTGTGGGCCAGTATATGGTATATTTTAGAGAATGTTCCATGTGCTTCTGAGAAGAATGTATATTCTGATGTTATTGGGTGAAACACACTGTATACCTCTGTTAAGTCCATGATTCAGTTCTGTTATTTCTTTTTTGATTTATCTGACTAGTTAATCTGTCCTTTTGTGTCAGTGGCATGTTACAGTCTCTTGTTGTAAGTGTTATTGCTGATTTGATTTTTCATTTCTGTTAATATTTGTTTTGTATAACTGGGTGCTCTGCAATTTGGTGCATATATATTTAAGATTGTTGTCTCTTCCTCTTGAAGTTTTCCCTTAATCAGTATGTAATGACCTTCTTTATCTCTTTGGATCATTTTTGGCTTGAATTTCACATTGTCTGCAAATACGATAGCTATCTGCTTATTTTTGGGATCCTTTTACATGGAGTATTGTTTTCTATCCTTTGACTTTTAGTCCATGCGTTTCCTTTTGGGTTAGGTGGATTTCTTGTATACAGCATATGGTTGGATGTTGTTTCTTGATCCATTATGCAGTATGTTTCTTTTTATTGGTGAATTGAGGCTATTTATATTAATGGTTATAACTGATATATAGTGGTTTACATTAGACATGTTATCTTTCTGATGATGATTGATTACCTATATACTCTGTTTAATTGTTTACCTTGCCAAGTGTTTTTTACCTGTCATTCTAGAATTGTTTCAGTATTCTTTACAGGTTTGGTTTGGTGGTCATGAAGTTGTTCTGCTATTCTTTGTGTGGAAGTATTTTATTTCTGCATTCATTTTGAAGGGCAGTTTTGCAGGATTCTTTAGTCTGGATTGGAAGTTGTTTTCCTTTAGGATCTGAAATAATTCACTCCATGCTTATCTTGACTTAATTGTTTGTGTTGAGAAGTCTTCTGTGATTTTGATAGGCTTTCCTTTATAGGTTATCTGTCCCTTCTCTCTAGCAGCTCTTGATATTCTGTTCTTATGTTGGATAACAGTGATGTTGATTATTATATTTCTTGTTGTATTTTCATTTTGTTGATGGTTATTTGCAGTTCTGTAAGCTTTATTGATTTATATTTCAGTTTCCATTCTCATGTTTGGGAAATTTTCAGCTATTGCTTCTCTAAATAGCCTCTTGATGTCATGTGTGTTGCCACCTTCTTTTTTGTTTATCACTCTCAATCTTACATTGTTTTTCTTTGTATCATCTTGCAGCTATTGAATTGTTATTTTCTGATTCCTTGTTATTTTTAAAAGAGCTTCCATTCCTGTTCACTAGCTGCAATCTTGTCTTCAAAGTCTGAAAATCTATCTTTATTTTCATTGAGGCACTTTTCCCAGTGTTCGATGGAATTTTTGATTTCCTGTGTATCTTGTTGAATCTCTTTCATGCATGCTGTTTGTTTCTTATATTGTTTGTTAAAGGTTTCCATCTTTTTGCATTGCTCCCCTAGTTTTTAACAATGTCTTATTAAGATATTTTCAGTATTTCTTTTATTACCTGTATCATTTCTTCTTTTACCTGGGAGATTATTTCTTATCTGAGTTCTTTTATAGTTTCCCAGAGTGGTTTCTTTACTTAAGTTGTTATCATTTCATGAATTTCAGGTGTATGGTGTACATTTTCTTCTGTGTCTTCTGTGTCTCCTAGACTAGCTTGATTTGGTATGGATGTTTAAGATTGCAGTTTACTCTTTTGTTTTGTCATTTTCCTATATTTCTAGATGTAAATGATGTTCCAAAGCTTCCCCCATGTGCTGGGAATCACCTGGCCGAATTTTGGCTCCTTGGGCAGACTGCAGGCAACTCTTAGTCACTTGTAGGTCACTGAGCCTGGCCTAATTAGTCCTTTTGGGGACCTCCCATGTATCCTGCGATGACTTGGAATGTGGGGTATGTTTGTATTGCCCAGGTGTGACCTTCCAAGGCTTCCTTGTGTGCAGTACACATTCATCATCTAGGACTAAATTCAGGCCCCTTTTAGCCACTTTGAGTTTGCTGGGAATGGCCTATTTATGCCGGCAGGGACCTCCTTTGCATCTTCAGATGATTTGGGATGTGAGGCATGGTCTTACCTCCTGGCAGCACCTTTCCAAGGATTACCTGTGCATTGAGACTCAACTTATGTTCAGCTTCTAGTACTGAATTTCGGCCCCTGATAGCCACCATCAAATCATTCTTAAAATGCTATTACAGTGTTTTGCCATCCACATTATTCACTGATCTGGTACCATACAACTTCTGGATTTATTCCAATGCCAAATAACCATGACAGGTAAATATTTGAATTGATGCTGGTGAAATAATCAATTGATTAAATATATATATTTTTTTTTTTGCCAAGAATCATCCTGCTTCCATTTCCATCTGTAGCACCCTTGCGAGCCAGCACCTCCTTTCTGGTTGTCTCACAAAAGTGCCCTTAACACAGTATAGACATATAATATTCGCAATTACTATGTTATCCAGTTCAGGATATCAAGGTCTTAGAGTTCCATGTTAAGCAACCTGGCTGCCAAGTATGAGCTTCTACCTGTAGGTGTTATGGAGGTAGATGTGTGGAGGAAAATAGAGCATCTGTCTTATATTATTCTGTAATATTTCATATGGAAAACTGATTGATTTAAAAACAAGTCAGTGTAATGCAAGAATTAGCCTACTATTCTGATCTACCTTCAAAAGTCTGAAAATACTGTCTTTTACTCCTAGGTTTTTAGTAAAGAGTTCACATCTTGTCTTAATTTATCTATTTCTATTATTTAGTTATATTCAGAGGTAATGCCACTTTACCATATCTATACAACTATTTCTTCTGAATGTTTTGTATACTCATGTACTTTTATAACATTCAGTACAGATATTTTCTTTTCTCTAGGAAGAATTCTTGTTTGGTATCCAGTGGAGCTAAATCCGACTGCCCTCATGTAATAGTTCTGAAACTGGAGAATCTCAGATGACTCAAGGAGCTTAAAGTTTCTCAGGGGCTTTCTACATTTCTCTCATTGAAAAAAAAATACAAATTGCACATTGGAAACTGCTGTTCCTCACTTAATTGAGAGGAACAGCATTTATCTGTGAATTTACAAACACATGCACACACGTGCACACTTCTGTGTGCAGGCTTATGGACCTCAGCTCACCCAAGGCTCATGCTGCACAAGAATCCTAATGGGAACAGATTCAGAAAGGGTAGCTTTTTCCCCTCATTGAATCCGGACGAGATAGGAGTGTCCCCACCTGCACTGTGGTTATCCTTTTTGTTCAGAGAGAGTCACTGACTGTGCCTTGCTGTGTATGCACTGCAGGCCCAGAGGCACAGGGAGCTCTGGCTGGTTCTGGCTGACTCTAAGGTCTGGGGGAAATGCTCCTTCTTATCTCTGAAGACACTATATTCTTCTGCAACTAATCCTTTGGCAGTTTTGGAAATGCTTCTTGAGTAATACAGCAGCCTCAAACCCTGACCTGGATCTTGGAGACACTAGAACACTGAATAATGTTTCAAATTTTGAGAAACCTCTCAGGTCATCTTTTTTACTGTATATAATGCAGTATCTGGGTGTCTGGGTGATTTCAGCACCCATGAAGCCTGTAGGCAACTGAAGTGCAAGAAGAAATCCGGACCCAAGGCATGTGTTGTGCATTTAGAAGAAACATCTGGAGCAGGGACTCTGCAAACCCATGGCAAGGTTTGCTCGCAGAGCCCAGAATTTACCGGAAACAGGAAACAAAGGGTTGCACATAGAGTTTAGGGCTCACAGCATGTCACTATAGAAGGAAACAGATACATCTAAATGCTGAGTTCTCAGGACAGACTGTAGAACTCTGAGGTCCCTCCCTACAGAGAGGGTGGCTGGGCCATTGATCTACCCTTGCAGATTCTTCGGGGCTGAAGGTCTCTTCCCACTGTCCTCGGAAAGGATTGCCCATTTGTCTAACTGAGAAGACCTGCAGGGAGGGAGGCATATTGCAGAAAAGCACTCAACTGTGAGCAAACTGCAGTCTGGGGCTTTCCCACATTCCTCTAAGGCTGTTGGTCCTCTCTGTGCATCTGTCCTGATAGCAAAGCTGCCCAGCCAAGCTCTTCAACTATGAATCTCATTCAAGTTCAGAAAGAATCATCCTGAGCTCTTGTACACTTGTTGGTAGCCTAGCAGTAACTGAAAATTTCTCTGCATATGCCTGATAATGAATCCAACACCAAGTTACTGGTAACCCTTTCCCTTCCTGTGTTATTCATCCAGGCTCTCCCTAGAGTTCTTTTAGAACCCTGTGGCATCACAGTGCCATCTTGCGGTCGGTATATGAAATCTCATTGTTTCTTTGCAATGGTCTAAGGAATACAGGTAACTGCCTGCATAGTATGCAGGTTTTATGGTCAATTTCCTTGCATTCTAATCCTGAATTTCAGGGCAAGAATCTAATTTTTGCTCTGAATTTCAGTCTACATGCCTACTACTTCATTTTTTTCTATGACATACTTCAATTGCAACAGTAAACAGAAAAAGCAAGTCAACCAGTGCTGATGGGGATCATTCCCAGAATATTAGGCCTTGATTTCTGGTGGTCTAGAGCTTTTATGACCCTAAGGCAAGAAGAAAGTACAGGGGGAGATTGGCTTGTCAGCTAGGGATTGTTTTATGCCCCATGCATCATAGTGACAGCTATGCATTACAGTGACCAGCAGTTTCTAGGATACAGGAGCAGAGGGAAGTGAAACAAGAACTAGTACCTGGGTGACTAAGAACCTGGCTGGTGAGGGGGTGGCATTTTCTGCTACACAGTCACAGCCTTAAGGTGTTTTTTCCTAAAGGCATTTTCTAAATTAGCATAAAAAGGATAGATTGGGAGGAATGAGCAAAAATATTTGGTGTCAAATATTGTTGAAAAATGAAATGTTAGAGGTATAATTTCTTTTAACTCCATTACTCCCAGATTATAAAGTTTAAAAACAAAGTAAAGATTTAAAACATCACTCAAACAATAAAGGAGTAAAGAACTGTGCAGTTAATGTGATTATGTTCAAGATGGGATCAAATATGTGAACTACAGTAAAATGAAGAAAACTAGAGGATACCTTGTAAGACAACAATCATGGAAGATACAATGTCTAGAATTAAGTGTGTAGAATTAAGAATGCGGAAAGTCATTTGACACTAAATCAATGACTTGCTCAATGGGTGTCTGCTGATATGAGCAACAAGGAGTAGAGGAATTTGAGGACCCACTAGCACAGGGAAGCTCAGCTACCCAGCAAACTGTGTGGTGGATTAGAGAACTTTATTTTCTTATGGCCCAGCCTAAAGGAGCCATTTCCTCTCCCAGTGATCTGCTTCTGTGTCTGTTTCTGCACTCTGCATGCAGAGAACAGGCAAGGCAGATGTTAAGAAGACTTTATCAGTAAACAAGAAATGCAGACAAAAGATAGTTTGTTTACATGGGCGCACACTGCCAAGGTGGCAGCAGGGGAGTTCTGCCAAGAATGGTGATTCTTGGGGAAAGACATTTGGTGTACTGAGACACTATAATTCTTGTTAAGTGGATTTAGGGGAACTGAGATCACCCTGCCAGCTACACAGAAGCATCTGAATTATGGCTGGGTTTTTGATACTCAGTCTCACTCTTGAAGCCCTGTTTTGATTCTAGAGCCTCCCAGAAACCTCATCATATAACCTCTGAACATGGGCTTCACTGACACAAACCACATATGGGCAAGTAATTTAATTACAATGTAAGCATTTCAATTTATAAGAAATAACATGTAACAATATATGTCAAATAAAGCAAATAAAAAGAGACATCTTTTTAAAAATTCAAAGTTTGAATTTTTAAAATCTCATTTTCTTGAGATTAAAACCTCAAGATTATCATTTCAAATCAAAAGTCTAGAGTAACAATTAAAACAGTCTGATTTCCATAGTGGTTGCACCAGTCTACATTTCCACAAACAGTGTAGAAGGTTGCTTTTTTTCCCACAGCCTCTCAAGCATTTATTGTTGGTTGATTTCTTGATATTATCCATTCTCTCTGGAGTGAGATGGAATCTCAGTGCAGTATTAATTTGTATCTATTGAATGACCAGTGCTACTGAGCATTTGTCATATGTTTGTTTGTCATTTGTACTTCTTTATCTGAGAAATGTATATTCATTTTAGATGCTTATTTTTGGATTATGTCTTCATATTTGAGGTGTCTGATATTTTGAGTTCTTCATATATTCTAGGTATTAGGCTTTTGTCTGAGGAACAGCTGGCAAATATTTTTTCCATTCAGTAGTGTATCTCTTCATTCTGTTGGTGGTTTCATTTGCTCTGCAAAAGCTTTTTAATAAGACAAAATCCTACTTCTTAAGTCTCTGTAATAGTTCATGTATGATCCAAGTTTTGTTCATAAAGTCACTTCCTATACCTACGTCTTCAAGAGTTCTACCTGTTTTCTTCCACGAGATTTAGTATTTCTGTTTTAATATTTAGATTTTGACCCACTTTATCATTAGTTCAGTGTATGGTGATGGGCATGACTCTAGTTTTAGTCTTTAATGTTTAGAAACCCAGTTTTCCAACACTATTTATTAAAGGGGCAGCCTTTCATCCAGTGAATGTGCTTGGCCCCTGTGTGAAAGGTAAGGTGACTTAGTGTGTTTGGAGTGGTTTGTGCATTTGTGGACATTCTTTAAAAAAATAAAACTAGTTATTCATCAATTAATATCTACCCAAAAGGATTAAAAATATCATGCCACAGGTATATATGCACACTCCAATACAGCAGAATATTGTATGATCTCTAAATCCTGAAAACAGTCCAAATGCCCATCAGCCAGTGACTAGATAAAGAAGATGTGTTTTTATCCACAATGGTGTACTACTCAGGCATAAAAAAAATTATTAACTTGAGACATTTATAGGTAAATGGTTGCAAATTGAGGCCACACTTAAGTGAAATAAGGTGTACACATGTGTATAAATATTGCACTGATTCTCTAGTACAAGAAACTGAAAGTGCAAGTAAAGACCAAAATATATAGTAGATTCTGTAAGATAGGAAGAAAATGTTCGAATGGAAAGAGAAACTGAAGCGTGGAAAAAATACATAAGAAAAGAAGAAAAATTGAAACAAGGATTTTGTAAATAAAGGGAAGAAGTGTTGAAGGGAGGGGAGTGGAAAAAACAGAAGAATTAGTTTGCACCATGCAGAGATATAAACTCCCTATAATGAACATGATCATTATATAAATCTTAAATGTATTAATACACTTAATTAATTAAAAAAGCAATTTGTAGAAGAGTGACAGGTAATTAAGAAGGAACTATGGTGGTGAAAGCATGCTTTAGTCTAGAAATTAGACTATGCTCCAATGGAAGAATGGGAAAGCAAAAGTAAAATGAAAGAAAGTTATTGGTAAACTAAGTAGAAGAAATGACATTTCATTATTGCTATTACTTTGTTCATTCATTTGATATCACAAATGTAACAAAGTCTTTAACTTCAAAAGGAAAGATATGTTTTCTATGTTGCAGAAAATTCTCACTGTGAAAGAGATGAAAGGGGATCCTGAACATGGAGTGAATGTGTGGCCTCCAATATTTCAGCAACAAGATGAGTCAGCAGATGGGATGGTGTAGGGCAGAACAAGGTGCATGACATGAGGTAATGTAGGTGAGCAACAGCTTCAATGTCATAGAAAATATAATCTGTCATAGCTGTGACCACCAATGCTAAGATATTCAATCATCACCAGCTGTGTTGGGCTGGTGAAAGACTTCTAGGACCAAACAATTCATGAAGGCTTCTTTCTACCCATATTTACAGCCAGTGTGCTGGCAGAGCTCTTCTGTGGTCTCAAAATCTATAGATCTTCAGTGCTCTTTAGGGTCTCTAGGAGCTGACCATTGAGAAGGAAGTTTGTGAAGAGGAAGGAGATGGCCTTGGCTCACTGAGGCTGCTTGCACAGAGGTACACAGCAAAATCCCCGGGCTCTGCACTCTGGATCTTTAGATGGGAGGTTTTCTCAGGCCTCTCAGCAGAGAACCAAATCTGGAGGCATCCTTTAGGTATCTAACAGAACTTTATCCTGAAAATACATGATATTATGCATGTGTGCATGAATGCATTTTAAACACAAAAACTTTGCATCTAAACATAATCTTTTCTTTTTGCCTTTTCCCACTCACACACAACTCTAGGCAAAGTACTGAAATTATATTTGGCTTTATCACATTTGAATTCAAGAATATATCACACTTTGAAGTGGAAATTTCCACAGCAAGTGAATAGCAGGTCTATCCATGTGGATTCTCCCATGCTGGTTCAACAGGTGAATGTTTTTTGTAATCCACAGTAGACTGATTCACTTACAGAAATTCACTACCTTTTACAGTTCTGAATCCTGGATTAGGCAACTGGAATCTGATATGTGAAAACCATTAGGGCACCAAGTCCTAACTTGAGAAATTTGTTTCTCCATTTGTCAACTGATGACAATGAAAGAACAAAAGCACTTGACTTATCACTTAAATCCTACTATTCAGAGAAATACAATCTGTTCCACTTTGAAGTTTATGCTATCTTTTGAGTGGGTTTAAAGATCACAGTATTCATGTAAACAGCACATGAGTTAATATTGCTTGACAAGACCCCAGCACCATGGCCGCTCATGAAGAATACAGTAGAAACAGCTAAAACTGTGATTCTGAAGAGGGGGAACATCTTGCAATGCCTGGAACCTCAGGCATTGCAGGAAAATGCAGAGTGCAGACATCTCATTTTTGGCATCATTTGCCTGCCACCCCAAGTATAGGCAAATAGGATCTCCTGAAGACTATAGCAGGGCAAGAAGGTTGGTGACTGGAAGTATGGTTTTGGAAGAAGCGGTCCTGTGAGGTCCTTAAATCAATTATTTAGCCTGGAAACTGCATTTCTAGGACAAAGGTCAAGGAGGCCTTCATTCAGAATTTAGGATGCACTGGTAAGACACTGACCATTACACTTGGAGGATCATCATGGTCTTGCAAGGAGACAGTGACTGGCAGGTACAGAGGTGTGCAACACCCTGAGGACATCCTTTCGCTCTCTCTCTCTCTCTCTCTCTCTCTCTCTCTCTCTCTCTCTCTCTCTCTCTCCTGCACTCTGTGAATAGTTTATCTCCTCAAATGCTGGCCAATAAAAGTGAGGCTTATCAATGCCATAAACTCATGGAGGAAATCCCATGAGGGAACAGCGTCTCTAGCATCAGGTTTTAATGGATTTCTCCTGCTCCTGTTTTAGGTCTCACCAAGTGGCTGGAGGTGCCATTAGCCTCGTTCCCCAAAGCTCCAGTCTGTGCTCCTGAACCATCCCTTCAAGAGCACTACACACCAGCTGCTTCCTGACTTCTGGTTCCTCCCTTCTACCCTGCTTTTCCTCAGCTCTTCTCACATTTGAAATAGGCCTAATTCAGATGATAAGCACTCTCTTCCCATAATACAGCTAATGCTTCTGTTCCACTATGGGAAACTTCATAGTATTATTGATACTGGAAGTGATTTTCAGGAAAGAAAGTTTAGGTTAACATCCTGGAAGTTTAGCTCTATACTCACTGGGTTTCTTGTGAAGAAAGCATCTGAAGGAAAGAGTAGAATTTGGGGGAACCCTGGTTGTGAAACTAAAAGAAACCAGAGCTGTTAGACATTGACAGAGATTACCCATTATATTCCTTTTTTTTAAATGTAAGATTACTGTATTTCTGTTTCAACAGATTTTTACAGGTGTCAACCAACCTTTTTCAAACTGGGCACACATCAAATCTAGCATCATGGGGAGTTTATTGTGCAGCGCAACTTTTAAACTACCAACACAAATGCCAGGATACTACACAAAACATCCACAGGAACGTCTTTCAACTTGTTCTTGAATAATTCACAAAAATTTCCTACATAATCCAACATACAACAGAGAAATGGTACATCTTTTTCTTGCAGTTTGCATACAATGGAAAAACATGTATATATATTTATACAAAGTTTAACTAATAGACACTAGAAGATTGACAGTTTAGTAAGTCTGTACGTGAGAAATGTAATAAAAATAATCAGAATTTATTCAGCATCCACCACTTTCATAACCACATTATTTTAATAAAACCCACTGCCAATTAGGTTCCTGGAATATACTTTTTTCCCACTTTGTAGTACTGCTGATCACCTTAGTTCTTTACAACTAGTAACAGAAAAATACTGAAAAGTAGGGGCAAGCATTTGCAAAAACAAAAATAACCCTCCAGCTTATTTTAAGTATGGCATATATGATGGACCATCTTCCCAAGCAACGACTCAAACAATCAAGGAATCACCAGAACTGAATTTACCAAAATATTTCGCTTGTATGTATTTATTTCCAACAGAGGAGTTAGCTGAAAATCAAATTTAACTGTTTAGTTTGGGGTGCACTGGGAAACTCAGCCACCATATGAAAATTGACTATTAAAAAAAAGACCACCAAAATAGGTTCACTAAATTTATTTTAAAAATCATAAAACGTTTCTTACAAAAGAGCATTACATTCTGCACACTGCTCTGAACAGATGCCAGGGACATGTGGACTATTGTTACTTTCCTCCCTGTCCCCCCCCCCACAAATGTTTACAGTGACCACAAAGCAAGGTGCTCACAATAATTACATAGGGGTTAATTTTTAAACCACCAACAATGAACAAAAATAAAATCCACTCACTCTGCTGTTTTAAAATTTCAGTGTTAGTTTTTGCACGCCCTCCCCCCCCCCACCCTGTTTGTAAGGAACTAAAACATTACATCTGGTGAACAGCAAAGATTTCATTACACCTCAAATGCAGAACACTTATGAATCAGAGGAATGTTGGCTTTTTAAACAGAAGCAGATAAAATAAATGATGCAGGACTCCTTCAGTTCTTCACTAGTCTTAGAAAAACTTTCCAGAATACTGCTTCACACTGTTCTGCAGCAAATACTGTGCATTCTGTATCTGGTCCTGTGTTCCTGTAATGGTAATGATCCGATCTTCGGATCCTTCTAAAGGCTCATCAATTTTGATAGAAGCTCCTGATACATGACGGATTTGCTTAATCCGCTGACCACCTTTGCCAATAATAGATCCAGCCAAATCTTTGGGAATAGTTACTTCTGCAGTAATAATAGGTCCACCAAGATCACCACATGAGCCACGACCCCCTGCATAGGAATAATCAGAGCCACCCTGGGGTTCACATGCCATCTGCCACTCCGATGGGCTCCATGTATCTATTGCAGAGTCCCACGTTTCATCGGCACTGAAACCAACCATGCCATCATAGCGGTCTCCAGGTCTTCCTCTTCGATCATAGGCCATTAGATCTCCCCCTCTAGGTGGTGGTGGAGGTGGAAGAGGAAGATTCCGAGCTCTGCTACCACCCCGGCCACCTCGACCAGGAAGAGAGGGTGGTGGTCCCCGACTAGGGCTCCTATCATCATAATCTCTTCTAGAGGGAGGCATGGGACGCCCACCCTGACCAGGAGGCATTCTGTCAAAACCACCTCTTCCCCGCATGGGAAATCCTACAGGATGTCCACAGCGGTCATCGAACATCATGGTAAAACCACCATAATCTTAAGTTTCATCGTAAAAATTGGGATCATAAGGTTGTGCACGTCCTTTGATGGGAGACTCAGATATAAGGTCGAGAATGATCTTTATGCACTCTACTGTCAGTGGAATGAGGACAGCATTCTTGGAAAAGCTTGATTGTTGTCTGAGTGTTCTCTAGAAGTTCTTTGATTTTAGCACCTTTGACCCCAATAATTCCTCCTGCCAGACTTTGATGAATTAACAGTCTCAACTCGCAGTCAAAGTCACTTCCTTTATAGTGTTGGTAATTTAAGCATTCCACAGCATCAGATTCGAGCGGGAGCTGGCTGGTTGCAATGGGTAATGGCAACTGCCGGCACTCTTCCAAGGTAGGGATGATTTTCTTCAGAATTTCTCCAATTGTTTCAATATCACCACTGATACTCAATATGCGCTTGGGGCCACTGCTGTCTGGGACTGAAACACTGGCATTGTAGTCTGTACGGAGAGCCTTAATATTCTTGCCTCCTTTTCCAATCACTGCCCCAGCATTCTTGCTCTGAAGCAGAATTCATAATTCAACCATCTCATCGGTGTTCCTAGATCTTTTAAATGCTTGCTCCTCTTCCATATCTTCTGCAGGATGCTTACCAAATTCACCATTGGTTTCAGTATTGGGGAAGGTTTCCTCTGGCTGCTCAGTTTCCATTTTCTCGTATTAAATGGACAAACCAATCTATGCTCCGCAAACAAGTGGGATCAGTAGGACGTCGAGAGCAGTGCAGCAGAGAAACGGAGGATAATGGCGGCTGCAGTGCTTTCGCCTGGAGCGCCCTCCTCCTCGCCCGTTCGTGCCCCATTATATTCCAAAACCCACTCTAGTCCAAAGAAAAGGTTGTGACTTCTCATATGTAATATTTGATCTCTGCCATGTTAGTATGCAATCTAGGGTATTTGGTTGTTGACTCTTCCATCCGTTTTTCATTCAGTCACTCACCCTTTCTCTGTAAGATGATGTTGTAGTTAGGGGTTGTGAGGAGAACAATCAAAAGCTGACATGTAATTTATAATATTATTTTATGATAGGCAGAGTTAACACTAGAAAATGCAGCAAATCTATCCACAACACTAAAGACATAGAATATGTAGCCAAGGGCCTGAATCCCACAGCAATGTCCCACATGATTCCAGGTGAAGACCCAGAGCTCATGACAATGCCTCCCACGAGTGCAAGAGGAGGTCTAGAGCCCACAAGAAGGACGCACGGCCGTCTCTTTTATGGACCCATGCTGGGCAGGCTCAAAGATCAAAAGTGCAATCTACAAAGTGTATGCCAGCAGGGTGAAGGTTCTGTGCTGATATGATTAGGGGTCTACACAAGAGCCAAGGAGTCATGATCAAAAACAAAAGACCTGGGAAGTTCTGAAAAGGAGCACAGCCATCCTCAGCAACATGGAGGTCCGAGCTCCTCCAATGATAAGCACAATCTAGTATATGCCAAGAAGCCAGGGTGACTAGTTCATCCTAGAGATTAAGCAGCACATGTCTTCCCCTTTGGAGCCAGGAAGCAATACTCAATGTGAGGACCAGAGCTTCTCCAGCAGAACCAATGGATCAAACAGCATCACTTTGGGCAACCCACAATGCCTCAATACATCAAGACCTTCATGTCTCTTTACTCCTTCTCTGTCTCTATTTATGCAGGCAAATTTCCTCAGGCGAGATATCTACACTCAGCACCATGGAAATTTAATTCTGCTGGCCTTAAGCTGACCACAAGTTTTTAATCCATAACAGATGGTTTCTCAATACAGTAAGGTGAATTCATAGGGGAGTAAAGAGATAGTGACTGTCCTTAAAATGTAGTTGAGTAGAAAAATAATCAGCCAAGTTCTGAAAAATTATAACTGTACCCAATTCTATTCACATGAGGCCTTGTGAAGTTATAGAAGGGAAATTGAGCTTGGTAAGAAGGAAAGGAACTTCCATTAGGAGCATCGCTGAGACCTGAGATCCAGGTGTGTCTTGCCTCTACGAAATGGAAAGCTCTATGCCAGAGGAGACATCACTGCCATCTCTGCTACTGAAAATGTCAGACTTGGATGAGGGCCTGACAGCTTGGCTGGAGTAGAAAGACTAGAGAAATGGAATGAAGAAAGGCCTGGTGGGGATCTGGAGCACAACCACCAACACGGAACAGGTCACTGTCAGAGGAGACCACATGAGAGATGAGGCAGGTAAGAATTCTCCAGAGATGTGACGGGGTTCCAGAGCAAGGAGCCTAGGTATGTTCAAGTCACAAACCATGTGCCATGCTGGAAGGTGTTGCCTCTCAGGCCTATGACTAGAAAAGTCAGATTCAGAAAACCACATTCAAGGAGCAACAAGTGGAGACCTCTGTGTCTAGAGTGAGTTTGGGTCTGGATGAGATTGTCTGGAGATACACACTTAGAGTGCAAAACCAGTCTCCTTGGCATGCCAGCCTCCCAGTGCTACCATGTCTGCCAAGATCATCCCTTATTTCTAGGGTGCAGGGCCTCCTGGCCTTAATGTGCAGAGCAGGGGCAGCTGTGTGGCATTGTGGAATAACTGCTGGCACAGAAGTACACGTATGCCTGTGAGAGCCTGGCCGACAGAAAAGTAAGTAGGAAGTTCTCTCTACTTGGTCTGGACACACTTTTACCATCAGAGAATTCTCCTTTTTCAATGAGTTAGTATCATACGAGTAGTAGATGAGCCTTAGCCCCAGCCTGGATCCTGTTGGTACCATTACATGCGCTCATGATTTAGCGTATGAACACAGCTCAGTGTCTTGTGCTGGCCTGTTTTTAGGATCTGGGACATGGGAGTCTGAGTGAAGCTAGCATTCCCTGGACATGCAGAGAAAGAAGAAAAAGCTGTTGCCACAATTCAGTTGGAAAGGTTTGGACTAGGACCTGAAATCCCATGCCAAGTGCCTGCCTAGGACTTACCTGCCTGCAGGAGGCAAAAAGCCATGCAACAGAGAAAACTGAGGCTCACGGCAGAGGCCTGGCAGAAGTGGGGAGTCTTATGGGCCCCTATTAGCAAAAGAGGATGGGGCTTTATAGAAGGAGTAATTCTCAGTCCCTAATCTCCCTGCCTGAGGCCCAAGGCTTTTCTGTCACTGGGGAACATGTCTCTCCTTCCTCAGGAGCAAATCTAAAATAAACATTTGATCATAATCCAGATGTTAGAATGGGACACATTTGTCTGAATTGACACATTATTATTCACTTTTCTGTAAATCAGTTTTTAAGCCCTTGTCTATATTTCTGTAGTGATAGAATTCTGTACTAACACAATGGTTTTAATATTATAAGTATTTCTGTGGTCTAAAATATTAGAGAAAATCTTTATGACTTTCCAGTAATTTTGGACTCAACTGTCCCAAATTTTGCTTTGAGTTATCATTCATGTGAATCAAAATCACTGCCCAGTTCATTTAAAAATTGAAATGTGTAGTATATATAATTTAGATATCAGTAAGGTTGATTTTAAATATCTGGCTAGGGACGTATGTTATATTCTGCAGTTAATTTCTTGTTAAAATCCTATGTATAAGTTTTTATTTCTGTGACTTTGAGGTCTTCAGCTGCATGATGGCTAGGCTATATATTTCCATATCTGCATTTATAGAAGGAGGAAAACCTAATATTACCAAAGTGAATGAAAATATGCCCTGTACTTCATGTTTCTATACATCTGTGAGGACACTGTGGTTTTCAGGTTTATGTGTCTACTTACCTGGGCACAAGTGTCCAGATCACTTGGCCAGATAGTATTATGAATATTTATTTGAAGGTATTTTTGGAATGAGATTAACATTGAAATTGGCAGATTTTGACACTAGATTAAGTAAACATTTTCATCGTAGAGTGAAATAGGTGCCCTCGATCATGTGGGCTGGCTTCATCTAATCAACTGAGGACACAAATGAAACAGAAAGGCCGGTCCTCCCTTGGGGAGGAGAGAAAGGTCAAGTTGACTGCCCCAGAACTGAGCATCAGTTTTCTCTAGTCCTCCAGCACCACTAGGTCTCCCTGCAAGTTCTGGAGTTGTGAGCTTCTGCAATTGCATTAGCTAATACCTCAAAATGAAGACGTGTAACGCCACATGGCTCTGTTTCTCCGGAGAATTCTGACTAATGCTGATAGGCATTTTAGTCTCATAATGAAAAAAATCCCTCAACATATGCCAAGAAACTGACTTCAGGCTTGATGAGTTTGGTTTGGGATGGGAATCAGAGTCTAATGTGCACCACCCTTTGCCTATATTTTTTGTCTATGTCACTAACTCCTGGGAAAACTGAATTCTTTCAATGATTTTAGTAAAGCCATTCAGTGTAACAGTGATGAACAGAGTAGCATTCTGATTTTGAAGACAGGCTCCCTTTTTGTGAAAATGCAGTACAGTACAGAGCTAGAAATGAGAGACTTAGGCCAGGAGTTGAGTCTCAGTTTTGTATTTTAATAGCTATTTGGTTTGGTCCAATTATTTAACTCTAGGCCAATTCCTTCAAATTAAAATGAGAACACGAATAGAATTTGCCTCAGTATTTTCTGTGATAATTGAATTTACAAATGAAATTTTGCAAATGAAGTCTTTTGTTTGTAGTCAATTGTCAACAAATGATGGAGTTATTATTATTTTTTCTGAGACCTGTACAGAGAGCAGAATGGAATAGGAGCATTCATTAGTGAACCCCTTTCCAGTCTACAGTTGACCCACTCAAGAGTTGGATGATTTTCACAGGCAAAGTCACATGTTATATAAGTAGTACAGGACATCTTAGATATGGTTAATACATATAATGGAATGTCATGAAGCTTAATTATATTAACAGAAAGAACTCCTACATGCCATGACATTCATGACCTTGGAGGGAATTATGTTAATTGAGATATATCAGTCACTAAAAGACACAACTGCATAATTCCATTTATAGGAGGTGTCTAAAGTAGATCCAGAAGCAAAGGACAGGATGGTGCTTTTCAGAGACCTGAGGGTGGAGGAAGAGAGGAGCTGCATGATGAAAGGTTAAATGTTCTGCTACCTGCTTAAACTCCAACAGTCAGTAACACATTGTACCCATGTGAAAAACAGATGCTGTAGTGTACATTTAAACACCTGTTAAGAAGGTATATTTCATTTAAATACTTAAAAGTACTTAAAAGCTGAGAGAAAAGGGTAATCAGAGAAAGACAAAAAGAGACAAAAAGAAAATTTGATATGCATAATTCAAAATCTAAAGAAATTACTTTGAATAAGCTCAATTTTATCTGTGTTCCTCATTTTCCTTTCTTTTTAAAAATTTTTCAACTTTCAATTTTCTCTCTTTTGTGAACAAAGAGTGCCTTGTGCAATGGAGGGGACCCAAAAATATCTGCTGAATAAAAGACAGAAGAAGCTAATGAGCAGCAATCGTCACATTTTTCCCCCTATGGTTCATCTTTTCCTGCACAGGAAAACTGCACTTTTCTCTGACAAATGCCCCCATCCTTTCATTTTGCAGCTCTGAACCCATGTTACTCACAGGTTGCCACAAAAGCGATCACGGAACCTCTGCACCATGGCAAGAGGACGAAAGTGTGGAGAGTGTGCTTTTGTTTATCATCACCATGAACGATGTAGGAACACACTTGGCCTTGAAAGCCTATAATTTCTAGGCTTTTCAGGAAGCAGCTCATAGTAATCACGTGTGATACAAGACATCCCCTTTCTACAAATTGTGATTTGAGAACGGGAACTCAAAGGAGGGGACATATTTACTAAGTGAATATGAGAGGGTCCACACGTGTTAAGAGGGACAGGTAACAGCCAGCTATGGAACATGAGGTCTGAGAAAGTTGCTTTTTTGTAGATACACAGACATGGAAAATGAAGCTTGGCTGGTGCCAGTTCTGTGAGCATTAAACAGATCACACACACCAGCAGCAGCAAACATCTGGGAAAAACCTGTGAGCTTCCCAGGGCTTGATCCAAGCTTTCTCTTGGTCACTTCCATATTAGAGAAAAGTATTTTTGTACAGAAGGCTGGGGACCATGCAACTCTGTGCCAAGATGCTGGTACAGAGAAAGAGAGCAGAGTCCTTGAGCTCTAAGACTGTCAGGCTGAGTTCAGAACTATAATTAGAGAACTGCTTTGCTGAGAATCCATCAGGAGTATTTCCTTTACTTCTCTCTTCACTATTGTAATATTCAGAGATTGGGGAGCATCTCAGTGTTTTTGTTGTTCTTTGACTTGAATAAGGTACTTTGGGGTTTTCATGACTCCCAAATTGATAGAGCCTGTGGGTCAGGAGACAGAAGCTCTGGGTCAGGAGACAGAAGCTAAGGACTGAGCAGGGCCATCCTCATCACACTTGTATTCAGGGACAGAAAATAGATCAGAGATTCTCCAGCTGTGCCCAGGACTCACCTGCTTCCAGGAGACAAAACTCCAAACGGCAAAGGAACTTGAACTACATGGCAGCATCAGGAAGCCCAGACATCTCCTAGTTCAGTGCAGGGCCTCCTAAGGTGAGCAGTCAGCATGGCTGCAGATTTGGTCTCTTGACACGAGCCTGTATCATGCTCTGATCTCACTCTCCCTGCTGGTGGAGAGCTCACTGCACTTGATCCCAGCTCACTGCACCTGATGACAGCACCCAAACTGGGCCTTGTGCATGGTACATCATTCCTGCTCTGCACGGCCCAGAACCTGAAGCTAGGTCAGGGCAAGCAAACTTCCCACACACCAAGAACACAGCTTCCTTGTTTTCATGCTACATGTTCTTCAGTTCTAACCAGAAGATGATTTTCTTCCTACCACCCACTGCTTCACCAACTATGCCTGTGAAAGCACAGGCAATCTACTTTCTTGAGCACACTGATACCCATGAACCTTCACCTTCTTGCCGAGACAATGAGTCTGTGTTTACCTCCACTTGTTCAGGTACCGCCCAGTAAATTCAAACCACCCTTCTGTTCCAAGCAGACAGCCTGGCATTCTTTTCAGCCCTGATGCCCTTGCTAGTTCCCACCCAGCCACCCCCCGACACACACACAGAGGTTCCCTAAAATACCGTGAAGCCACAGTGCACCAAGTGGTCAGTGACGCAGTCTCCTTGAATCCCACCTTGTGGGGCCATGTGCTCATGACTGACTAACACTAGAAAGGGATCCTGAAACCCTCATCCCCTTACACACACACTTATTCTTCTACATTTCCAGACTGGCCAGATCAGGGACATTATTTGTCATCTCAATTTTCCACCCATCACATTTTTCCAATAAGCAGTTTTCCTCTGTCAAGTCTTTCTAGCCTGTGTTTTCTGCCACGTGTTTTCAGACGGCTTTTAACTGAACATGCTGGAAAATTTTGAGCCAAATAAATTTCTCCTCCTTTAAGTTGTGAGTGTAACATATAATATCTTATAATTGCTACAAATGTTAAGATCCTATTATTAAGCATAATTATTTTTCTTCAGTTGTTACTTTCGAAGGAACCTTGCTAATATTTCCAGCACCATTAAGTCTCTAAAAATGAGACTGTGGAAAAGCATATAGCTCTGGTGAGGAATTTCATTGTGACAGGATCACAAGCTTAAATGTTGATACAATATTTTCTTTGTTCCATGTCCTGTCCTTAGCCATAATTAGGAAACTTTCCAACCTTGGGAAAAACAACAACAACAACAACAACAACAACAACAACAACAACAACAAAAAGCCCACAAAAAACCCAAGGCAATGAAAATATAACTTTTCATTATATTTAAAATGTTTCATGGAAGGAAAATTGAGATGACTAATAATGATGTCCATTACATTTCAAGTGAGAGTAATCTCTTACAAAAGGAAAACAGTGATGAAAATAATTTCAGAACATCTGTGGTACACTGTCAGGCAAAGTGTTTTTGGACAGAACTTACTGAAGTAACGCATGGCTACTCAGTCTTAATTTCCTTTCTCACACTGATAGAAAAAGTTGCACTTTCTAGGACCTATGACTGTTTTTCATTTTTCCTATAACCTCAGACTCCAGGATCCTTTTTGATTCTTTCATTTTCCTTTCTTTCTTTCTTTCTTTCTTTCTTTCTTTCTTTCTTTCTTTCTTTCTTTCTTTCTCTCTCTCTTTCTTTGTTTCTTTCTTTCTTTCTTTCTTTCTTTCTCTCTCTCTTTCTTTGTTTGTTTGTTTATTTCTTTCTTTCTTCCTTCCTTCCTTCCTTCCTTCCTTCCTTTCGTCCTTCCTTCCTTCCTTTCTTTCTGTCATGGTTAATGTTGGTGCATTTAACTTATGCATCTGTGATTGGTTCATTGTATAGTGCTTGGATTGATGGTGTCAATGTTACACTCACATAGTGGTGGAGCCAAGATGTGATGTAATGGCAAGATGAAGGTGTGTCTTGCTCTCTTGCTGGTTTCTGCATTGCTTTCTGCAGCTGCCATGAACAGCGGCCCTACCATGTCACCCTGCCTTGGAGTCAAATAAGTATGCACTGAAATCTCCAAAAACTGTAAGAAATAAACTTTTTCTTTCCCAACTTTGTGCATCAGATGGTTTTTCTCAGCAACAAGTAAAAAGTAACTATGATAGAATTTGGTACCAGGAGTAGGATTGTTTGCTGTGACTATACCTGATCATGTTTTTTTAATGCAATTTTGTTATTTTAAAGATATTAAGATAAAAGAGGACAACATAATAAAGCAGATCAGAACAAAACAATTTAAGCAACACAGTATTTCATCACAAAACAACCTGAGTTAACAGTAGCTACCATAATGTCTCTTTCCTTGAAATAGTTGAGCATAACTCCATACACAGTAATATCAAACATAACAAAACAGTATAAAACTCTTAAAGAGAATAGAAGTATTACAGGACATTCAGAACCAAATAACAGAAAATGAAAAATGGTTATTATACTATCTCATTATCCAAAAAAATTTTTTAAACTACCACACATGATAAAATCCAGTAAGATACTACATGATAGAACCAATGGAAACAGAAGAATAAACATATGTTAAGACTTCAAATCAAGATGATATTAAATCAGCACTGGCTATTATACTGTCTTGTTTTCTTCAAAATAGCTGTTCATACCATCACAGATAACAAACAAAATCAAACAACCCAGGATAAAATCATTCCAACTAATGAATGAAAACAATATAAGGCTTCAAAGCAATGCAATGGGGAATCATGATTACCATAAAATTTTATGTACTCTTACCATTTCTTACACTAGGGAGACTATACAGGATTTATACAAGTGAGTTTGATTTATTTCACTTATGAGTATGGTCTCAAGTTGCATCAATTTATTTATAAAAATCTCAATGTGATCATTCTTTATAGCTGAGTAGTTCTCCATTGCATAAAAATACCACAACTTTTTTATCCATTCCTCAGTTGTTCAGACACTTAGGTTGTTTTCAAATCTGGCTATTACAAATTATGCTGCTATAAATATAAGTGCACATATATCACTGTGGTATGATGTTTTCAGTTCTTGTAGGAATATGTCCAGAAGTGGAATAGCTGGATTAAAAAAGACTTCCACACCAAGGCTATTGAAACATCTCCAGACTGACCTCCACAGTGGTTGCACCAGTCTACACTCCTATCAATAGTGCAGGAGAGTTCCTTTTCTCTGACAGGCTCTCCAGCATTTGTTGTTGGTAGTTTTCTTGATCCTGGAAGGTTTTTCTGGAGTGAGATGGAATCTTAGTGTGGTTTTAATTTGCATTTCTCCAATGAGTAATGATGATGAGTATTTATTTTCCATTTGTATTTCTTCCTCTGAGAATTGTGTATTCATCTCAGATGCCCATTTCTGGATAGGGTCTTTGAATTTTGGAGGTTTGATTTTTTAAAATTCATTATGTGTGTTAGACAGAAGCCCTTTGTGTGAAGGACAGTTCACTAAGAGTTTTTCCTGGTTTGTGTAGGCTTTGGAAATGTCTTGTGGGCAGAGTTTGGAAAGGTTCAGACATGTCCCCTGGATGCATAGAGCTGGATCCGCTTAGGCTGTTGTGTAGAGTAGATTCTGGTCAGAGCTCAAGAGACCAAAAGGCTGATAGAAAAATTCATGGTAAAGACCAGACTTGGGAGGTTTCTACTGGGAGGAAGGGCTGCAGTGGTTGTTGCTCTCCCCACAATGTGTGTTACAGATTAGCAGAAAGATTGTCTGCATTTTACTCATACTCAGAGATTTTACCTGAGATTGAGAATAAGTGCAATGGACTCATTATTCTGCAAAAGAAAATTTCAAGGCAGACCAATTTTGAGGCTGTAGCATGTCTATTGTTGGGGGCTTTTAGCAAGCTTTATGGTGCAAATCAAGAGCCCAGCAGGATAATTTACAATGCTGTGATTTTGTCCTGAAGGAAAATTTCAGGAAAGCTGTGGATTGTAAAGATGGAGTTGAGAAGGAGAGACAACAGCCCAGCAGAGGGAGTCCACTCAGCCCCTCCACCACTTCTCCAGCTGGAGGAGTGCACCACAGCTGCCAGTGGGAAGGAGAGAGCTGGGTTGATCCACTGGAAACTGCTCCGGCCTCCTCTGTGCCCTTCTTTTGACCTGGAGAGCACCAGCACTACTGCCATGGCCTGGAGGAGGGAGCAGCCCTGCTAAGGAGGTTTGAAGCCTACCTAGGCCATAGGGAACACTCTATCAGCCTGGGGAGCTTTGCCATCCAAGGATCTGGATGACTACACAGCATCCAATCCTTGGGAGAGTACAAGATCCTGGCTTTGGTGGGTTGAGGGTCCACTGGGCTTGCAGTCACACTAGATTGGGCTTAGCAGGATTTGGGATTGCCTGGACTACACCAGGTAGCCTTCTTTCCTGCAGGGGAGCTTTGCTACGAGAGGGGGAAACTGTGCAGATTGAGGAGGCTTTAGGTCTACCTGAGAGGAGCCTGGCAATTCTCTTTTAATCCAGGGGCTCCACTGCCCAATGAGGGAGCTACACTACCAGAGGAGTCCCAAGAGCCAAGGTCATAGGAGACAATTTCCAACACACCTAAGGGAAACTCTGGAACAATACTTGAAACATGGAAATCTAGGAAAATGACAAAATGAAAGAGCAAAATGCAATCTCAAACATCCAGGACATCCCAAGAAAGCCTAGGAGCCGTATACATAGAAGAAAATGCATGCCGTATACCTGAAATACCTGAAATAATAGTAACTGAAATAAATAAACAACTCCAGGAAGCTTTAAAGGAATTCAAACTAGAAATAATCTCTCAGGTAAAAGAAGAAATGATAAAAGAAATGAAGGAGATGCTGAACATATCTAAAGAAGACACATTTTAAAAATTGGAGTAAATAAACAAAAAGATAGAATCCTTGGGTAAACAATATAAGAAACAAACCGAATATATAAAACAGATGCATAGAGATATACAGGAAATCAAAAATTCCATTGAAAGTTGTAAAAACCACCTCAATGAATGCGAAGATAGAATTGCTGACCTTGAAGGCAAGATTGCAGGCTGTGAACAGGAAAGGTAAGATCTTTTAAAAATAACAAGAAATCAAGAAATAACAATTCAACACATGCAAGATGACACAAAGAAAAACAATATAAGGTTGATAGGGATAAATGAAAAAGAAGGAGAAAACATAAAGGATGTCAAGAGGATATTTAAAGAAGTAATAGCTGAAAATTTCCCAAACATGGAATTGGAAACTGATATCAGGATCAATGAAGCATACATTACTCTAAATAACCATATCCAAAATAAAAATATACACAGACACATAATAATCATCATCCCAGAAATCGATCAAAAGAATAGAAAGTTAAAAGCTGTCAGAGAAAGAAGAAATATCACCTATAAAGGAAAACCTATCAGAATCACAGCACACTTCTCAACACAAACAATAAAGGCAAGAAGAGCATAGAGTGAAGTATTTCAGATCCTAAAGGAAAATGATTTCCATCCTAGACTGATGTATCCTGCAAAACTGTCCTTCAAAATCAATGGAGAAATAAGATATTTCCGCAACAAAGAACAGGTGAAGAACTTGATGATAACCAAGCCAATCCTGCAAAGAATACTGAAAGACAGCTTAGATACACTGAGGAAAAAACCACTAAACAAAGCAGACAATTAAGCAGAACAGAAAGATAAAGATGTAATGGCAGAAATATAACATGTCAGCAATAAACCAATATATAACAGTTAATGTAAGTGGTCTCAATGCACCAATTAAAAGAAACAGACTGCCAGAATGGATCAAGAAACAAAATCCAACCATATGCTGTCTACAAGAAACCCATCTAACCCAAAAGGATACTCACAGACTGAAAGTCAAAGGATGGAAAACAATACTCCATGCAACAGGAATCCAAAAAAAAAAAAAAAAAAAAAAAAAAAAAAGCAGGGGTAGCTATTCTGTTTGCAGACAATGTGAACTTCAAACCAATAAGGATCAGAAGAGATAAAGAAGGTCACTACATGCTGGTTAAGGGAAAACTTCAAAAGGAAGAGATAACTATCTTAAATAAATATGTACCAAATTCCAGAGCACCCAGTTATATAAAACAAGTAATACCAGAAATGAAAAACCAAGTTAGCAGTAATACAATTATAACAGGTGATTTCAACACACCATTGACACCAATAGACAGATCAACCTGACAGAAAATCAGCAAAGTAATAAAAGAACTCAATCACACCTGTGAACAAATGGAATTAATAGACCTATACAGAGTATTCCACCCAACAACAACAGAATAAACATTCTTCTCAGCAGAGGGTCATTCTCTAAAATAGACCATATACTTAACTCACAGAACATATTTAAATAAATGCAAAAGAATTGAAATTATCCCTTGCATATTATCAGATCATAGCGCTATGAAATTATAAATTAATGATAAAAGATACTGCAAAAATCCCACAAACACATGGAAAATGAATAACACACTCTTGAGTAATCAGTGGGTCACAGTGGAAATTAAAGAAGAAATTAAACAATACCTACAAACCAATGAAAACACAGATACAACTTACTGGAATCTGTGGGATTCAATAAAAGCTATTCTCAGATGAAAATTTATTGCACTGTTCCCACATCGGGAAAACAGAATGAATACAAATAAATAACTTGATGTTACATCTCAATTATCTGGAAAAAGAAGAGCAAGTCAAGCCCAAAGCCAAAAGAAGAGAAGAAATTATAAAAATCAGAGCAGAAATCAATGCAATAGAGACTAAGAAAAAAATCCAAAAATTCAATGGGTCAAAGAGTTGCTTCTTTGAAAAAATAAATAAAATTGATAAGCCCCTAACCAACCTTATAAAAAAAGGGAAGAAAATGTTCAAATTCATGCAATAACAAATGAAAAAGTTAAAACCATTACAGACCCAATAGAAATACAGAAGATCATTAACACCTATTTAAAAAACCTCTACTCTCAAAGGTTTGATAACACAGAAGAAATGGACAGATTCCTAGAAGCATATGAAGTACCAAAGCTAGATCAAGGAGATGTAAAACTGCTGAATAACGCAAATTCTATTAATGAAATCAAAAACGTAATTAAGTCCATACCTACAAAGAAGAGCCCAGGCCCAGACGGATTCACTGCAGAATTCTACAAGAAATATAAAGAAGATCTAATGCTGACACTCCTCAAATTCTTCAATGAAATTGAAAGGGAAGCAATACTTCCTAAGTCATTCCTGAAAGCAAATATTACTCTAGTACAAAAACCTGAGAAAGACCCAACTGAAAAAGAGAACTTCAGACCAATCTCCCTAATGAACACAGATGCAAAAATCCTCAATAAAATATCAGCAAATAGGATGCAGCAAATCATCAAGAAGATTATACACCATGACCAAGTGGAATTCATCCCAGGCATGCAGGGATGGTTCAACATACATAAATCAATAAATGTAATCCACCATATCAATAGAGTCAAAAGTAAGAATCACGTGATCTTCTCTATAGATGCAGAAGAAGCTTTTGACAAGGTACAACATGCATTTATGATAAGAACCTTGCAGAAAATTGGAATAGATGGTCTTTACCTCAACATAATAAAGGCCATCTATGACAAACCAACAGCCAGTATCGTACTAAATGGCCAAAAATTGAAGACCTTTACTTTAAAATCAGGCACAAGACACCACTCCTATTTAATATGGTACTGGAAATTCTAGCCAGAGCAATTAGACAAGAGATCAAAATAAAAGGCATAAAGGTAGGAAAAGAAGAAGTTAAATTATCACTATTTTCAGATGATATAATATTCTACATAGACCACCCCCAAAACTCCATTGAAAGACTCCTAGATATAATAAATAAATTCATCAATGTAGTTTGATACAAAATCAATACTCAAAAGTCAATAGCATTCCAATACACTAACAACAAAGTCACAGAGAGAGAAATAAGAGAAGTCACGCTAGCAACCAAAAAAAAAAAAAAAAACGAAATATTTAGGAATTATTCTCATCAAAGGAGTGAAAGACCTATACAGGGAAAATTATTATACACTGAAAAATGAAACTGAAGATGATCTCAGAAAATGGAAAGACATCCCTTGCTCATGGATAGGAAGAATAAATATTGTGAAAATGGCCATCCTCCCAAAACTGTTATACAGGTTCAATGCAATCCCGATAAAAATACCATCAACATACCTCATAGAACTTGAGAAATCACTCGTAAAATTCATCTGGAGGGAGAAGAGACCTAGAATAGCAAAGACAATTTTAAGCAGCAAAGGCAAGGCAGGAGGTATCACAATCCATGACTTGAAGTTACACTACAAAGCATTTGTAGTTAAGTCAACATGGTACTGGAATCAAAACAGAGCCGAAGATCATTGGAATAGATTAGAAGTTGCAATCACAACTACAAACACACTCAACTACCTTATCTTTGGTAAAGGGGCCAAACATGTTCACTGGAAGAATGACAGTCTCTTTAATAAATGGTGTTGGAAAAACTGGTGCTCCATATGCCAAAAACTAAAACTAGACCCATGCCTATCACCATATACTAAAGTAAAATCTAAATGGATCAAATATCTAAATATTAAAACAGAAACACTAAATCTATTGGAAGACAAATTGGGTAAAAATCTTGAAGACATAGGGGTAGGTAGAGAATTCATGAACAAGACTCAAACGCATGGGAAATACTTCCCAGAGTCTATAACTTGGATCACATCTTATTAAAAAGTTTCTGCACATCAAAAGAAATCTCTAATGTAGTGAAAAGAAAACCCACAAACTGAGAAAAAATCTTACTGAACTTCCCCTCAGACAAAGGACTTCTGTCTAAAACATATAAAGAATTTTAATAAATGAGACCCCCAAAATTCAAAGACCCCATCCAAAAATGGGCATCTGAGATGAATAAACAATTTTCAGATGAAGAAATACAAATGGGAAATAAATATATGAAAAAATGTTCATCATCATTAGTCATTAGATAAATGCAAATAAAAACCACACTGAGATTTCATCTCACTCCTGAAAGAATGGCCAAGATCAAGAAAAGCAACAATAACAAATGCTGGAGAGGCTGTGGGGAAAAAGGAACTTTTCTACACTGTTGGTGGGAGTGTAGACTAGTTCAACCATTATGGAGGTCACTCTGGAGATTTCTCAGATAGCTGGGACTGGAAGCCCCATTTGACCCAGCTATTGTACTTCTAGGCATATTTCCAGAAGAACTGAAAGCATCATACCACAGTGATATTTGTGCACCCATGTTTATAGCAGCACAATTTGTAATAGCAAGACCTTGGAAACAACTTAAGTGTCCATCAACTGAGGAATGGATAAAAAAGTTGTGGTATTTTTATACAACGGAGTACTACTCAGCTATAAAGAATGATCACATTGAGACATTTATAAATAAATGGACGCAGCTTGAGACCGTAATCATAAGTGAAATAAATCAAACTCACATGTATAAATATCGAATTGTTTCCCTAGTGTAATTAATGATAAGAATACATAAAAGTACGTGGTAATCATGGTCCCCAGACACACTGGTTTGAAGCCATATAATGTTTTCACTCATTAATTGGAATGGTTTTAATCTGGGTTGTGTTATATTATTGTCTGCGATACTATGAATAGTTATTTTGAAGAAAATAAGACGTCATAATAGCTAGTGCTGATTTAATATCATCCTGTTTTGAAGCCCCATCAAGTTATTGTTCTTCTGTTTCCATTAGTTTTAACATGTTGTATCTTATTATATTTTAATATATGCAATAGTGTAAGCAAAAATTTTTATAGGCAAAGAGATCACATAGAAACTGAAGTTCGGTTTCTGTTAGCTGTTTCTAAATACCCTGCAATACTTTTATTCTCTTGAATGGTTTCACACCTTCTTGATAAGTTTGATGCTGTCGTATATGAAGTTAGACTCAAATATTTCAAGGAAAGAGACACTATGGTAATTACTATTAATGTCAGGCTATCTGGCAGTGAAACACAATGATGCTTAAATTGTTTGGTTCTGACCTGTGTTGTGCTATTGATATGCTCTTTTTTAATCTCAATCTCCCCCCTCCTTTTTTTCTTTTTTTTAAAAACTAATTTATTTCTTAGTATATTTTAATTAAAGGAAAACTAAATTAAAAATAGTGGGATATATTATAGTAACTATTTTGTTTTCCTATTAACCTGATTTGAATCCTTGTATTGTTTTCCACATCTTGTTTTGACTGATTTTATTATATTCTGTTTTGTTTAATAGTATCAAAATTGAGGGTATAGGCAACCACTTTGAAGGCAACCAGATAAAGATACTCTATGATGCCCATTATGGTTTGAATATTATCTTTTTTGGAAGTCCTGCAAGGTCTCCAGTGTGGGTTTTACTGGTCTTATTCTGTACTGTTTTGTTCAATTCTTTTATACCAGCTGATATAAGCACCTCTTTGTAGGATAACAAGAGGTATAATGGTAACTATTATTGATCACCTAGTAATCTCTTTTAGCATTATATACTATGTCCATCCTCCTGTTGTAACTGACTCTGTTTTGCTTTGTCACATTGGGTTTTTTGTTGTTGTTGTTGTTGTTGTTGTTGTTGTTCTGTTTTGTTTGGTCTTGTTTCTTGTTTTATATGTATTTTTTCTTTTCCTCTTTAAAGAAGAAGTTATAAGAACTGTGGGAGTAATGGAACCCAAAATATGTGATTGTTAGCATAAATTAGGGAGGAAAGAAAGTGATCTAAAGGATATAACTGCAAGAGTATTTAAGAGTGTAGGATAGAAAACTGTATTACTGAGTTTTTGTTGGATCATTGAACAGAACTGTCTGCAATCTCACTGTATTAATGTCCACTTTGTATGCTTTAACTTTGTAACCTGGACAACTGTTTCTGAGATGACAGTATGTAATCTATTTACTAGTGAATTCTTACTGCATATTTTTTCTCTTGAAATTCTGTATTACTTGTAGCCTTTTACTGTCTTGCTTTGTCTTGTTTTGTTTTTCTCTTTAAATAAAAAAAAAGATGGATTTGAGAAAGAAAGATGGCCCCAGGGCATCCCAGGAAACAGTGTGTGACCACACTTTGAAGCCTCAAAACTGCCAAAGTGCAAGAATTTTCTCAGACAGCAAGAAAGTACAAGAATTTGCTGGGAAGAAGGATCACATTGGTTGTTGCTCTGCGCACAATGTGAGTTATGGATTAGCACAAAGATTGTCTGCATTTTACTCATTCTCAGAGATTTTACCTGAGATTGAGACTAAGGTCAATGGACTGATTATTCTGCAAAAGGAAATTTCAAGGCAGGCCAATGTTGAGGCTATTGCATGGCTATTGTTTGGGGCTTTTATTCAGCTTTATTTTGCAAATCAAGAGCAAAGAGCCCAGCAGGATAATTTACAATACTGTGATTTTGGCCTGAAGGAAAATTCCAGGAAAGCTGTGGATTGTAAAGATGGAGTTGAGATTTTGATTGCTGAAGAGAAACAACGAGATAAGAAAGATGGCCCCAGGAAGCAGTGCGTAGCCACCCTTTGAAGCCTCAAAACTGCAAAAGTGAAAGAATTTCCTCAGAGGAGAAAGCTGCAAAGCACCATACTCTAGAATAGTGATAGAGGTCATAGGAGATTCCAGAACTGTGGCAACATAGAGAAGCTTTTCTTCACAATCAGGTTCACAGTGCCCAGAAATTCAGGCAATTGACCCCTACATCCAGGAAAGAAAAAATCCTGGCAACTGCTCTAGTTCGTGGCAAAACTTGGTGGCATTCAAATGGTGATGATTTTCAGTGTAAAGAAAATGTGCAAATTCAGAGGGCAAGATGTCTTCCACTTTGATTGCAAAGGGCCTGGGAGGCCAAGCATTGTGCCCCTGAGAGGACAATTTGTAAAGATGTAAGACTGAAGCCAAAGGTTGAGTGGAGACCTCAGAAATTAAAAAAGCCCATAACGTGGATCATCCAAGGAAAGCTGTAAAAAGCCAGAGTAGGTTTAAGAGAGAAGATATGGGAGCTAAAATCCCTGTAAATGCCATGGGGGTGGAATCACCCAAGCCTTTTGGAGCTTGCAACCAGAATGCTTCAGATGCTGAGTATGGAACTGTAGGATTTAATGTTCACCCTGCTGGATATTGGACTTGCTTTGTTTCCAGTGCTTTATGTTCTTCAGTTTGTACGTTTTGTAATGGTAAAGTTTACCTTGTGCCTTTGCATTTCAGAAATGTTTAACCTTGTTTTATTTGTACAGAATGTTGAAGTTAAGAGTTGGCCATAGATATTGGCGGAGACTTGGCATTCGGACTTCTCAACAATGCTGAAACTGTTAGGACTTTGGTAACTCTTGGACATGGACTAAATGTCTTTTGTATAAAGTATGTACATGGGACCTGGGGTCCAGGAGTGAAATGTTATGGTTTATGCCAGTGGCCCCCAGGGCTCATCTGTTTACATTAAGCATCTGTGATTGGTTCGTTGTGTAGTGCTTGGATTGATGGTCAGTGTTACACTCACATAGAGGTGGATCCAGGATGTGATGTAATGGCAGGAAGAAGGTATGTCTTGCTCTCTTATCAGTTTCAGCCTTGCTGTTTGCAGCTGCCATGGACTGTGGCCCTGCAATGCCACCCTGCCTTGGAGACAAATGAGTATGTACTGAAAACCTCCAAAAACTGTAAAAAATAAAACTTTCCTTTCCCAACTTTGGGCACCAGGTACTTTGTCTCAGTGACAAGTAAAAAGTAACTAAGACACTTTTCTTTCTCTTTCTTTGTTTCTTTCTTTCTCTCTCTCTCTTTCTATCTTTCTTTTTCTGTCATTATCTCTGTCTCTTTCTGCCTCCGTGTCTCTCTCTCATTTCTCTCTCTCTCTCTGTGTCTTTATCTCTCTGTCTCTTTTGCCTCAGAACGAACCCAGGGCATTCATACTTTCCCGTTGCCCTATCTCTTTTCCACCTTGAAGCATGGTTTCACAGTTTCAGGGTTTCACTGAGTTGTCCAGGCTGGGTTTCAGTTTGTCATCTTCTTGCCTCAGCAGTCTAGAGAGCTCATTTACAAACATACACCACCACATCTGGCTGGGGCCTAGGTTTTCAGCACTCTGTCAGATTTAGGTGGCTCCATACTGGCAGGAGGTTTGTGCACAGAATGCTGTATACTCTGCAGAGCTGTGCATTCTGCTGGCACAGAAAGTCTCCTCGGAGTCTTCCAACTCTGAGGTATGCATGTTCAGCTCTGAGAGTGAGTCATGGAACTTAGCGGAGAATCAATTAAAGATGTTTCCTTTTCCTCTCTGAAATTCATTGTAATATTCAAAGAGGAACTAAGGGCCGTGATCTGTACCAAGACACACTATGGTGCCCAATCTTAGGGGAACATCTTAGAGTAACTTGCTGTCCTTTTGTGTTGATCCTGTGTCTTGGAGTCTGGATGAATAGAGTGTCTACTGGCCATGTGGGAAAAGCAGATAAAAAATGAATCCAGGAGCCAGACTAGGGTGCAATCTCCACCAGAGTGCAAAATTCAGGAGATAGCAAGTCCAGAGTGAATATGCAATCCTTGTTTCCAGGGCTTACCTGCTCCCAGGAGACAAGTAGCCACATAGCTGAGAAACTTTGAACTCATAGCAGCATAGAACAGAAATGAGACATTGTCATGCTGCTCAGGGTCTGGTCCTCTGAATGATGGAGTTGTGAACATCTGTTTTGTTTTATTGGAGTTTAGGATGTGATGTCACTTCTCTGCTGTCAAGGTCTCTCTTGATACTCATGCAACTTACTTTTCTTACCATGTCTCTGGGCTCAGCTAATCCAAAACCCCAGTTACATCTTTTCTTGACACAATAACACAATTTATAGAGCTACAGTGGTATGCTCCAGTTTGGGCTGTGTTGGGCCCTGTTTCTATACGACAGATCCCTTCCTCTAGGAAGCAGATTTTCCTTTCACTGTCACTGATGCTGGCATGCAGGCCTTCTCAATCTAGCGCCAAATGTTTCCTCATGTCTTTGATACTCTGAATGTTTTCTAACCATTCTAAAGAGGGCTTTGCTTTCCTCCCTGGTGTGGAAATACACCATGAGCTCCTGAATGTGTCACCAAATATATTAGTGGATGGAGGTGTGAAATAGCATCCATCTTAAATTGTGCATGTCCTTGGTTGGCAGTTCTGTGGGCTACTCCTCCACAACAGCTGGGTGTCCATAGTGCCTCAGTGCCACACCCCACGTAACAGTCAGTAATTACCATGATTTCATTTGTTAGGGACTTATTATTCTATGTTTCCCTACCACTTAGTTTGAAGTCCAAAAGCTATGCTTACTGTGTTTGTGGATAGGGGCTTTATGGAGAAAACTGAAGTTAAATGATGTAATAGTCAGCATTTTATTGATTGTGGCACAACTCTAGCAAGTACAATTTAAAGGAAGAGCAGTTTTATTTGTTTCACAACTTCAGTTGATTTGGTTCGTGGTAGCCATGTCAAAAGCAGTGAGATTGAAAGTGAATCAAATAGTAGAATTCAATGTGGATCAATCTGTGGGGGCTGTTGGGGGGCCTGGGATACAATCTCAGGGCCCAGTCCTCCCCAATGTGCCTGTCATTTCAGAGCACAGAGGTGCCTGGCTGTGCTGCTCTGGCTACATGAGTGTCTGGCTGCGGCTGATCAGTCAGCTGTAGGGGAAGAAGAAAAAACTAGAGACCTAGTCCCACATGTGACCTCCTATTGTCCTTTGCAACTGGTTTCAGTTAAGCTCCTAAGAGATGATAGAGGAAACCCCCTGGGAAGATAAGTGAGAGACACAGAGCAGGGGTCTTCCAAGCCACAGCTAGCAGTATCCTGTGTGTGCTCCTGAGACCATGTATCTAGAGGGAAGAGGACCCACAGCACAGAAACCTGCAGTCAGCTAGCATCAGAGTCAAGATGGAGTGGAAGCTTCTTCCTACCTAGGACTCTGAGGGGACATCCCAGGGCTCCACTTTGTGTTTCTTGCCCATGTGTAATCAACAGCACCTCCTTCAACCTGAGATATTCCCCAGTTTGAGTGATAATTTATAAGTTCACCCTCAAATATGAGACTATATGTCACCAAAGTTTTCTTCTGTCCTGGTGGCAACACACTGAAGCAGAGCTGGTGACCTTACAACATGAAGCAAATTTTATGACTGTATTGCACTGGCCTCAGCAATGTACATGGTCCTGAGATATTTTTTCTGCTGAGTCCCACCGTGTTCCTCCATAGAAACAGACATACTTTCAATATCTTTGGTGGAAGTTCATTTTCCAAAGAATAAGTGCACGAAAGAGTGAATGGATATATAGGTAGGTAGTAATTGGATGTATTCAACTAGTCTAGCACAGAATTTCCTATTTATTTTTTCAACTGAATATGTGTGATTTACATGTTTTAATATTAGGAAATACAGAGCTTTCCTCATAAGGTCTTTCCTACATCAGTCCTTGCCAACTGTTACCAGATTGTAGCCCTAATAAATCAGGATTCTTTCCACAGATCACCCAGGGAGTAGACAGTTCATTTCCACTGTGATTTGACTTTCACACTCTTACCAGCCTGCATCTGGAGTGTGAGCTCACACTCACACAGGCAACCATCATTCCTAAACAACCCTGCCTTCCTTTCCTGGGTACAGAGTCCTTGGGGGCTTTTGCTTCCAGTGCCTATTGTTCCAGAACTTTTTCTCGTCCCAACCCTCATACGGTATTCACATTTGGGATCTTCTGTAAGACGGGAGACCTTTATCAAACTCAAGAAAGCCCTACCTCTATAGAAGTCTGTTTCAATCAAATATAGAAGGTATGTTTTACTTAATAGAATAAACACAACCCAGAAAAGATGTAGGGTTCATTATGCAGCCGTACCAGATTCCTCTTGTGTCCACATTTTTACATTTTTGGGTCCACAGCCACATCCTTTGAGTATTTCCCACATACAATTGCTTGATTTATCCTTGTTTCTATTGACAATTCTCGTGAGTAGGGCTAATTTTCTGCACCAGTTGGAAGCAACCAGTGTGCCAGCTACACATCCTTGCCTACATAGGAAGGAAGATGTGTTCAGAGCCTGGGGAGAGGGGGAGAATACTGAGTTTTTATAGGGACAGGAAATGTTTGTGTGTGGCTGTGGCTGCACTGCTGGCACACAAATACACAGCTGTTTCCCAGCTGCACGAGCTCGATCTTCAGATTGAAGTAGAATCCATCTGGTTTCTCGGCTGAGAATCTATGCATGAAAAAGTCTCCCTTATCTGTTAGGGTCTTTTCAAAAAGATAAGCCATAAACTCTAATCCTTTTTGTGCAGTCTGTCAGTACCAATAGATGTATCGATGACCAGAAATGGGGTCACACTTCAGAGTCACAGTCTGCCCCATCTCAGTGATTTGTGGCTAGGAGTTTGCTTGACACCTTGTGCCATGTATCCTGTGGAAATAGACAGCAAAATGAGAATGAAATGAAGGATTGGAAACACTCTCAAGGAAGGGAAGGATGGGAAACTGTAAGCACTCCCAGGACTCACCTGCCCCCAGAAAACCAAGGTTCACACATCAGGGGAGGATTCTGTCCATGGTAAGGTCAGACCCAGCAGGGTCTCTGGTTGTTCACAGTGCATAGGAAGAGATCTGGTGATATCACAGCCTGAGCTGCCCCGCACAGACTCAGGGGTGCACTGTGAAAACAGGAACCTACATGGCATCATGGACAGGAGATGCCCCAAGGCTGGAACCAGAGTGTCGTGCAGTGTGCACCTTATGTTAAATAGTGTCAATGAATGAGGCTTCCTAATGCCACAGGACTCAGCACAACAAACCAGTGTATAATGGAGTAGCAGGAACCACTGTCTTTTCTGACAGTGTAATCTCCTTGCAGAATATTTCCGGGCCACATTATATAGAATTCGAAGAAACAGAGATGAAAGTGTGTAAAAGATACCACAAGACTCAGTGTGGAGTGATAATAAAGTGAGAATCTAAGGCCCCAAATCAGCAGTCATATTTGAGGGCAAAGAGGGGAGTGTGGACAGAGAGTGAGCTCCCCACTGAATGGATGGGTGCAGACAGATCCACACGCTTAGCATCCGCAGATTCAGAGAAGGACTCTATGCAGATATTCCACTTTGATCAAGGCTAGGGTTCAGGGTCTAGCTTTAGATGAAAAAAAAAAAAAAAAAGAAAAAAAGAAAAGAAAAGAAAGAGAGATTAGATAACAGCCAAGCCAGAATAAAGGAAAAAATGATCAGAAGTTGAGTCAGGGCAAACAACCTTCCCACACACCTTGCTTTCATACTAAGTATGCTTCTGTTCTAACCAGACACGGATTTTCCACCTTCCCTTAACCCCCAGCTGCCTCACCATCCACTGCCTGTGCAGGAGCAAATAATCTTACTTTTTCAGTTCATTGAGACACACAGGACCCTCACCTTCCCAGACAATGAGTCTGTCTTTACCTCCACTTGTGCAGGTCCCATCCAGTAAATTCAAGCCAACTTCTGATCCAAGCAGGCAGCCTGGCATTATTTTCAATCCTGTTCTCCCAGCAAGTTCCCAAACCACTAACATGCATACACACACACACACACACACACACACACACACACACACACACATGCACATGGGGTTCCCTAAAACACTGTGTAGCCACAGAGCTCCTAAGTGGCCAGTGACATTCAGTCTCCTTAAATCCCACCTTTTTTGTTCAAGAGGAAGAGGTCTTTGCTAAGACATACACTGCATGCATAGAGTCTCCAGAGTGAAAGAGAAAGGCTCTGTACTATCTCAGAAGGTCTTATATTTGTAACAGAAAACTAAGTCATAAGTTCTCTCTTGTGAAAAATTGCAAATTATTTTGCTATACTGCTGATTGTCATTTAAAGAACAATAAATCTTAACAATTTCATTGGAGCATTTCCAATTACTATGGATCTACTTTCCCACTGTTATCTGCCCACAGCTAATTTTTGAACTTCCTATGGTCAGAATGCTGAGGTTCTGAATGCAGTTATTCCCATTAAGTGAAGGAAAAGGCACTGACTCATTTTTCTAGGGCCCTTGATCACTGGGCAGATCTTAGCACATGAGGTTTCTGCAGAGGAAGGAGGTGGTGCTGCCTCACTGTGGTCAAATTGCTGGCATAGAGATAAGGTTTAGTCCTGCCTGCTCTGCTGGTTGGATTTTCATAATGAGGTTGATGCCCTCTGGGCTTTCAACAGGGAGCCACTCATTCTCAGGCAGTATCCCTAATGCGTCTGATGGAAATTCATTCTGAAAAGACATCAGGAATTCCAGGCCTTTCTGCAGAGTCTGTCAGTGTCAGTGAAAGCAACTGTGTTCAGTAAGTGAATCACACCTTAGAACCATAGTTTGTCCCTTCTTCATGACCCTGTATGTGGAGAAGTTCGACCCTTCAGCTTTGATGTGATTTCTGGTGACACAAGTTAGAAATAGAAGAAATAGAAATAGAAGAACAGGAAATTTTTAGTCATCACATATAGATGTGATGAAGTGGCTTTGTGTTCTCAGCTCTCCTCAGACACAGAATGCACCCAGCATAGGAATGTGTTGGCCCATGGCTGGAGGATCAAATGAGAAAGGAGGTTGCCAGAATCAGGGTCCTGGTGCACAGGAGCAGAAAGGGTGAGGCCTTCTTTGTCCAAAAATGTCAAGTCTTGAGATGATGTCACTCAGCCTCTGTACTAGGATTACCTGGTATGAATTAATTGTAAAATGCCAGGAATAATCTGAAATGAATAAGTCCATTGTGCCCCAATAAGACAGAAAACAATACCATCAGCCATAATTCAAAATGCTAACAGGAAAAAAGGTGAGTCCCAGAATTCAAGCACAGTGGTATTTTAGTCATGGAGTCAAATACTCATGGACACTGTGAGGTCCCTTTCATTGACCCCATGCAGTATTTTAGGACACTGCTCCCCAGATACCATACCGCAACCCTTCATGGTCTTCTCATGTCTCATTCTGTTCTCATTGTCAGCTGGATGTCACCATCTGGAAGCTTCAACAACACTTCCCACTGGAAATCTTCACGGAGCTCTCTAATTTGTGACCTCATTATTTGGGATCTTCCTTTAATTCAATAAGTCACAAAAGAAAAATATTCTTAATCAGCTAATGTTTGCATTCCACTTGATCTGTGGTGCCTTTTCATGATTCCTTGTTTTTACTGAGAATACATCTAAAACAGTTGCTTTTATATCTTTGTTTCAGTGCAGTCTGAGCTGCTTTTCCTCATCAAATTGTAGTGAAAGTTTTATAATAAAAATGCAGAGTTGACAGTCGATAAGTAGGATTCCCAACAGTCTGCATAATGAATAATTATTTTCTCACTTTAATCCAACCACTGACAGCACCATTGTTGTGAGGTACAGTAGTAGCTGTTTCTGTCACTGTAGTTCACTACAGTGTTTGGAGTTGTGAAAACCCTAAAAGCATAGTTGAGAAAATCGTTTGAAAAAGTGGCTTGATGACTTAGCAGTGTCTTTGCTGCTGGCCAAAGGAGTCACTGTTGAGCTCCCACATGGAGGAAGGCTAGGTCTTTTTTACACAGGGAAATTTTACAGTGATCAGCTCCATGTTTTTATCCTCATAAGTTCTCTGTCACAATATGTAAACTTGGTGGTGCTGTCTCGGTCACTGCAGTGATGTAGCTTTACAGTTCTGAAGATCTGAAAGCAGGGTTGAGAAAATCATTTGAAAAAGGGGACTGATGATTTAGCGGTGTCTTTGCTGCTTGTCCAAAGAGCTACTGCTGAGCTCCCACATGGAAGAAGGCTATGTCTTTTTTACACAGAGAGATATTAGGGTGATCAGTTCCATATTTTTATCCTCACAAGTTCTCTGTCACAATATGTAAATTTGATGCTGGTGAATTTCCAGCTGATGTGTTTCCCAGTAGATGATGCCATTGTCCCAGGCCTGTCACATGCCTTTGATGTCTGTGTGAGTAGTGTAGACATGGCATGAATATCTCTGTGAGGATGGTGTTCAGGTGACACTAGAGTGGAGAAGAAATCTGCTTAGAATTTTTTTGTAGCACTGTTGTTGCAGGGCCAGACATTCACTCATACATTCTAGAACTGACGTGCTTACTCTGAGAAGACAAAGGATAGTTGAGTAGAGAAACATGGAATCTCTTTCACTCCTCTGAGATTTAACTTGTCACTTTTTAGTCCAGATCCCACAGCTTTTCAAGCTCTGTGGAAATGACGAAGTTTGGCACATTTGTACCAGGGCTTCCTCTAACTAACTGCAAGATGCATCCACTCTTGACAGACAAAAATACATCCAGGTGAACAACCTAAATCACATGGGGTGATTAAGCAGGGAGAGGGCATCTCCAGTCTGGGACATTGAGAGCTCTCTTTGCTCTGTACTTGGAGAATGGTGCAGATTGTGCTGTTCCTGCTTACAGCCCTGCTAAAACGTCTTCCCTGGGATGATCCAGGGGTTCTTTTATTATTTTTTTTTTATTTTAAAGAGAATAAAGCCAAGCAAGCTAAAACAGAATAAAGCCCTCAAACAAACAATGTGATACTGAATTTCAAAACAAGATATTGAGAAATCAACAATATATTACATGATGGCTCTTGTTTCAAACTACCTGCCTGTTCCCTCAGACACAGTAAAATCAAACAAACAAAGAACAGAATTGAACCAATAAAAACAGAACAATGAACAAAATATAAGATTTCAAAACAAGATAATACCAAATCCAAAATGGCTACCATAATGTATCTGGTTATCTTTGAAATAGCTGCACATGCCATCAGATAGAATCAAATCAAACAAGACACAGAAGATTAAAACCAAACCAAACAAAACAATGAGAATGACACAAGATTTATAACAAGACAATTGGGAACTAACAATGGCTACCACCTTTAGAGGAAGATACCCCATGGACGCTATATTGCCTGTTGTTATCTGCCAAATAGATGGTCACATTACCAGATTTAAGGCTGTAAGGTAAATGAAACATTAAATACTATAAGCACTAACTTGTATTTTACTTCAATAGCTGTCCTTTCAGCCTGTGATTCTCTGGAACAGGCACTTGCTTACAGGGGTGGTGATGGGAGGCCGGGCTTGGCTCTTCTTGTCTCCCAGCCCATACACTGTAAGTGGCTGGCTTTTTGTTCTCCTCCCATGGCCCACACATGGTACCTGACCCAGTTTTTTTCTCCTTCCATCCCATAAGCTATGCCCTGAACTTTCTCCCACACAAGGAGATGTTATAACCTAGATTCCAATAAAGTCCTATACTTGCAGGTTTTCAGTGTTTGTCTGAGTTGTTGTTCTCTTTGAAGATGCCACATGGTATAAAGATAGGAATGGGAATGGAGACAGAGATGATGGTTGGGGGAGGGAAAGGAATGGGAAGAATCACCTTTTACCATGTCCAAAGAACCTAAAATCCATGATCATCCTTCAATGTGGATTTTAAACTTAATACTTAATGTTCATCATAGATTCATAGTGCTGAAAACCATAAAAAATAGCTGACATAATAGGATGAGTGTGTTGTGCTAACAAAATTCTACTCACAAGTTGAACTTTACTTGATATATGTAAGCTTAGCTGTTGAACAAACTGTGTTCTGCACTTGATAAAAAACAAAACAAAACAAAACAAAACTTCCCTGAGTACTGTGGTTCATGTTGTCTGGTGTTGGTGCAACCAACATGCTTAGCACTTAATTTACTTCTGAGAACTAGATTACTGATACACATTGGGCAGGGAAAGCAATGTGTCAGTCTTCAGTAAAATCTCTAGGTCTCTGAAATTTCATGGATCTACAAGAAAAGGATTGCACACATTTTAGAGTCTGGGTAGAGGGTGAACTGTGTTGATCCTCCCTAATGGAAAGAAATATAAGGTAGCAGACTACAGATTCCCCTTGATCCCATTTGTGTGCTTTTATCATTGTGATCTACTGAATAACGACATTTTCACTGTTATAAACTTGAATCTTGAGTACCGTTCTATCAATTGCACTTAGAAATGTCCAAATGCGGGGTTTTGTAGGGGCCCCAACATAGTGTGATGTGGTATTTTAAAGGGCAAGAGTTGGCACTGGGTTACATCATTTTTATCCACATCTGGACCTGGAGACAGATTCTGAATCTTCCAATTGCAAAGAGGCTGCAAATCCTAAGGAACCACCTGTATGCAATGGGTATTGATGTCTTCTATTACAGGGATTCTTCATTACTTATGCACATTCCACATGCTTCTTTCTGGTCCAGATCTTCAATGTTTACTTTTACATTGAGTTTTGATGCAAAGACTTTAATACAGCTGAAATGATATTATTCCTCATGTATTATAATATTTTGTACCTCTATTAATAATGTTTTTCCTCAAATGAAAGGGAAATGTTTTTCTCAATCCATTCTAGAAGACTTATACCTTTTCTTCACAATGAAGTGTAACTGAAATATATTTTCATCAGAGGAATGAAGATAACATCCTGTAGAAGAGGAAGTGACATATGTTCTTCACAGAAGAAATGGCCTGGGAAAAAGTGTCCATTGTGTGCAAAATGGCACAGGAGGACAGAACTGACTGTGGAGAAACATGGCTGGGGAGCCAGAGCTAAGGAAATGTGGTACAGACTGAGGATGGGCAGGTAAGTTAAGTGCGATAACAAGGGACCTGGCAGGGCTAAGGCCCCAGAGAGCAAAGGCTGATGGGAGCAGAGACCCTTTATAAATGGGGGTTGGCTGGTAGTAGAAGTCATTGAAATGCTCAGGGATGGGAAAAATATGCTGGTTTCCAGAGAACCAAGGAAGTTATTATGTAACAATTAAAGATGCATTTCTGCCAGTGTTAAGAGATACAGAAGAGAAAACCAGGACTCTCAGGGTGTTGAGGTGAACTTCAGTGTGGCAGAGACCAGCATGGCTAGAATATCAGGACTGAGTGCCAGAATGGGAGGCAGCAGTTCATGTCAAGGACTCTGTGACTCCTACAGAGGCTGGAACTTCAGAAGTTGGAGCCAGGGTTTGTAGGCACAGACAACCACAGTCTCCATAACAACACTTTATGTAGAGAGAGGGAGTGCTTATGCAGCACTGTGGAATCACTGGTGGCACAAAAGTACACAAATGACTGGAACAGGGTGGCTGAGTCCAGAGTGAGGGGAAAGTCCTCTGTGTTTTCTCTGGAGACACTGTATCTGTCAGGGACTTCTCCTTTGTCCTGGTTGTCAACACCGTATGAGTAATGGTTCAGCTTCAGTCCGTATCCTGGGTCTTGTCGATACCAGTACGTGGAGTTATGGCTGTTGGGCTGATAGCATTTCAAACTCACTTTTTCTTTTGTTTTTGTGATCTTGTATCTTGGGCTCTGGGTGATTCCAGCCTCTATATGTCCTATGGCAGAGAAAGAACCCGGTGAAGAGCCCAGAGACGAAGGCTTGTGTTGAGATTTTGGGAATTTTAGGGAAGGAAGCCCACCGATAGCCCACACTCACCTGCCCACAAGAGAATGAAGGTCATCCAGGAGAAGAGCTTGGTGCCCATTTCTCAATGAGGGCAGTGATCTTGTATCTTCCAGTTCTATCTAAGGGAAGTAGAACTTGAGATTTCTGTGACTCAGGGATGTCACTGTCCTGACAAATGCATGAGTTGTGTAGAGAAGCTGCAATGCTCCTCCCCTAAAAGGCAATTTTCACTTATAAATGTGTATTTGCTAATGTATACATGTATCTGTGTTGAATTTCATGTTATACATGCCATAAATATACAATTTATGTGTCCCAAATGGAAAATGATGTGCAACCTGTTTTTAATTACAAGTGCATATGCCTCTTCCCTGATTTTAATATGGAAATCTGTTCCTACAGCCATCTCATTAGGATGTAAATACTTATTTGTATACTGTTTTATCTTTTTCTCATATTTCTCCAGTCTAGAGAGACTTCTCACAATATTTCTCATGCCTTCTATAGTTCCTTTGCTATAAGGTTACCTCCAAGCACTTTTTGTTTTAAATAAGGTAATTACTGGAAGTCAGTCTGAGGTTATATACTTGGGTAGAAGAGCCTCTTGATATGTAGAAAGTTTGAAAAGTATCAAAGTCAAGATCATTGTCATGCAACTTCTCACACCAAATCATCTATCAGAAATGCTGACCAGCAGTTTCAGGGCACTGTGTGTCCTCATGGATGTAAAGTTTTCCTTCCTTCAAGGGAGGCCATGCACCCTGGACCAATGGAGTCACCACGATTGGACTTCCTGTCAAAAGCAGAAAACGCTAATCAGCATGAAAGATACAAATATATTTGTGATCCCAGGACTTGGAAGGTTGAAGCAGGAGGACCAGAGGTTTAAGACCTGTCTGTCCTCTACAGCTATCGTCTCTCAAAGAAGGAAAGATGGTTCCTTCATGATGTGGATGAGATCTTTGCTAAGACATAAACTGAAGGCATAGTGTCTACATTGTCAAAGAGAAATGTTCTGTACTCTCTCAGAATATCTGGTGCTCATGACATAAGAAAAGTTAGTCATAAATTGTCTCTCATGAAAAATTTACAAGTTCTCACTAGCAGTGAGTGTTGTTTCCTCTGCAGGTGACAGGTCAGTGTAAGACCTTCCCCCTGTGACAACACATCTCTATGCAATCATGAAGGATGTCTTCTCCAATCATGCTCCAGTGAGGAACACACAGAACGAGAAGTGGAGAGAGGAAGAGATCAGCACAGAATTTGCTTAAGAGACTGGCACAGGAGCCTGGTCAGCATAGGCTTCTCCATCTATGTCCAGAGCTTTGCTGATCCTTGGAGACAGTACAGACATAATGGTTAGGAGAGGGTAAGGAATGAAGTCTTCCAGCTCAGATTCAAGCATTTCTGGTATAAAACACATAGGACTGCCTAGCTGATCTTCCTAAATACCAACACCTACACTCTTCCAAACAGCACCTTAAATTATTTGGGTAAATGAGCATCTCCTGTCAGTATCTCACCTACCAGCAATATCTCCTGTGCATTTAATTTTCAATTAATGATTGAGTCACAAATTTTGTGTTACTGAAAATGCATACCTCCTTGTGGCACTATGATAGGACAAACATTCTCTGGCTTAAAATTATGTGTCTTGAATTTTGACTGCAAATTAGCTATAGTAACTACGTCCTGTGATGTAACCTCCTTCTGTTGCTCCAGTAGTCCTAAACTCAGAACGTCTTCTATTCATGACATAGGGAGTCATAAATTCTCTCTCATGAAAAGTTAGCAAGTACTCACTAGCACTGAGTACTGTTGTTTCCCGTGCGGGTAATAGGTCAGAGTAAGGCCTTCTCCCTGTGACTACACATCTTGATGGATCATGAAGGATGTCTTCTCCAGTCGCGCTCCAGGGAGGAACACACAGAATCAGAAGAGGATACAGGAAGAGATCAGTGTAGCATTTGCTTGATACACTGGTGTGGGAGCCTGGTCAACCTATGAAAGCTTCTCCATCTATGTTCAGAGCTTTGCTGCTTCTCAGAGACAAAGAGACAATAGTTAGGTGACAGTGAGGAACGAAGTCATCCAGCTGAAAATGTAGGAGTTTCTGAGATAAAACAAATAGGCCTGTGTAGCTCTGAGGACCATAACCTAAACAACAACAATACTGTTCCAAACAATGCCTTAACTTCTTTGGGATGATAAGCATCTCCTATCAATCTCTCACCTACCAGCAATATCTCCTTTGCATTTAATTTTCAATTAATGAGTAAATTGCACATTTTCTGTTGCTGCAAATGCACAGCTCCCTTGTAGAGCTATGACAGGACAAACATTCTCTGGCTTAAAATTATGTGTCCTGAAAGTTGATGGCAAATAGCCATACTAACTGTGTTCTATAATGTGACCTCCTCTTGCTGCTCAGCAGTCCTGAAATGGAAGAGATGGAATTCTGCTGCATATATTGACCAAGATCAGAGACCACCTTGGGATTTTAGGTGAACTTTGACTTTGGAGACATTAAGATGGGGCATCAATCCTGCTTCTGATGCTTGTGAATATTAACCACTGTGAAAGGCCAATGTAGCTCATACACTTTACAGTCTATTTAGTGAAACATTAAAATCTGCATGTATAAAGGGGATACCTTGGTGTCTATACTTGCACTAACATATAAGAGAAGGAGTGTAAGAATATAGAGGGGATATTTAAGAGTAAAAGGAAATCATTAGAGTAAAAGACACCTGACAATTAATCCTCCTGAAAACATCCCTGATGCACCTATTTCATGGCTCCTGACCGTTTATGCCATAGTTCTGGATGTCCGTTTGTCAGAGTTGCTTTGCAAGCTGGAATCAGAATTCCTCAAATGCTACAACTCTGGAGCATCTTAAACATATTATTACAGAGCATCCTCACTGGCCTTATTCATCAGATCTAGCACTAAGCAACTTCTGGCTCTTGCCCAAAGTGCAAATATCCCTAAAAGGTAAACATCTGAATCAATTTAAGACATAATGACAGTGAAGGCAGCACAGCTAAAGACACTAGTGAAATTCTCCAGCATTGCTTCATAGAGTGGCAAGAATAATAGAATGAGTGTGTTCAAAGCAAGAGAGAGGATAGGGGTGGGGTAATAGCAATGTGTTTTTTACTGTAATCATTGATTTTGCTTAAACATTTACCATATTCATCAATCACACTGCATGCACACGCACACCAGCACAGAATAGGGCCTCTGCCAGAAGTGAGGAAGGACATATCCAGGCAGAAGCTTGAGAGCATCCTTCTGGCCTGGAACCTGAACTTCCTTAGGTCCTGATGCTGACCACAGTGGAGCAGGGACAGGTTAGGAAAGCACTGCAGTCATCCACAGGGCTTGGGTTAAGATGAACCCTCCCTATCCCCGCTCAATGCCATTCTCAGCAGGGGCTAGAAGTTTGGAATAAACAAAGCCAGTAGCTCTGCAAAGCAGTGTCAAGCTGCTGGCACAGAGATAAACTGCTGTGTCTCCATCTCCAAGGCCCTCATGTTCAGCTGGAGTGATATTCACTGAACTGCTGACCTGAGAATTAGTCAGATAGGCTTCCTTTAGATCTCTGCCGCATTTCATAATGCTGAATGAGGAACTGGTGGCCTTGGCCAGGAGTCTGTTGATATACAATGTTGTGTCCAGTGGTGGGGCAGAATAGCAGAATGGACTTTCCTCCTTTGGCTTTGATTAGTTACCTTGGGGAGTGGATAACTTTGACATCCAGAAAACCTAGGGGAAAAGGAGACAGAAGTGAGTACCTCAACAGTGAGAAGATGACCCTCCCTCCATCAATAATAAAGAGCTTTGGCCCCTGGAGCCACCCTACTTGTGCTCAGGGCTTACCTGCTCATAGAAGGGTCAGACAGCAGAGGACCCTCAGTCCTCAAATGGACTCTAGAAAGTCTGGACAGGACGACTCCCTACATAAGGTGCTGGGCTCCGGGTTCAGATAGCAGCTGCTCATTTCTGATCCTCTCTTTTCTCAGTTTGGAGAATTTTCCTGTAGCATCATGGATGTCACTATGTATTCCAATAGGATCCCTGTACCCCAGAGCATGATGAAGTGGCCAGGTCTACCCGCAACTATGCTGAGCTTCCAGTGAGCAGGGGAAGCTACACTCAGCAAAGCAGGGCTGTATGTGGGGCAGATAACCCACACTCCAGCTTCTCTAACTCATCTCAGGAGTGTGCTCATCTCCCTTCCTGACCAGGAAGTTCCAGGTTGTTCCCTTAAAGCCTTTGCACACTCCCCCAAATGTAGACTCCTGGAGAGTCTGTGAATATAGAAGGTTGCAGTTCATGGCTCACAGTGGTGACAAACACATGAGCATATGGGAAGGGGAACAAAGGTCTGTCTTAACCACAGCCTCTGATGCATACAGATCCCAAGCAAACACCCAGCAAGGAAGCCTGGAGGCAGGCTCAGAGGATCCACAGAGTCCTCACATGGCAAGCCATGAAATCACCAGGACTTCTAAATATCTCTGCAGTCCCTGGAAGCTGGGTAGTTTGCAGTAATCTCAGCTCTTGCCTGTGACACAAAGGTGAACTTCTTTCTCTTTTCTTCTGAAAATTAGAAACAAAATTATAAATCTAATCAATTTGTATTGTAGGAAGCGAGAAAGCCTCCAGTCATTGCTACCTACCTTTGGAATGGGGGTGGGAGCTTGATAAAGGCTACCTAAGGAAAATTAACTCCCAGAGGAGCCAGCAGGGAATTCTATTAACAATAACTCATCTGGGCAATTGAGAAAATGAACCAACAGGCCCAAGAAGAGGAAAACAACTTCTATGATATGTTGCATATTTTGAAGTGCCTATTCCACTCTTTTCCTCCTTTTCTAGGGTTGAACTGTTTCTTCATGATGCATTTGGAGGTTCTTTTATGTATGTGTCTGTTTCTCATATATATTCTTATTAGTATCTTTGCAGTATATTTTAAAGAAACACATTCAGGCACATAATAGAAAGCACTTTTTATTCAGTAATACAACATATGTTTTGTAATTGGCTCATTTATATTAGGTAGATTATTTGGATTTGTTATGGATATTTATTTTGTAACATTTATCCCTTTCTGCTTGCATTTCTTTTCTGTTGGTTTCATCCCTTCCTTGCTCTTTTTAAGCAGTTCTGTGGATCAGTGCAGAGCTTTCATAAATACACTCACTCATCTGGTAGGTGTCTGTTTTGTTTTATAGTGGTTGCTGTAGAGTATGCATTTTAACACAGCCTACTTTTAAGTAATTTCCCACAGTTTAGGAAAAACTTACAATGTTGTGATATTTGTTCATTCATCATTTTTCCATCTTTATATAATTATTTTTTTATTGATTGGAGCTTTACTTTCAGCTTTTTTATTTAAGAAAAGGAGTAAATGTAAACATAGCCAAACAGAACAAAGCAGATCAGAAGAAAACAATATAAGTGATACAGATTTCAAAACAAGACAACGTGAGATCTACAGTGGCTACCATAATGTCTCTTGTTCTCTTCTAAATTTTTGTCTGTATTTTCATACACAACAAATTCATACAAAACAAAATAGTATAAAAATATGACCAGAAAAGGGTAATGAGGGCATTATATGCCTTCAAAACCAGACAATACGAAAATTAGCATTGGCTGCTATAATATATCTTATTCTCTTCAAAATAGCTGTCCATACTTTCATGTATATTGAAGTTGAACAATACAAATCATACTAAAACCACCATTATTTGATTTCACAGCATGATGATACAAAATCAGTGAGGGATACTATAATATCTGTTTGTCTGCAAAATACCTGTTCATTTCATCACATATAATATAATCAATTCTCATAAACTGTTTAAGAGAAGGGCTAGGCATGTATAAGTCTCTACAGGTATACCTATCCTTTCTTCAGTAGACTGAAAAAGCAAGCCAAACCAAACCACACCAAAGCAAACCAAACCAAACAAAACAGATTACTAGAAAAATAAGAAACAAAAAGACAAATAAATAAGAAGAGCAGAGAGCTCAAAAAAAAAAAAAAGATATAGGCCATCCAAACATTGTGGTAGGAACAGAATTAACTGTGCTATTTTTCATAATGATCTTCAAGAGGTCTTCAGGTCACCTGACACAAATGTGGCAACTTGTTCCAATCCAATGACTATTAACTGCTTTGTTTTCAGAATTTATAAAATTTGTAGCACGGTCATTATAATTATATTAAATTCAGGGAATTATAATTACCTGAATAGATATTTACTTCTTTTGTTAGACTGATTCCTAAGTATTTCAGTTTTTGGATGCTATTGTGAAGAGTATGTTCTCTTGTTTCCCTCTCTGTGGTTTTGTTGTTAGTGTGTATGAATGATTTTGATTTTACGTGTTTACTTTGTATCCAGCTATATTACTGAATTTATTTATTATACCTAGGAGTATTTCAATGGAGTATTGGGGGTGTTCCATGTAGAGTATCATGTCATCTTCAAATAATGATAATTTAAATTCTTTTGCTATCCTTACCCCTTTTATTTCTCTCTCTTGTACAATTGTTCTGGTTAGTATTTCCAGCACTGTATTGAGTAGGAGTGGTGATAATGAACATGCTTGTCTTGCTCCTAATTTTAAGGTAAGAGGTTTCTGGTTTTGGCCATTTCATATGATGGTGACTTGGTTTGTCACAGATGGTTTTTATCATATTGAGGTAAACACCTTATATTCCAATTTTCTGTAAGGTTCTTACAATAAATGAATGATGGACCTTATCAAAAGCTTTTTCTGTATCTATAGAAATGATCATGTGATTCTTACTTTTGGCTTTATTGGTATGGTGGATTACATTTATTGATTTACATATGTTGAAACATCCCTGCATGCCTGGGATGAATCCCACTTGGTCATGGTGTATAATCTACTTGATGATTGGCTGCATCCTATTTGCTGATATTTTATTGAGGATTTTTGCATCTGTGTTCATTAGGGAGATTAGTCTATAGTTTTGTTTTTTACTTGGGTCTTTCTCAGGTTTTGGTACTAGAGTAATATATGCTTCTAGGAATGACTTAGGAAGGATTGCTTCCCTTTCAATTTTATTGAGAGTTTGAGGAGTGTCGGCATTAAGTTTTCTTTTATTTATTGTAGAATTCTGCAGTGAATCAGTCTGGTCCTGGGCTCTTCTTTGTAGGTAAGGACTTAATTAAATTTTCAATTTCATTAATAGAAATTGGATTATTCAGCAGTTTTATATCTTCTTGACCTATCTTTTGGTACTTCATGTGTTTCTAGGAATCTGTCTATTTCTTCTGTGTTAGCAAACCTTTGAGATTAGAGGTTTTTGAACTAGGTGTTGATGATCTGTATTTCTATAGATTCTGTAGTGATTTAGCCTTTTTCTTTTCTTATTGCATGAATTTGAGCTTTTTCCTCCCATTTTAAAATAAAGTTGGCTAGGGTCTTATCAATTTTATTTATTCTTTCAAAGAACCAACTCTGATACATTGATTTTTTGGATTGTTTTCTTAGTCTCTATTGCATTGATTTTTGCTCTGATTTTTATAATTTCCTCTCTTATTTTGGCTTTGGGCTTCACTTGCTCTTCTTTCTCTAGATGTTTGAGGTGTAACATGAGTTTTTTTTTTTTTTTTTTTTTTTTTTTTTCTTTTTTGGATTTGTTATGTTTTCCTGATGTGGGAACTCAGTGCAATAATTTTCCTCTGAGGACAGCTTTCATTGCATCCCACAGATTCCCGTAAGTTGTATTTGTATTTTGTTTCCTTGAAGGCATTGTTTAATTTCTTCTTTAATTTCCCCTGTGACCCACTGGTTACTCAAGAGTGTGTTATTCAGTTTCCATGTGTTTGTGGGAATTTTGTAGTATCTTTCTGCTGTTGCATCTTTATTTTTCTGTTCTTTTTAATTGTCTGTTTTGCTTAGTGGTATTTTCCTATGTGTATCTAAACTGTCTTTCAGTATTCTTTGTGATCATGAAGTTCTTAGGCTGTTCTTTTTCATGGAAGTTTCTTATTTTTCCATCGATTTTGAAGGACAGTTTTTCAGGGTACATTAGTTTAGGTTGGAAATAATTTTCCTTTAGGATCTGAAATAATTCACCCCATGCTCTTCTTGACTTTATTGTTTGTGCTAAGAAGTCTGTTGTGATTCTGATAGATTTTCCTTTATAAGTGATCTATCTTTTGTCTTTGAAATCTTTTAGTATTCTATTCTTATGTTGGATTTCTGGGATGGTGATTATTAAATGTTTGAGTGTAGTTTTATTTTGGTTATAACTATTTGGAGTTCTATATGCTTCACTAACCCTGATGTCGGTTTCCAATCACATGTTTGGGAAATTTTCAGCTATTACTTCTCTATTCTCCTGACATCCTTTATGTTGTTCCCTTCTTTTTCATTTATCCCTATCAAACTGATGTTGTATTTCTTTACATTATCTTGTAGTTGTGGAATTGTTATTTCCTGATTCATTGTTATTTTAAAAAGATCTTTCCTTTCCTGTTAACTAGCTGCAATCTGGTCTTTGAGGTCTGAAATTCTATCTTCACTTTCACTGAGGTGGTTTTTACAGCTTTCAATGGAATTTTTGATTTCCTGTATATCTCTTTGCCTCTGCTTTATGTATTCTGATTATTTCTGATATTGTTCATCCAGGGATTCTATATTTTTGTTTACGTCCTCCACTTTTTAAACTGTGTCTATTTTAGGTATGTTCAGCATCTCCTTCATTTCTTTTATCATTTATTCCTTTACCTGGGAGATTATTTCTAGTTTGAATTCCTTTAAAGCTTCCTGGAGTTGCTACTTTATTTCAGTTGCTATTATGCCTGATATTTCCAGTATATGACATATATTTTCTTCTGTGCTCCTATGGTTTCTTGGGATGTAAGTTTGAGATTGTAATTTGGTCTTTCATTTTGTCATTTTCCTATATTTCTGTGTTTCAAGTGTTATTCCAAGACTTCCCAGGGGTCTGTTGGAAATCATCTTCTATGCCCTCAGCTCTTGGGACTCTGTCTACCCAGCTCCCCAGATTGAGAAAGCATCCCTGGGGGTGTGACAGGCCGCTCAAGACCCACCAAGCTGGTCCAGTGCAACAGGAAGCTGCGAAGTTCCCTGTTCAGGCTGAGCAAGGGTCCCAAACTAGCTGGGCTTGGGGGAAGATGCGGGAGTCACTCACCCCAAGGGACCCAGCCTCTGGAACCAATGGTGCCCACTTGCTTGCTTAGAATTACAGAATCTGCGAAGCACAGCCAGGAGCAGGGAGGCCATTTCAGGCCCGCTCAGGACCCGCCATGCTGGTCCAGTGCACCCGGAAGCCACAAAATTCCTGATTTCATTTTTCATTTCTGTTAATATTTGTTTTGTATGACTGGGTGCTCCCTAATTTGGTACACATATATTTAAGATTATTATCTCTTGCTCTTGACATTTTCCCTTAACCAGTATGTAGGGACCTTCTATATCTCTTTGGACTGTTCTATGTTTGAACATCACATTGACTGCAAACAGAATACCTTCCCCTGCTTTTTCGTTGGATTCTTTTGCATGGAGTATTGTTTTCTACACTTTTACTTTCTGTCTATGAGTTTCCTTTGGGATTAGATGTGTTTCCTGTATACAGCACATGTTTGGATGTTGTTTCTTGACCCATTTTGGCAGTCTGTTTCTTTTCATTGGAGAATTGAGGCTATTTATGTTAATGTTTATAACAGATATATGTTGGTTTACTTTTGACATGTTGTCTTTCAGCTATTGATTCTTTCCCTTTCCACTCCATTTAATTTTTGCCTTGCCTACTGGTTTATTCTTTTGTCTGTGTAGAATTTCTTTCAGTATTCTATGCAGAGTTGGTGTGGTCATGAATTTCTTCTGCTGCTCTTTGTCATGGAAGTATCTTATTTCTGCATCCATTTTGAAGGACAGTTTTGTTTGTCAGGGTTTGAAATCATTTTCCTTTAGAATCTGAAATACTTCACTCCATGCTCTTGTTGACTTCATTGTTTGTGTTGAGAAGTCTTCTGTGATTTTGATAGGCTTTCCTATATAGATGATCTGTCTCTTCTCTCTAGCAGCTCTTTATATTCTGTTCTTATATTGGATAACTGTGGTGTTGATTGTTATACTTCTGGGTATTTTTAAATTTTGTTTATGATCATTTGGAGCTCTATAAGCGTCATTCATCTGTATGTGAATTTCAGTTCTCATGTTTGGAAAGTTTTCACCTCTGACTTCTATAAATTGCCTATTGATATCCAAAAAAGAAAGTGTTGTCACCTTGTTTTTTGCTTATACCTGTCAATCTTATGTTGTTTTTCTTTGCATCATCTTGAACCTGTTGAATTGTTATTTCCTGATTCCTTTTTTTTTTTTTGTTTTTTAAGAACTTTTCTTTCCTGTTCACTAGTGGCAATCTTGTCTTTGAGGTCTGAAATTCTATCTTCACTTTCGTTGGGGCCGTTTTGCCTATGTTCAATGGAATTTTTGATTTCTTGTATATCTCTTTGAATCTGCTTATGCATTCTGTTTGTTTCTTATATTGTTCATTTAAGGTTTTGATCTGTTGCATTGTTCCTCTAGCTTTTAACTATGTCTTCTTTAGATATGTTCAGCATTTCTTTCATTACATATATCATTTCTTCTTTTACCTGGGAGATTCTTTCTGATCTGAGTTCCTTTATAACTTCCTGGAGCTCTTTCTTTACTTCAGTTGTTATAATTTCATGAATTTCAGGTATATGGCTTACAAGTTCTTCTATATCCATGTCAGCTAGGCTTGCATGGTTTTGGCTGGAAATTTGAGATTGCATTTTGCTCTTTTGTTTTGTTATTTTCCTATATTTCCAGGTTTTAAGTGATATTCCAAAGCTTCCCCCATGAGTTGCAACTCACCTGGTCCTCTTTTGGCTCCTGGGACATACAGCAAGTAACTGTTAGTCACTTGTAGGTCACGAGGCCTGGCTGCATTAGACCTTTTCTGGTCTAACTAGGTGCATCCTCAGGTGATTTGGGGGACAGGGTGTGTTCTTGCCATCTGGGGGTGACCTTCCAAGGCTTCCCTGTGTGCTAGGATTCAACTTGTACACATTCAGCACGTAGGACTGAATTCAGACCCCTTCTAGCCACTTAGGATTTGCTGGGAATGGCCTAGTTAGGGAGCAGGGACCACCCTTGCATCCTCTGACAATTTAGGATGCCAGGCATGGTCTTACTTCCTGGGAGCGATGTTTCAACAATTACTTGTGCCCCGAGGCTCAACTTATGCATGCTCAGCTCCCAGAACTGAATTCAGGCTGCTGATATCTGCTGTGAAATCATTATTAAATTGCTGTTCCAGTGTGTCCCCATTCACATTATTCACTGCTCTGGCACCGTATAACTTCTGGATTTATTCCAATATCAAAATAACCATGAGAGATAAATACTGTGAATTGATTGAGGAGAATTAATCAATTGGTTAACTATTTTTTTTTTTGCCAAGAATCATCCTGCTAACCTTTCCATCTGTAGCACCCTCGTGAGTCAGTGCCTCCCTTCTGATTGTCTCACAAAAATGCCCTTGAACACAGTTCAGACACACAATATTTGCAATTTCTATGATATCCAGCTAGGGTATCAAGATCATAGAGTTACTGAGTCTGTGTTAAGAAACCTGGCTGCCAAATGTGGTCTTCTACCTGTAGGTATTATAGAGGTAGATTTGTAGAGGAAAATAAAGCAACCATCTTATATTATTATATTATTCTGTAAAATTTCATATGGAAAGTTGATTGATTTAAACCCAAGTCAGTGTAATACAAGAATTAGGCTCCTATTCTGATCTACCTTCAGAAGTCTCAAAATATTGTTCTTTGCTCTTGTCTTGTCTTATTTTTCTAATTCTATGATTTAGTTATATCCAGAGCTAATGCTACTGTTCAACATCTATACAAATATTTCTTCTGAGTGTTTTGTTTACTCATGTATTTTTATAACATTTAATATAGATGTTTTCTTTTTTCTATGCAGAACTCTTGTTTGTTACCCAGTGGAGCCAAATCGAACTGCCCTCATGTAATAGTTCCGAAACTGGATAATCTCTGATTACTCAAGGAGCTTCAAGTTGCTCGTGTGATTTCTACATTTCTCCCACTGAAAAGCAAATTCAAATTACACACTGGAAGCTACCGTCCATCTCCATTCGGTTGAGTGTAGCAGTATTTATCTTCTGTGAATTTACACATACCTGCACACACACATACACACTCACGTGTGCAGGCTCATGGACCTCTGCTCACACCAAGGCTAGAAGTTGCACAAGAGTTCCAGTGGGAACACATTCAGAAAGGGTAGCTTTTTCTCTTCATTTAGACAGGGGACCAGGTAGTAGTGTCCCTCTTTGCACTGTGGGTGCCCTTTTTTGTTCAGAGAGAGACTGTGGCTATGCTTTGCAGTATATGCACTGCTGGAACAGAGGTACGGGGGCTCTGGCTGGTGATGGCTGACTCCAGAGTCAGGGGGAAATTCTCCTTCTTATCTCTGAAGACAATGCTTCATTCTGTAGCTTCTCTCTTGGTAGGGCTGGAAATACTTCCTGAGTAGTGCAGTAGCCTCAACCCCTGACCTGGATCTTGGAGACACTAGAACACTGTATAATGGTTCATATTCTGAGAGTTCTCTAGGGTTATCTTTTTTACCATGTGTATAATGCAGTATCTGGGTGTCTGGATGATTCCAGCATCCATGAAGCCTTTAGGCCAGAGAAGCACAAGATGAAATCTAAATCTAATGCATAGTTTGTACTTTCAGAGGAAAAATCTGGAGCAGGGACTCTGAAAACCCATTATAAGGTTTGCTAGCAGAGTCCAGGATTTGCTTCCTTCCGGGAGACAAAGGGTTGCAAATAGAGGTTAGGGCTCACAGCTAGTAACTATAGAATGAAACAGTTACATCTAGATCCTAAGGTTTCAGGACAGAGACTGGAGAACTCCCAGGTTCCTCCATCAGAAGAGGGTGGATGGGCCCCTGATGTTGCTCCTATCCACACTTGCAGATTCATCCTGGCTAAGGGTCCCTTCCCACTGGCCTCAGACAGGGTTGCCCACTTGTCTTATGGAGAAGACCTGCATTGAGGGAGGAGTATTGCAGCAAGCCACTCAGCTGAGAGCAAACTGTATTATGGAATTTTCCCACATTCCTCTAAGGCTGTTGGTCCTCTCTGTGCACCTGTCCTGATACAAAAGCTGCCCTGCCAAACTCTTCAATCTTATTGAATTTTATCTTATTTATCTTATCTTATTGAAGTGAATCTTATTTAAGTTTAGAAAGAAATTTCCCCCAGCTCTTGCATACTTGTTGGTAGCCTAGCAGAAACTGAAAACTTCTCAGCATATGCCTGATAGTGAATCCAAAACCAAGTTACTGTTAACCATTTCCTTCCTATGTTATTTTCCCAGACTCCCTAGAGCTCTTTTAGAACCCTGTGAAATCACAGTGCCATCTTGTGTTCTGTATGTGAAATCTCATTGTTATTTTCCTTGCAATGGCTTAAGAAATGCAGATAAATGCCTGCATAGTGTGCAGATTTTATGGGCAATTTCCTTAGATTTTAATGCAACTCTAACTCGTACCCTGAATTTCAATCATCATGCTTACCTCTTCATTTTCCTTATATCACATACTTCAATTGCAACTGTAAACAGAAACACCAGTGATATGGAGGAAGATTTTTTTATGTAACCAGTGAAGATGGGGATCATTCCCAGAATATCTGGCCCTGATTTCTGGAGGTCTAGAGTTTATATGAGGAAGTCAAGCAGGAAGTACAGAGGCAGAATTCCTTGTCAGTTAGGGATTCTTTTATGCCCTATGCATCACAGTGGCCAGCAGTTTCTAGGAGAGAGGAGCAGAGGGGAAATGAAACAGAAACTACTACCTGGATGACTAGAAATCAGAAGGATCCTGGCTGGTGAGGGGGTGGTATTTTCTGCTATACAGTCACTGCCTTAAGGTGATTTATTTAAAGCCATTTTCTAAATTAAGAAGGATAGATTGGGAGGAATGAGTGAAAATACTTGGTGTCAAATATTGTTGAAAAAATGAAATGTAAGAAGTATTATTTCTTTTAAATCCATTACTCTGAGATTATAAAGGTTAAGAACAAAACAAACATTCAAAACTTTGCCCAAACAATAAAGGAGCAAAGGACTGTGCAGATAATGTGATTACGTTCAAAACGGGATCAAATGTGTGAGTTAAAATTAAAATGAGGAAAACTGGAAGGTATCTTGCAAAACAACAATCATGGAAGATGCAGTGTCTAGTGGTAAAGCTTGAGTGCATAGTATTAAAAATGCACAAAGTCATTTGACACTAAATCAATGACTTGCCCAATGGGTGTTTACTGATATGAGCAACAGGGAATAGAGGAATCTGAGGACCCACTAGGACAGGGAAGTTCAGCTACCCAGCAGACTGTGGGTGGATTAGAGAACTTGTTTATTTTCTTAAGGACCAGCCTAAAGGATCCATTTCCACTCCCTGAAATCTGCTCATGTGTCTCTTTCTGCATTCTGCATGCAGAGAGCCGGCAAGGCAGATGTTAAGAAGACTTTATCAGTAAACTATAAATGCAGAAAAAAGCAAGAGTTTGTTTAGATGGGGGCACACTGTCAAGGTGGCAGCAGGGGAGTTCTGCCAAGAATAGTGACTCTTGGGAAAGAAATTTGGTGTACTGAAACACTGCAATACTTGTTAAGTGGATTTATAGGAACTGAGATTTCCCTGCAAACTACACAGAGGCACCTGAATTATGGCTGGGTCTGTGATCCTCAGTCTCACTCCTGGAGCCCTAAGTTGTTTCTTGAGACTCCCAGATACCTATGAAATATGATCATATAAACTCTGACCATGGTCTTCACTGATACAAACCACAGTTGGGCAAGTAATTTAATTACAATGTAAGCATTTGAGTTTATAAGAAATAACATGTAACAATACATATATCAAATAAAGCAGACTAAAAGAGACGTCTTTTTAAAAAATTCAAAGTTTGAATTTTTAAAATCTCATTTTTTTGATTTGAAAACCAAAGGGATATCTTTTCAAATCAAAAGGCTAGAATAATGATTAAAACAGTCTGATTTCCATAGTGGTTGCAACAGTCTACACTCCCACCAGCAGTGGAGAAGGTTCCTTTTTTTCCACAGTCCCTCAAGCATTTGTTGTTGGTTGTTTTCTTGATGGCACTCATTCTTTCTTGATTGAGATGGAATCTCAGGTTGATATTAATTTGTATCTCTCAAATGACCTGTGGTATTGAGCATTTTTCATGTTTTTTTGCAATTTGTACTTCTGTATCTGATAAATGTATATTCATTTTATATGCTTATTTTTGGATTATATCTTTACATATCAGATGTCTGACATTTTGAATTCTTCATATATTCTAGATATTAGGCCTTTGTCTGAGGAACAGCTGGCAAATTTTTTTCCCATTCAGTGGTTTGTATCTTCACTCTGTTGGTGGTTTCATTTGCTCTGCAAAAGCATTTTAATAAGACAAAATCCTGCTTCTTAAGTCTCTGTAATATTTCATTTGTGATCCAATATTTATTCATAAAGTCATTACCTATACCTATGTCTTCAAGAGTTTTGTTTTTTTTCCACAAAATTTTGTGTTTCTGTTTTAATATCTAGATTTTATATCCACTTTGCCTTTAATTTAGTGCATGTTGATGGACATGACTCTAGTTTTAGACTTTGACATTTAGAAACCTAATTTTTTCAACACTATTTATTAAAGGGGTGGCCTTTCATACAGTGAATGTACTGGGCCCCTGTGTAAAAGGTAAGGTGACTTAGTGTGTTTGGAGTTGTTTGTGCATCTGTAAGGACATTCCTTAAAAAAATAAAACTGGTTATTCACCTTCTTGGAATCTCCCCAAAAGAGTTAAAAACATCACACCACAGGGATATATGTATACCCAGACATAGCAGCACATTGTATGATGGCTAAATTTTGGAAAAAGTCCAAATGCCCATCAGCCAGTGACTAGATAAAGAAAATGTGTTTTTTATAAATACAATGGGGTAATATTCAGGCATAAAAATGATTAACGTGAGACATTTTGAGGTAAATGGCTGCACATTGAGGCCATACTTAAAAGAAATAAATCATATACACATTTACAAATATTGCATTGTATCCAAGTAGGAGAAACTGAAAATGTAAATAAGGGCCAAAATATATAATAGATGCTGTAAAATAGGAAGAAAATTTTCAAATGGAAAGGGATACTGGGAAGGGGAAAGAAAATACATAAGAATAAAAACTGAAACAAAAATTTTGTAAATATAAGGGAGGGAAGAAGAGTTGAAGGGAGAAGAATATGAAAAATAGAAGAATTAGTTTGCCCCATGCACAGGTACAAATTCCATATAATGAATGTGATCATTATCTAAATCTAAAATGTATCAATATACATACTTAATTAAAAATGCAATTTTTGGAAGACTCACAGGTTATTAAGAAGCCGGGGTGGTAGTGAAAGCATTCTTTAGACTAGGAATTAGAATGGAAACATCTGAAAGCAAAAGTAAAACGAATGAAAGGAACGAATTGGTAAACTAAGCAGAAGAAATGACCTTTTATTATTGCTATCATTATGTTCATTCATTTACTGTAAAAAATGTAACAAAGTCTTTAACTTCAAAAAGGAAGACAAATTTGGTATGTTGCAGAAAACTCTCACTGTGACAGAGATGTAAGGGGATCCTGAACAGGGAGTGAATGTGTAGCCTCAAATCTTTCACCAACCAGAGTCAGCAGATGGGGTGGCATGGGGCAGCACACCGTGTGTGACCCAAGCTAATGTAGGTGAGCAACAACTTCCAAGTCATAGGAAAGATCGCCTGTCACAGCTGTGACCACCAATGCTAAGATACCCAATTCTTCACCAGCTGTGCTGGGCTGGTGGAGGACTTCTAGGATCAAACAGTTAATGAGGGTTTCTTTCTACCCAAATTTATAGCCAGTGTGCTGGCAGAGGTCTTCTGTGGTCTGAAAAGTCTATAGATGTTCACTGTTGTTTATGGTTTCTAGGAGCTGACAGGAGAAAAGGAAGTTTGTGAACAGGAAGGAGGTGGCCTTGGCTCACTGTGGCTGCTTGCACAGAGGTACACAGCAGAATCCCCTGGCTGTACACTCTGGATCTTCAGATGGGAGAAGGTGCCCTCAGTCCTCTCAGCAGAGAACCTTTCAGGAGGCATCCCTGAGGTGTCTGATGGAAGTTTATCCTGAAAGTACATGAGGAACTTCGGGCCTTGTTCTGGGTTCTTTTGGTACCAATAAAGAACAGTGTGTCCAGAAATTGGATCACACCTGAAAGTTACATTCTGTCCCTTCTTTGTGACCTTGTAACTGGGGGACTGGGAGACTCCAGCTTCGGTGTGATCTATGAAGACAGAGGCTGGGAATAGAATGATAAAAACAGATATAGTTGCCTCTTGCATAAGCCACATGCGTACACACATCTCCATAGGCACACACACACAAATACCATGAAACTGTTTGGTTTTCTCTGCACTCACCTATCCCCAGAAGACAGAGGGCAACCCAGGAAAGAAACCTGGTGCCCATGCTAGGATGAGCTCAGAACAGAGGCTCACCAGAACAGACAGAAAAGGAAACGCATCTTTTGACACCACACAGTGGTTCCCACCATGAAATCACTTCCTCTCAAAATCCCCTCCACCTTAGTAATACATAATTTACACTACAAAATACTAGGGTGACTGATTTAAATATTTATAAGCCAGTTTTTAACAAAAGTAATTCATAGGTCATAATTTCTAAACTTAATGCTGTCTGGATGCATAGTCCACACATTTTGTGTTCTTTCTCAAGGAAGGATTAAAAGATAGGTTATGCATCTGTGTGTGAATGCATTTTAAACACAAAAACTTTGCATATAAAAATAATCTTTTCTTTTCTCCTTTTCCCACTTATACACAGCTCCAGGCAAACTACCAAAATTATATTTGTTGACTTTATCACATTTGAATTCAAGAATGTATCACACTTTGAGGTGGAAATTTCCACACCAAGTGAAAAGGAGCTCTATCCATGTGGATTTTTCCATGCTGGTACAACAGGTGAATGCTTTTCATAATCCACAGCAGACTGATTCACTCACAGAAATTCACTACCTTTTACAGTTCTGAGCACTGGATTAGGCAACTGGAATCTGATATGTGAAAAACATTAGGATGCCAAGTCCTAACCTGAAAAATTTGTTTGTCCATTGGTCCACTGAAGACAATGAAAGAACAGAAGTACTTGACTTATCACTTAAATTCAACTTATTCAGCGAAATACCATGTTTCCACTTTGAAGTTTATGTTACAGTTCAAGTGGGTTTAAAGAACACAGTACAATATTCACAGTGGATTTAAAGATCACAATATTCTTGTATACAGTACATGAGTTAATATTGCTAGGCAAGACCCTAGCACCATGGCAACTCATGAAGGAGAAAACAGTAGAAACAGCTAAAAGTTTGCTTCTGAAGAGGGGGACAACTGGAATCTCAGTGGAGACAGGAAAATCCAGAGTGGAGACATCCCATTTTTGGCATCATTCACCTGCAATCCCAAGTGTAGGCTAGGAGGAACTCCTGAAGACCATAGCAGGGTAAGAAGGTGGGTGACTGGAAGTACCGTTTTGGGAGAAGCTTTCCTGTGTGAGGTCCTTAAATCAGTTACTTAGCCTGGAAACTACCTTTCTAGAACAAAGGTCAAGGAGGTCTTCATTCAGAATTTAGGGTGAACTGGTAAGAGACTGACCACTTAGAAGATCATTATGGTCTTACAAGGAGACAATGACCTGCAGGTCCAGAGGTGTGAACACCCCGAGGGCATCCTTTTCTCTCTCTCTCCCCTGTACTCTGTGACTAGTTTATCTCCTCAAATGATGGCCAATAACAGTGAGGCTTAGTCAATGCCATAAACCAATGGAGGAACCCCCACGTGGGAACAGCATTTCTAGCATCATGTTTTCATGGATTTCTCCTGATCCTTTTTTAAGTCTCACCATGTGGCCAGAGGTGCCCTTACCATCATCCTCCATAGCCCCAGCCTGTGCTTCTGAACCATCAATCCAAAAGCTCTGCCCATCAAAAGCTCAGCTGCTCCCTGACTTCTGGCTTTTCCTCAGCACTTCTTACTTTTGAAATAGGCCTAATTCACATGATAATCCCTCTCTTCCCATAATACAGCTAATGTTTCTGTTCCACTATGGGAGACTTCATAGAGTTATTGATACCAGAAGTGATTTTCAGGAAAGAAAGTTTAGGTTAACATTCTGGAAGCTGAGCTCTGTACTGGCTAGAATTCTTGTGAAGAAAGCAGCTGAAAGAAAGAGTAGACTTTGGGGGAAGCCTGGTTGTGAAACTGTAAAGAAGCCAGAGATGTTAGACATGGACAGGAGATTACCCACTATATTCTAAAACCCACTGTAGCCCACTGAAGAAAAGGATGTGGCTTCTCATATGTAATACCTGATCTCTGCCAGGTAAGTGTGTAATGTAAGGTATTTTAATTGTTGGTTCTTCCATCCATTTTGTCAGTCATTCACTCACTCTTTCTCTGTAAGATGATGTTGTACTTAGGGGTTATGAACAGAATAATTAAAATCAGGATATGGAATTATTAATATTATTTTATGATGGTCAGGCAGAGTTAACACTAGAGAAGGCAGGTAATCTATCCCCAACACTAAAGACATAGAATATGTAGCCAAGGGCCTGAATCCCACAGCAATGTACTACATGATTCCAGGTGAAGACCCAGGGATCATGACTGCCTCCCACAAGTCGAACTGGAGGTCTAGAGCCCACAAGAAGGACTCATGCCAGGCTCTTTAATGGATCCATGTCGGGATAGCTCAGAGGACAGCAGTGGAATCTAGAAAGTCTATGCCAGCAGGGTGAGGCAGCTATGCTGTTCGGATTAGGGATCTATACTAGAGCCAAGAAATTGCAATCAAAACAAAGACCAGGGATGTCCTGAAAAGGACCACAGCCATCCTCAACAACATGGAGGTCAGAGCTCTTCCAATGATAATCACAATGGAGTACATGCCAGGAACCCAGTGTGACGAGTTCATCCTGGAGATTAAGCAGCACACTTGTTCCCCTCTAGGCCAGGGAGCAATGGGAGATGTGAGGACCAGAGCTTCTCCAGGAGAACCAATGGCTCAAACAGCAGCACTTAGGAGAACCCACAATGCCTCAATGCCTCAGCGACTCATTGCCTTTTTACTTCTTCTCCAAGTCTATGCAGACAAATTTCCTCAGGTGAAATATCTATGCTCAGCACCATGGTGATTTAATTCTGCTGGACTTATGTTGACCACTAGTTTTTAATTCATAACAGAATTGCAGTAAAGTGAGTTTTTTGGGGATTAAAGAGACAGTTATAGCCCTTAAAATATGAATGAGTAGAAAAATAACCAGCCACGTTCTGAAAAATTATAACTGTGCCCTATTCTATTCACATAAGGCCTTGTGAAGTTATAGAAGGGAAACTGAGCATGGTAGGAAGGAAAGCAAACTTCCCTAAGGAGCATCGTTTAGACCTAAGGTCCAGGTGTGTCTTTGCCTCTAGGAAATGGAAAGCTATATGCCAGAGGAGCTACCACTGCCCTCTCTGCTACTGAAAAGACTAGGCTTGGATGAGGGACTGGCAGCATGGATGTAGTAGAAAGTCCAGAGAAATGGAAAGAAGAAAGCCCTGGTGGGGATCTGGAGCACAATCACCATCATGAAAAAGGTAACTGTCAGTGGAGACCACATGACAGATGAGGCAGGTGAGTATTCCCCAGAGAGGTGATTGGCTTCCAGAGTAAGGATCCTAGGTATGTTCAAGTCACAAACCATGTCCCATGCTGGAAGGTGTTGCCTCCATAACCTTCTATGACTAGAAAAGTCTGATTCAGACAACCACACTCAAGGAGCAACAGTGGAGACCTCTGTGTCCAGAGTGAGTTTGGGGCTGATTGAGATTTTGTGGATATACACATTGACAGTGAAAACCCAGCATCCTTGGCATACCAGCGTACCAGAGCTACCATCTCTTCTCAGGTCATCAGTTAGTTTTAGGGTGCAAGGACTGCTGGCCTTAACGTGAAGAGCACTGTCAGCTGTGTGGCCCTGTGGAATCACGGCTGGCACAGAAGTACACAGATGTCTGCGAGGGGCTAGCAGACTGCACAGTGGGGGAAGTTCTCTCTACTTGGCCTGGACACACTGTACCCATCAGAGACTTCTCCTTTTTCAGTGATGTTAGTATCATATGAGTAGTAGATCAGTCTCAGCTCCAGCCCTGGATCCTGTCAGTACCAGTACATGCGCTCATGATTCAGCCTCTGGACATGGCTCAGTGTCATGTGCTGGCTTCTTTTAAGGACACAGGACTTGGAGTTCTGGTTGATGCCAGGATTCCCTGGACCTGCAGATAAAGAAGAAAAAACTGATGCCAGAATCCAGTGAAAAAGACTTAGACTAGGACCTGAAATCCCATGCCAAGTGCCTTTCTTGGGCTCACCTGCCTGCAGGAGACAAAAGGCCACACAATAGAGAGAACTGGGGCTCATGGCAGGGGCCCTGCAGAACTGAGGAGTCTTATGGGCTTCTGTGAGGCAAAAGGAGGCTGAGACTTTAAAGGAGGAGTCATTCTGAGTCCCTAGTCTCCCTCCATGAGGCCCATGGCTTTCCTGTCACTGGGTAACATGTTCCTCCCTCCTCAGGAACAAGTGTAAAATAAATGTGTGATCATAATACAGATCTTAGAATGGGACACATTTGTCTGAATTGACACAAGTTATTATTGACTTTTGTGTAAATCAGTTTTTAAGCCCTTGTCTATTATATTTCTATGTGATACACTGCTGCACTAACACAGTGGTTTTAATATTATACGTATTTCTGTAGCATAAAGTAGTAGAGAAAACCATTAGGGATTTTAAGTAATTTTGAACTCACTTGTCCCAAATCCTCCTTTGAGTTATCGAGCATATGGATCAAAAATCATTGCCAAGTTCTTTTAAAATGTGTATTGTGTAGTACATATAATATAGATATCAGTAATGTGAATTTTAAATATCTGGCTATGGACATATGTTATATTCTGCACTTAATTTCAGAGGTTGATTTTAAATATCTGGCTAGGGACATGTATTGTATTCTGTAGTTAATTTCAGTAAAAAAATTCTACATTATTTCAGTAAAAAATACAAATTTTTATTTCTGTGACTTTCAGCTGTTCACCTGCATGATGGCTAGGCAATATAATTCCACATTTGCCTTTATAGGCAGAGGAAAGTCTAAGATTAGCAAAAGGAACAAAAATATGCTCTGTGCTTCATGTTTCTATACATCTCTGAGGATGCCGTGATTATCAGTTTTATGTGTCTACTTAACTGTGCACCAGTGTCCAGATCACTTGGCCAGATATTATTGTGAATATTTCTTTGAAGGTCATTTGGGATGAGATTAACACTTAAATCAGTAGATTATGACACTAGTTTAAGTTAGCATTTTGGTCTTAGAGTGAAACAGGTGCCCTCTATCTGGTGATCTGGCTTCATCTAGTCAACTGAAGACACAAATGAAACAAAAAGTCCTGTTACCCCTTGCAGAGCAGAGAAAGGTGAAGCTGATAGCCCCACAACTGAGCATCAGCTCTCTCTAGTCCTCCAGGACCACCAAGTCGCCCTGCAGGTTCTGGCCTTGTGAGTTTCTGCAAATCCATTGGGCAATATCTCAAAATGAAGATGCATAGCTCCACATGGGTCTGTTTCTCTGGAGAATTGTGACTAATGCAGATAGGCATGTTAGTCTCATAGACTAAAAAAAACCTCAACATATGCCAAGAACTCACTTTGGTCTTCATGAGTTGGGTTTGGAATGGGAATCAGAGTCCAATATACACCACCCTGTGCCTATATATTTGTCTACATCACCAATTCCTGGGAAAACAGAATTCTATCAATGATTTTTAAAGCCATTGAGTGTAACAGGGATGAACAGAACAGCATTCTGATTTTGAAAACAGGTACCTCTTTGTGAAAATGCAGTACAGTACAGAGCTAGAAATGTGAGACTGAAGCCAAAAATTGAGTCTCATTTCTGTATCCTAATAGGTATTTGACTTGGCCCAGTTATTTAACTCTAGGCCAATTCTTCACCTATGAAATGAGACAAAATAGTATTTGCCTCTTAGTATTTTCTGTGATAATTGAATTTACAAATAAAATTTTGCAAATTAAGTACTTAGGTCTTTAGTAAATTGTCAACAAATGATGGCATTATTACTACTACTATTATTATTATTATTATTATTATTATTATTATTATTTTCTGAGACCTGTCCAGGGAGCAGAATTGAATTAGGAGTGTGCCTTAATGAACCCAATGCTTTCTGGTATACAGTAGACCTACTCAAGAGACTGATGATTTTCACAGGAAAAATCATATGTGTTGTAATTAATACTGTAGATCTTAGAGACAGTGGATCCATATAATGGAATGTTAGGAAGCCTTAAAAATAACAACAGAAAGAACTGCTTACATTCCGTGACATTCATGACCTTCGAGGGCATTATGTTATTTGAAATGTATCATTCACAAAAAGATACACCTGCATAATTCCATTTATAGGCGATGTCTAAAGTAGACCCCAGAAACAAAGGACAGGATGGTGCTTTTCAGAGACTGGATGATGGAGGAATGAGGAGTTGCATGTTGAAAGGTGTAATGTTCTGCTACATACTTAACTGCCAAAAGTCAGTAAAACATAATAACCATATGAAAAACACACACTGCAGTGTACATTTACAAACTTGTTAATGGTAGATTTCATTTAAGTATTTAAAAGTATTTAAAAGCTGATAGAAAAAGGTAGTTAGAGAAAGATAAAAAAATAAAATTTTATTTGCATAACTCAAAATCCAAAAAAATTAATTTGAATGATCCCAGTTTTTCAATATTCCTCATTTTTCTTTCTTTTTTAAAAATTTTGAATATCCAGTTTTCTCTCTTCTGTGACAGTGCCTTGCACAAAGGAGGGAACCCAAAAATGTTTGCTGAATTAAAGCAGAAGAAGCTAATGAATGAGGATGGTTACCTTCCTTTCCCCTGTGGCTCATCATGTCCTGCACAGGAAAATTACCCTTTTCTATGAAAAATGCCGCCATCCTTACATTTTGCAGCTCTGACCCCATGCTACTCACAGGCTGCCATCACAGAGATCACAGAACCTCTGCACCATGGCAAGAGGACAATAGCGTGGAGAGTGTGACTTTCTTTATCATCACCATGAAGGACCCAAGAACACACTTGGCCTTGAGATCCTATGTTTTTCAGACTTTCAGACTTTCATAACAATTGCGTGTGGTACATGGCATCCCTTTGCTACAAATTTTGATTTTAGATGGGGAACTCAGAGCAGGGGACAGATCTACTAGGTGAATAGCAAGAGGGTCCACATATGTTAAGAATGACAGGTATAAGCCAGCTATGGAACACAAGGTCTGGGAAAGGTGCTTTGTTCCAGATACACAGGCATGGAAAATGGAGCTTAATGGTGGCAGTTCTGTGCGCATTAAACAGATCACACATGCCAGGAGCAGCAAACATCTGTGAAAAATGTGTGAGCTTCCCAGGGAGTGAGCAGAGTCGCCTGGCAGATCTGCCTTCCTGGTCACTTCCAGAGTAAAGAAAAGGATTTTTGAACAAAAGGCTGGGGACAATGCAGCTCTGTGCCAAGTTTCTCGCACAGAGAAAGAGAGCAGAGTCCTCCAGCTCTAAGGCCCTCAGGCTGAGTTCAGAGTGATAGTTAGAGAACTGCTTTGCTGAGAATCGATCAGGTGTGTTTCCTTTCCTTCTCTCTTCAGTATTACAATGTTCAAATACTAACTGGGGACCCTAGTCCACCTTCTCTTGGTACCAGTACACAGTGAGGTATCCAGAGACTGGGAAGCATCTCAATGTTGCTTGTTGTTCTTTAATTTGAATGAGGTACTTTGGGGTTTGCATGATTCCCAAATTGATAGAGCCTGTGGGTCAGCAGTAAGATGCAAATGGTCAGGAGACAGAGAGAATAATTTAGTAAGGCTATCTTCAACTGGGACAGTAAATAGATCAGAGGCTCTTCAGATCTGCCCAGGACTCACCTGCTTCCAAGAGACAAAGGACCACACAGCAGAGGAACCTCAACCCCATGGCAGCATCAGGAAGCCCAGATATCTCCTGGTTCATTCCAGGGCCTCCTGGGGTGAGCAGTCATTGTGGCTGCAGATTTGGTCTCCCTGACTAGAGCCTGTGTCACCCCCTGATCTCACTCTCCCTGCTGGGTACCCAGCTCACTGCACCTGATGGCAGCACCCAAAGTGTTTTGTGAGTCATGCACCCTTCCTTCCCTGCACGGCCTAGAAATTAAAACTGGTTCAGGGAAAGCCCCATTCCCACACACCAAGAACACACAGATTCCTTACCTTCATACTAAATGTGCTTCTGTTCTAACTAGACAGGGATTTTCCACCTTCTCCCACAACACCCAGGTGCTTCACCCTCCACTGCCTATGCAGGAGCAGAGAATCTGCTTCTTGAACCCATTCACCATCCCCAACAAGTCTTTGTTTACCTCCATGTGTTCAGATCCCATCCAGTAAATTCAAGCCTCCTTTCTGACCCAAATAGGCAGCCTGGCATTCTCTCTCTCTCTCTCTCTCTTTCTCTCTCTCTCTCTCTCTCTCTCTCTCTCACACACACACACACACACACACACACACACACACACACACACACAGAGGGTTCCCTAAAACAACAGCGCACCCAAGTGGCCAATGACCCAGAGTCTCCTGGAATGCTACCTTTTGGGACCCTGTGCTCATGGTTGACTGAATCTAGAAGGGGATCCTGAATCCCTCATCCTCTCACACAGACACCCACTCTTCTGCAAGGACAAACTGCCAGGTTAGAGACATTATTAATCATCATCAATTTTCCATCCATCACACTTTTTCAATAAGCAGTTTTCCCCTGTCAAGACTTTCTACCGTTTGTTTTCTACCTTGCGTTTTCAGTCAAATTTGAACTGAACCTACTGGAAATTGTGAGCCAAATACATTTCTCCTTCTTTAAGTTGTGAGTGCCATACATAATGTCTTCCAATTACCAAGAAGACTAAGACCTTATTAAACATAACTATTTTTCTTCAGTTATTAAATTAATTTTGGGAGAACCTTGCTAATATTTCCAGCTTCATTAAGACTCTAAAAATGAGGCTGTGGAAAAGCATTGGTCTGGTGAAGAATTCCATTAGAATGGACTACAATCTTAGATAAATATTCCTACAATATTTTATTTGTTCCTTATCCTAGCCTTGGACAAAATTAGGAAACTCTGTAACCTTGGTTAAAAAAAAAAAAAAAAACAAGACCATGAAAATATAATTTTTCATCATATTTAAATGTGTCATGGAACATAATTTGAGATGATTGATACTGGTGTTCATTACATTTCAGGTGATAGGAATCTCTTATAGCACTTAAACAGTGATAATTATTATTCCAGGACTCTATAAAATTGAGTATTAACTTGTGTCAATCTTATGAATGACTTTTACTAAGAATGTGTATGCAAGAGAACAATCCTGTCTAGACCTGGGAATGACAGAATAATAATGATGAGAAAAGCATTTGGGACCTCCACAGGCAGTGTGTTCTGGGATTGAGGAAAGGGAGATCCTTCCATGCCTGGAAAGCACAAGTGCAGAAAGACAGAATGCAAAGCTTGCTGAGTTCTAATTTGTAAGTTCAGATTTGGAAGGGCTACGTAGGCACAGAAAGGACTTGAATCTGTGCCGTTAGAAAAACAATAACATTCTTGAAAACAGAATGGACCTTGGGAAAGTTGGCAAGTCTTTCCCTATATATGCTTAGGCTAAATTGCCTTCCTCTATATTTGGAAAGCACCTGACTGTTCCTTGAGGAGATGATATTGAAGCCAGAAGTCAAGAAAGAATATTTCATAATCAACTCCAGGCTGTTCTTCACCTCAGGCACCTGGTTATCTGGTGGTGTCCTATACTGAGACTGGGTGCCAAGTGAAGCCAATGTATATAAGCTTTGATCTATTGGGTTATTGAGTATTTTGGAAGGAGAAGAGAGACTGTGTTGCATAGAACACCACCTTAGACCACCTGTCAACTCCATCTCTATATTCAACCATCTCTTCTCTACTTTTCTTGATCTTACTCAAATCTCAATTCACTCTCCTTCAACTCTACAAAGCCAAATTCTGTTATTTTACTACCTACACTACACTGTTATTATACAATCTTAGTTCAAAATAAAATTTACGGCTCATAAAAGAAGGGTTCTTGTATTACAGAATCCACCTCGAGGACGACATGTGGTACACTGTCAGGAGTGTACCTCACTGAGGCACACATGGCTACTCAGTCTTACTTTCTCTTCTCACACTGATAGAAAAAGGTGCATTTTCTAGAGACCTAACCATTTTTCTTTTTTTCATATAACCTCAGACTCCAGGATCCTTTTTGATTCTTCCTTCCTTCTTTCCTTCCTTCCTTCCTTCCTTCCTTCCTTCCTTCCTTCCTTCCTTCCTTCCTTCCTTCCTTCTTTCCTTCCTCTCTCTCTCTCTCTCTCTCTCTCTCTCTCTCTCTCTCTCTGTCTTTCTCTCTGTCTCTGTCTCTTTTGCTACAGGTTGAATCCAGGGCATTCATACTGAGTTGTGACCCTATCTCTTTCCTACTTTGAAGAACTGTTTCACTGAGCTGTACAAGCTGGGTTTCGGTTTGTGATCTTCTTGCTCCAGCTATCTGGAGAGCTCAATTACAGACATGCACCACCACACCTGGCTGGTGCCTATGTTTTCAGCACTCTGTCATATTTAGGTGGCTCCATGCTGGCAGGAGATTTGTGCACAGAATGCTGTGTACTGCTGTGCTGTGCCCTCTGCTAGCACAAAGATACACAGCTGAGTTTCCCAAATCCAAGGTACTTATGTTCAGCTCAGAGAGAGAGAGAGAGAATCATGTAACAGAGATGAGAATCGATTAGAGATTTTTCCTTGTGCTCCCTGTGATTCATTGTAATATTCAAAGAGGAACTGAGGGCTGTGATCCATGGCCCATCTGTTCCAGGACACACACTGGTGCCCAGTCTTAGGGGAACATCTTAGACTCACTTGGTATCCTTTTGGGTTGATCCAGGGTCTGGATGATGGGAGTGTCTACTGGGCCTGTAGGAAAAGCAGATAATGAATGAACCCATCAGCCAGCTTGGGTGCACTCTCCTTCAGAGTGCAAGCTTCAGGAGACAGTAAGTCCAGAATGAGTATGCAGTCCTTATTTCCAGGACTTACCTGCTCCCAAGAGACATACAGCCTCATAGCAGAGAAACCCTGAACTGATGGCAGGATAGGACAGAAATTAGCCACCGCCACACTGCTCAGGGTTCTGGTTCTCTGAAGGATGGAGTTGTGAACATCAGTTCTATGATTGGAAGTTAGGATATGAAGTCACTTCTCTGATGTCATGGTCATTACAGATGCCCATGCAACCTAATTTTCTTACCATGTCTCTGGGCTCAGTTAATCTGAAACCCATATTAGGTCTTTTCTTGACACAATAACACAACTTATACAGCTAGAGAGGTGTCCTCCAGATTGGGCTGGGTTGGGCCCTGTTTCTACACCACAGATCCTTTCTCTTTGGAAGCAGATTTTCCTCTTCCTGTCGCTACTCCTGGCTTGCAGACCATCCCAATATAGCACCAAACCTTTACTCATGTCTTTGATACTCTGAATGATTTCTAACCATTGAAGAGATGGAGTTTCTGCCTCCCTCCTGTGGAAACACACCATGAATTCCTGAATATGTCATCAAATAAATTAGTGAATGAAGGTGTGAAACAGCATCCATCTTAAACTGTGTGTGTCCTTGGTTGGCAACTCTGTGGCCACTTCCAACATTTGGAGGTCCACAGTGCCTCAGTGTCCCACCCTATGGAACAGTGAGTAATAACCATGATTTTACATGTTAGGGACTTAGTATTCTATGTTTCCTTACAACTTACTTTGAAATCCAAAAGCTACTCTTGCTGTATATGTTGTTAGAGACTTTATGGAGGAAACTGAAGTTAAATGATGTATTAGTCAGCATTTTATTGATTTTGGCATAAGTCTATCATCTACAATTTAAAGGGAGAGCTGTTTAATTTAGTTCACACCTTAAGATGATTTGGTTCATAGTAGCTATCTTAAAAGCAGTGAGATTGAACGTGAACCAAAAGTAGAATTCAATTTGGACTAATCAATGGGGGCTGTTGGAGGGGCCTGGGATACAATATCCGGGCCCAGCCTTCCTCAGTGTGACTGTCATGTCAGTGCACAGAGGTCCCTGGATGTGTAGCACTGTCTACATGAGTGTCTGGCTGAGGCTGACCAATCTTCTGCAGGGGAAGGAAACAAACTGGAGACTGAGTCCTGCATGTGGCCTTCTATTGTCCTTTGCAACTGATTGCATTCAAGTTTCTAAGTGATCATAGAGGAAATCCTCTAGGAGGATAAATAAGAGACTTAGAGCAGGGGGTCTTCCAAGCCCAAGCCAGGAGTTTGCTGTGTAAGCTCCTGAGACCATGCATCCATAAGGAAGAGGGCCAACAGCAGAGGAACCTGCAGTCAGCTAGCATCAAAGTCAACACAGAGTGGAAGCTTCTTCCTACCCAGGACTCTGAGGGAAGCCCAAGGGCTCCATGTCTGGGAAAAGTGTAATACATAACTTACTCTACTTTGTGGCTCTTGCCCATATGTAATCAACAGCACCCCGTCCACAATGAGATATTCCCCAATTTTGAATGATAATTTATAGGCACCCTCACATATGAGACTATACATTACCAAAATTTCTTCTGACCTGGTGGCAACCCATTGAATAAGAGCTGGTGACTTCATAAGATGAAGAAAATTTTGTGACTGCATCTCACTGGCCCCAACAACGTAAATGGTCCAGTGATATTTTTTCTGCTGAGTCCCACAGTGTTCTTGCCTAGAAACAGACATATTTTAAATATCTTTGGTTGAAGGTCTTTATCTAACAATAAGTGAATGAAAGATTGAATGGATAAATAGGTATATAACAAATGGGTGTATTCAACTAGTCTAGGACAGAATTTTCTATTTATGTTTTTCAACGGAGTACATGTGATTTACATGTTTTATTGTTAGGAAATCTAGAGTTTTCTGCATGAGGTCTTTCCTACATCAGCCTTTGCCAACTGTTAATGGATTGTAGCCCTAAAAAATAAGGATTTTTTTTCCACCAATCACCTACTGAGTGGACAGTTCATTTCCAATGTGATTTGATTTCCACCCTCTTTCCAGTCTGCATCTGCAGTGTGAACTCACACTCACACAGGCAACCAGCATCCCTAAACAAGCCTGCCTCCCTGTCAGGGTGCAGAGTCCTCAGGGGCATTTGCTTCTGCTGTCTACTGTTCCAGTACTTTTCTCTTCCCAACACTCATACGGTGTTCAGATTTGGTATCTTCTGGAAGACTGGAGACCTTTATAAACCTAAAAAAAGCCCTTCCTCTATAGAAGGGTGTTTCAATCAAAGATGCAATGTATGTTTTACTGCATAGAATAAACACAATGCAGGAAGAGTCCATTATGTAGCCATACCAGATCCCCCCTCTGTCCACTTTTGTCACATCCTTGGGTCCACAGCCACATTCTTTGCGTATTTCCCAAATGTAATGGCTTGATTTATTCCTGTTTCTACTGACAATTCTGATAAGTACGGTTAAGTTTCTGCCCTGACTGGAAGTAAACAGTTCACCAGCTACACACCTTTGCTTCCCTAGGAAGGAAGGGCTGCTCAGAGCCTGGGGAGAGGGGGAGCTACTGAATTTTTGTAGGGACAGGAAATGTCTGTGTATGGCTATGGCTGCAGTGCTGGCACACAGATACATGGCTGCGTGTCCCAGCTGCACCGGTTCTATCTTCCTATTGGAGTAGGATCCTTCTGGTTTCTCTGCTGAGAATCTTTCCTTGAAAAAGTCTGCCTTATCTGTGGGATTCTTGTCAAGAAGATAAGCCATAAACTCCATTCCTTTTGTTGCAGTCTGTGGATACCAATAGATGTGCAGATGATCAGAGATGGGTTCCCACCTCAGAGTCACAGTCTGTCCTATCTCAGTGATCTTGTGTCTGTGCGTGTGCTTGACCCCTTGTGACATGTATCCTGTGGAAATAGACAACAAAAAAAGAATGAGGTGAAGCATTGGAAGCACCCTCAGAGAAAGGAAGGATGGGAAACTGTAAGCACTCCCAGGACTCACCCGCCCCCAGGAGACCAAAGATCACCCAGCAGGGGAGGATTCTGTCCATGGTAGGTATCACAGGTCTGGGGTCTATCCCAGTTAGTACTCTGGTTGTTAGCAGTGCACAGGAAGCGATCTGGTAATGTCACAGCCTGTGCTGCACCCACAGATGCAGGACTGCACCATGAAATAGGAACCTGCATGGCACCATGGACATAAGATGTCCAAAGACTGGACCCTTAGTGCCCTGCAGTGTGTACCTTATGTTAAATAGTGCCGCTAAAGGTGGCTCCATAATACCACAGGGCTCAGCACAACAAGCCAGTGTATAAGACATGAATGGAGTAGCAGGACCCAATGTGTTTTCTGACAGTGAGTGCAGTCTCCTTGCAGAAGCTTTCCTAGTCTCGGTATATAGAATTCAAAGAATATGGAGATGCAAGTGGATAAAAGATCACACAAGTGTCATTGTGGAGAGATAATCAAGTGAGAATCTAAAGCCCCAAATCTGCAGGGACATTTGAGAGCAAAGAGAGGAGTGTGGACAGACAGTGAGCTCCCCGCTGAATGGGTGGGTGCAGACACAGCCACATTCTTTTTTTTTTAATTTAAAGAGAGAAGAAAAAAAGAAAGGACATAAAAAACAATGCAGTAAAAGGGTACACATAATACAGTATTTCAAGAAAAAATATATACAGTATGAAATCACCAGTTAATGTTACATATTATCTTTCAAGAAACAGTTGTTCATATCACTAAATTAAAGCATATAAAGTGGACATTCATACAGTGAAATTGGAGACAGTTCCATTCAATGATCCAACAAAAGCTCAGTTATATGGTTTTCCATCCTACACACTCAAACATACCTGCAGTTATATCCCTTAGTCCACCTTACTTTCCTCTCTTTTTTACAGTAAAAAATAGACTTTTAGGGTTTATTACTCTCACAGTTCTTATTTCTTTTTTGAAGAGAATAAAACCAAATGTGACTAAGCAAAACAGAGTCAGAACAGAAAGGTGGGCATAGCACATGATGCAAAAATAGAATACCAAGTGATCAAAAGTGGTTACTATTTTGCCTCTTGCTATTTTTAAATTGAGTTGTCTATATCATCAGGTATAATAGAATTGATCAAAACAGTACAGAACAAAACCAATAAAACCTACATGGAGGACCTTACACGACTTCAAAAAACGATAATAGTCAATCCATATTGGGCATCATAGTATATCTTATTGCCTTCAAAGTGATTGCCTATACCCTCAAACTTGATACTATCAAACAAAAATAAAATATATAATAATCAGACAGAACAATATGGGGAGAGCAATACTGGGGTTGAAGTCAGGTTATTAGGACAACAAAAAGTTACTATAATATTTCCCGTTATTTTTAATTTAGTTTTCCCTTAATTAAAAAATGAAAGAAAATAGATTAATTTTTAAAAAGTGGGGGGGGGACATTGAGATAAGAGAGGACATTGTAATAGAACAGTGCAGGGCAGAACCGAGCAATTCAAGCATCATTGTGTTTTACCACCAGATAATCTAACATAATAGTAGTCACCATAGTGCCTCTTTCCTTGAGTTGAGTGTAACTTCGTGAGTTATAACATCAAGCATATCAAGACAGTGTGAAGCCATTCAAGAGAATGCAAGAATTACAGGGAATTTAAAACCAGCTAATAGAAAACGAACAACTGTTTCTTTATTATCTCTTTGCCTACAAAGAATTTTGTTTATACTATAGCATACAGTGAAATATAGTAAGATACAACATGTTAAAGCTAGTGGAAACAAATGTATCACAGCTTGATGGGATTTCAAAACAGAATGATATTAAATCAGCACTAGCTTTTATGTTGTGTTGCTTTCTTGAAAATAGCTATTCATGCTATCATAGACAAAAAAAATCAAACAACCCAGGTTAAAACCATTGTGGTTAATGAGTGAAAACATTGTATGGCTTCAAACCAATATGATTGGGAATCATGATTACCACATACTTCTATGTATTCTTATCATTTCTTACATTAGGGGAACTATTCGGTATTTATACATGTGAGTTTGGTTTATTTCACTTATGTGTATGGTCTCAAGCTGCGTCCATTTATTTATAAATGTCTCAATGCAGTCATTCTTTATAGCTGAATAGTACTTCATTGAATAAAAATACCACAACTTTTTTATCCATTCTTCAGTCGATGGACACTTAGGATGTTTCCAAGATCTGACTATTACAAATTGTGCTGCTATAAACATGGGTGCACATATATCACTGTGGTAGGATGCTTTCAGTTCTTCTGGGAATATGCCTAGAAGTGGTATAGCTGGGTCATATGGGGCTTCCAGTCCTAGTTTTCTGAGAAATCTCCAGACTGACCTCCACAATGGTTGCACTAGTCTACACTCCCACCGACAGTGCAGGATTGTTCCTTTTCCTCCATAGCCTCTCCAGTATTTGTTGTTGGTGGTTTTCTTGACTTGGCCATTCTTTCAGGAGTGAGATGAAATCTCAGTGTGGTTTTGATTTGCATTTCTCCAATGACCAATGATGATGAACATTGTTTCATGTATTTATTTGCCATTTGTATTTCTTCATTTGAGTATTGTTTATTCATCTCAGATGCCCATTTTTGGATTGGGTCTTTGAATTTTGGGGGTCTGATTTTTTTTAAATTCTTTATATGTTTTAGACAGAAGTCCTTTGTCTGAGGGGGTGTTCACTAAGATTTTTTTTTCCAGTTTGTGGGTTTTCTTCTCACCAAGCTGGAAACTTCTTTTGAGGTGCAGAAACTTTTTAATAAAATGTAATCCCAGTTATTGATTCAGGGAAGTATTTCCCGTGTGGTTTGAGTCCTGCTCATGAATTCTCTACCTACTCCTATATCTTCAAGGTTTTTACCCAATTTGTCTTCCAACAGATTTAGTGTTTCTGTTTTAATATTTAGATCTTTGATCCATTTAGATTTTATTTTAGTACATGGTGATAGGCGTGGGTCTAGTTTTAGTTTTAGGCATATGGAGAGCCAATTTTTTCAGCACCATTTATTAAAGAGACTGTTGTTCTTCCAGTGAACATGTTTGGCCCCTTTATCAAAGATAAGGTGCTTGAGTGTGTTTGTAGTTGTGGTTGTACCTTCTAATCGATTCCACTGATCTTCAGCTCTGTTTTGGTTCCAGTACCATGTTGATTTTACTATGGTTGCTTTGTAGTATAATTTCAAGTCAGGGATTGTGATACCTCGCGCCTTGCCTTTGCTGCTTAGAACTGTCCTTGCTATTCTATGTCTCTTCTCATTTCAGATGAATTTTAGGAGTGATTTCTTGAGTCCTATGAGGTATGTTGATGGTATTTTTATCGGGATTGCATTGAATCTGTATAAAAGCTTTGGGAGAATGTCCATTTTCACAATATTTATTCTTCCTATCCATGAGCAAGGGATGTTTTTCCATTTTCTGAGATCATCTTCAGTTTCATTTTTCAGTGTATTATAATTTTCCCTGTAAAGGTCATTCACTTCTTTCGTGAGATTAATTCCTAGATATTTAATTTTTTTGGTTGCTAGTTTGAAGGGTGTGGCTCCTCTTATTTCTCTTTCTGTGACTTTGTTTTTAGTGTATAGGAATGCTATTGATTTTTGAGTATTGGTTTTATAGCCAGCTACATTACTAAATTGATTTATTATATCTAGCAGTCTTTCAATGGAGTTTTGGGGATCTTCTATATAGAGTATCATGTCATCTGCAAATAATGATAGCTTAACTTCTTCTTTTCCTATATTTATGCCATTTATTTATCTCTCTTGTCTAATTGCTCTGGCTAGTATTTCCAGTACTATATTAAGTAGGAGCGATGATAAGGTACATCCTTGTCTTGTGCCTGATTTTCAAGTAAAGGCCTTCAATTTTTGGCCATTTAGTATGATATTGCCTGTTGGTTTGTCATAAATGGCCTTTATTATATTGAGGTAAAGGCCATCTATTCCAATTTTCTACAGGGTTCTTGTCATGAATGAATGTTGGAACTTATCAAAAGCATTTTCTATATCTATAAGAATGATCATGTGGTTTTTAATTTTGGCTCTTTTGATATGGTGTATTACATTTATTGATTTACGTATGTTGAACCATCCTTGCATTCCTGGGATGAATCCCACTTGGTCATGGTGTATGATCTTCCTGACGATTTGCTGCATCCTATTTGCTAATATTTTATTGAGGATTTTTGCATCTGTGTTCATTAGGGAGATTGGTCTGTAGTTCTCTTTTTCTGTTGGGTCTTTCTCAGGTATTGGTACTAGAGTAATGTTTGCTTCCAGGAATGTCTTAGGAAGGATTGCTTCCCTTTCAATTTCATTGAAGAGTTTGAGGAGTGTTGGCATTAGGTCTTCTTTGTATTTCTCGTAGAATTCTACAGTGAATCCATCTGGTCCTGGGCTCTTCTTTGTAGGTAAGGACTTAATTACGTTTTTTATTTCATTAATAGAAATTGGGTTATTCAGTAGTTTTACATCTTCATGACCTAGCTTTGGTACTTCGTATGCTTCTAGGAATCTGTCCATTTCCTCTGTGTTATCAAACCTTTGAGATTAGACGTTTTCAAAATAGGTGTTGATGATTTTCTGTATTTCTATAGTGTCTGTAAGTGATTTCTCCTCTTTCATTCCTTATTGTATGAATTTGAGCTTTTTCTTCCCTTTTTAAAAATAAGGTTGGCTAAGGGCTTATCAATTTTATTTATTCTTTCAAAGAACCAACTCTTTGATTCACTGATTTTTTGGAATTTTTTTTAGTCTCTATTGCATTGATTTCTGCTCTGATTTTTATAATTTCTTCTCTTCTTTTGGCTTTGGGCTTGACTTGTTCTTCTTTTTACAGATGTTTGAGGTGTAACATCAGGTTATTTATTTATATTCATTCTGTTTTCCTGATGTGTGAACTCAGTGCGATAAATTTTCCTCTGAGGACAGCTTTCATTGCATCCCACAGATTCCGGTAAGTTGTATTTTTTTTTTTTTTCATTTTCTTGTAGGTAGTGTTTAATTTCTTCTTTGATTTCCTATGTGACCCAATGATTACTCAAGAGTGTGTTATTCAGTTTCCATGTGTTTGTGGGAATTTTGTAGTATCTTTTATCATTAATTTTTAATTTCATAGCACTCTGGTCCAATAGCATGCAAGGGATGATTTCAACCCTTTTGCATTTATTTAGATATGTTTTGTGAATTAATATATGGTCTATTTTAGAATATGACCCATGCACTGCTGAGAAGAATGTGTATTCTGTTGTTGTTGGGTGGAATACTCTGTATATGTCTATTAAGTCCATTTGTTCACAGGTGCGATTCAGTTCTTTTATTTCATTGCTGATTTTCTGTCTGGTTGATCTGTCCATTGGTGTCAATGGTGTGTTAAGATCTCCTGTTAGAATTGTGTCACTGTTAACTTGATTTTTCATTTCTGTTAGTACTTTATATAACTGGCTGCTCTGGAATTTGGGGCATATATATTTAAGATAGTTATCTCTTCCTCTTGGAGTTTTTCCCTGACCTACTATGTACTGACCTTTTTATCCCTTCTGATCATTATTGGCTTGAAGTTCACATTGTCTGCAAACAGAATAACCACCCCCACATTTGGGGGGGGGGGTTCCTGTTGCATGAAGTATTGTTTCCATCTTTTGACTTTCAGTCTGTGAGAATCCTTTTGTGTTATATGGGTTTCTTGTAGACAACATATAGTTGGATTTTGTTTCTTGATCCATTCTGCCAGTCTCTTTCTTTTAATTGGTGCATTGAGACCATTTCCATTAATGGTTGTAAATATTATATATTGGTTTATTGTTGACATGTTATCTTGCTGCTGTTGCATCTTTGTCTTTCAGTTCTGTTTAATTGTCTGCTTTGTTTAGTGGTTTTTTCCTAGATGCATTTAGGCTGCCTTTCAGTATTCTTTGCAGGGTTGGCTTGGTGATCATGTAGTTTTTCAGCTGTGCTTTGTCGTGAAAGTATCTTATTTCTCCATCCATTTTGAAGGACGGTTTTGCAGGATACATCAGCCTAGGTTGGAAATCATTTTCCTTTAAAATCTGAAATATTTCGCTCCATGCTCTTCTTGCCTTTATTGTTTGTGCTGGGAAGTCTGCTTTGATTCTGATAGGTTTTCCTTTATAGGTGATCTGTCTTTTTTCTCTCACAGCTTTTAATATTGTATTCTTTTGTTCAGTTAATGGGATGGCCATTACTATGTGTCTGTGTGTAGTTTTATTTTGTTTATGGCTATTTGGAGTTCTATATGCTTTATTGATCTTGATATCAGTTTCCAGTCTCATGTTTGGGAAATTTTCCGCTTTTACTTCTCTAAATATCCTCTTGACATTCTTTATGTTGTTGCCTTCTTTTTCATTTATCCCTATTCACCTTATGTTGTTCCTCTTTGTGTTATCTTGTAGGTGTTGAACTGTTATTTCCTGATTTCTTGTTATTTTTAAAAGATCTTTGCTTTACTGTTCACTGGCTTCAATCTTGTCTTCAAGGTCTAAAATTCTATCTTCACATTCATTGAGGCAGTTTTTACAACTTTCGATGGAGTTTTTGATTTCCTGTATATCTCTTTGCATCTCCTTTATATATTCTGTTTGTATGTTGTTCATCCAGGGATTCTATCTTTTTGTTTATCTCCTCAAATTTTTAAACTGTTTCTTCTTTAGATATGTTCAGCATCTCCTTCATTTCTTTTATCATTTATTCTTTTACCTGAGAGATTATTTCTAGTTTGATTTCCTTTTAGGCTTAACAGAGTTGCTTCTTTATTTCAGTACTATTATTTCATGTATTTCAGGTATGTGGCATATATTTTCTTCTATGTACATGGCTCCTAGGCTTTCTTGGGATGGGATGGATGTTTGAGACTGCATTTTTGTCTTTTGTTTTGTCATTTTCCTATATTTTTGAGCTTCAAGTTTTGTTCCAAGTGAGGTAGAGAGGTCAGCCAGGCTGGGACAGAATTCCTTGCCCCCTCCTTACACACTGATTTTGACAGGAAGCCAGATCCTTGACCCCAGGCGAAGAAAACAGTTTGCCGTCCTATGGTGGGGTTCCCTGCCTCCACTGGTCTTACTGGACCAACAGGGAACTGGAGCCTGGCCCCCAGGTGAAGAAGAGAGTTCCATGCCTCCACTGGACTTACTTGACCCACAGGAAGCCGGATCCTGGGCCCCAGGCAAAGAAAAGAGTTTGCTGGCCTGGGGCGGGGTTCCTTGTCTCCACTGGTCTTACTGGACCAACAGGGAGCCGGAGCCTGTACCCCAGGAGAAGAAGAGAGTTCCATGCCTCCACTGGACTTACTTAACCCACAGCCACATTCTTAGCATCTTCTGGTTCAGATAAGGCATCTGTACAGATGTGGCACTTTGATCAAGTCTAGAACTCAGGGTCTAGCTTTATATGAAAAAAAGAGCGAGAGAGATTAGATAACAGCAAAGTCAGAATAATGGAAAAAATGATCTGAGGCTAGGTCAGAGCAAACACACTTCCCATACACCTTGCTTTCATACTAACTGTGCTTCTGTTCTAACCAGACACTGATTTTCCACCATTCCCTAAACCTCAGCTGCTTTATCATCCAATGCCTATGCAAAAGCAAATGATCTTACTTTTTCAGTACACTGAGACACACAGGACTCTTACCTTCCTACATTCCCAGACAGTGAGTCTATGTTTACCTCAACTTGTGCAGGTCCCATCCAGTAAATATAAGCCACTTTCTGATCCAAGCAGGCAGCCTGGCATTCTTTTCAGTCTTGTCCTCTGGGCTTGTTCCCAAACCACTACACAGGCACACACATGCACACACACACACACACACACACACACACACACACACACACGCACACACACACACACACACACAGAGTTCCTAAAACACTGTGAAGGCACAGTGCTCCTAAGTGGTCAGTGACACACAGTCTCCTTAAATTCCACTTTTTTGGGCCATGAGGAAGAAGTCTTTGCTAAGACATACACTGCATGCCTACAGTCTCCAGAGTGAAAGAGAAAGGTTCTGTATTAACTCAGAAGGGCTTGTATTTGTGACATAGAAAATTAAGTCATAAATTCTCTCTCATGAACAATTTTCAAATTATTTTGCTACACTGCTGATTGTCATTTGAAAAACTCTAAAGTTTAAAAATTTCTTTGGAATATTTCCAATTACTATGGAGCTACTTGCCCAGTGTTATTGGTCCACAGCTAATTTCCTGACCTGCTGTCTGAATTCTGTGGTTCTGAATGCAGTTATTCCCATTAGTGAAGGAAAAGCAACTGAATTCTTTTTCTAGGGCTCTTGATAAGTGGGCTGAAATTAGCACATAAGGTTTCTGAAGAGGAAGGAAGTGTTGTGCCCCACTGTGGTCAAACTGCTGGCAGAGATAAAGTCGAGTCTTCCTGCTCTGCTGGAAGGATTTTCAGAATGGGAAAGTGGCACTCATGCCTTTCGGCAGTGAGCCATTCATTCTGAGGAAGCATCCTTGATGCATCTGATGGAAATTCATTCTGAAAAGACATCAGCAATTCCAGGCCTTGCCCCAGATTCTGTCAGTACCAGTGAAAACAACTGTGTCATGAAAGTGGATCACACCTTAGAACTATATTCTGTCCCTTCTTCATGACCCTGTATGTGGAGGATGGGGACTCTTCAGCAATGATGTGATTTGTGGTGACACAAGTTAGAAATAGAAGAACAGGAAATTTTTACTCATTGCATATGGATGTGATGAAATGGCTTTGTGTTCTGAAGTCTCAGCTCTTCTCAGACACAGAAGGCACCCAGCATAGGAATGTGTTGGTCCCCGGCAGGATCAAAGCAGAAAGGATGTTCCCCAGATCAGGGTCCTTGTGCACAGGAGCAGCAAATTTGAGGTTTCATTTGTCCAAAAATGTCAAGTCTTGAGATGATATCACTCAGCCTCTGGCCTAGGATTACCTGGTATGAATTAATTGTAAAATGCCAGGAATAATCTGAAATGTATAAGTCTACAGTGCCCCAGTAAGATAGAAAACAATACAATCAGTCATAATCAGAAATGCTAAAAGGAAAAAAAAAAGTGAGTGCCAGAATTCAAGCAAAGTGGTTCCTTAGTTGTGGGGTCAAATACTCATGGATCCTGGGAGGTCGCTTTTTTATGACCCTATGCAGTTTTCACAGGCACTGCTCCCCAGATCATATACCACAGTCTTTCATGGTCTTCTCAGGTCTCCTTCTGTTCACATTGTCAGCTGGATGTCACCATCTGGAAGCTTCAACAACACTTCCCATGGGAAATCTTCACCAAGCTCTCACATTTCTGACCCCATTCTTTGGGATCTTCCTTTAATTCAAGAAGTCACAAAAGAAAAATCTTCTTATTCAGCTAATGTTTGTATTTCCCTTGATTTGTGATACACATTTGTGATTCCTACTGTTTATCAAAAGCACATCTAAAACAAAAAGATGCTTTTACACCTTTCTTTCAGTGTAGTTAGAACTGATTTTCTCATCAAATTGCAGTGAAAGTTCTACAATAAAAATGCAGAGCTGACGGTCTACAATTGGGATTCCCAACAAAATAGTTATCTTCTTGCTTTCATCCCACTATTGACAGCACCTTTCATGTAAGGTACAGTAGTAGCTGTCTCTGTCACTGCAGTGATGTAGCTTTAGAGTTCTGAAGATCCGAAAGCATAGTAGAGAAAATTGTTTGAAAAAGTGAATTCATGGTTTAGCAGTGTCTTTACTGCTGGCCCAAGGAGCCACTGCTGAGCTCCCACATGGAGGAAGGCTGGGTCTTTTTTTACACAGAGAGATATTACAGTGATCAGTTCCATGATTTTACCCTCACAAGTTCTCTGTCACAATATGTAAACTTGGTGCTGGTGCCTTTCCAGCTGATGTGATTCCCAGTGGATGATGCCACTATCCCAGCCGTGTCACATGCCTTTGAGATGTGTGTGAGTAGTGAGGACCTGGCATGAATAGCTATGTGAGGATGGTGTCCAGAGGCCACATGGGTGGAAACAGAAATCTGCATAACCCCATTTTTGGGGGTCACTATAGTTGCAGGGCCAGAAAATCCCTCGTACGTTTCTGGAACTACTGTGCTTATTCTGAGAAGACAAAGGGTAAAAAGAGAAACACAGAAACTCTTACATTCCTCTAAGACTGAAATTGTCCCCTTTAATTCAGATCCCACAGCTTTTCAAGGTATGTGGTTGGCAGTTGACACATTTGTAACAGGGCTTCCCCTAACTATGTGCAAGATGCATCCACTCTTGACAGAGAAAAATACATCCAGGAGAAGAACCTGAATCATGGGGTGATTGAGCAGGGAGAGGGCATCTAAGGCCTCGGGCATTGAGAGCTCTCTGTTCCCTGTTCCTGGTGAGCATGGCTCTCTCTGATTGTGCTGTTCCTGCCTACAGCCCTGCTCCAACGTTTTCTCAGGGAAGATCCAAGGGTTCTTTATTATTATTATTATTTATTTTAAAGAGAATAAAACTAAGCAAGCTAAAACAGAGTAAATCCAATCAAACAAAACAATGGAAGTGATACAGAACTTCAAATCAAGCTATTAAGAAATCAACAGTAACTAGCATGATGCCTCTTGCTTCAACTAGTTGTGCATTCCCTCAAACATAGTAAAATCAAACAAAAAAGAACAGGATAGAACCAATAAAAACAAAACAATGAAAAAATACAAGATTTCAAAACAAGGTAATATCAAATCCAAAATGACTACCGTAATGTATCTTGTTACCTTTGAAATAGCTGCCCATGCCATCAGATAGAATCAAATAAAAAAACACACAGCAAATAAGACCAAACCAAACAAAACAATGAAAATGACACAAGATTTATAATAAGACAATAGGGATTTAAAATGGCTACTACCTTTAGAAGAATATTCCTCATATATACCATATTGCATGTTACCATCTGCTAAATAGATGATCACATTACCAGCTGTAGGCCTGCAAGGTCAATGAAACTCTAAACACTATAAGCATTAAGTTGTATTTTCTTCAATTGCTGTTCTTCTTGGCCTGTGATTCTCTGGATTAGGCAATTGCTTACAGGGGTGGGGATGGAAGGCAGGGCTTGGCTCTTCCTGTCTCCCAGCCCATGCACTGGAAGTGGCTGGCTTCTTATTCTCCTCCTTTGGCCCACACATTGTGTGTTTATCTCCTCTCACCCCATCAGCTATGTTCTGAACTTGCTCCCATACAGGGGGAGGTTATAAGCTAGATTTCATAGAAGTGTTATACTTGCAGTTTTTCCGGTGTTTGTTTGAGTTGTTGTGTTCTTTGAAGATAATGATTGGGGGAGGGAAAAGAATGGGAACATTCACCTTGCCCCATATCCAAAGTCCCTAAAAACCATGGTCATCCTTCAATGATGGTTTTAAATTTAATACTTAGCATTCATCATAGATTCACAGGGCTGGAAACCATCCAAATTAGCTCATGTAGTAGGTTGAGTGTTCTGTGCTAACAAAATCCTATTCACAAGGTTGAACTTTGCCTAATATATGTAAGCTTGGTTGTTGAACGGACAGTGTTCTGCAATTGATTAAAAATTGCCCTAAGTAGTGTGTAGCATGTTGCCTAGATTCTTGGTGCAACTAACATCATGCTTACCATTGAATTTCCTTCTGAGATTTGGATTGTTGTACACTTTGGGTAGGGAGTGTTATGTGTCAGTCGTCAGTAAAATCTCTAGAACTCTGAATTTTTATGGCTCCACAAGAACACTGCACACATTTTAGTGTCTGGGTGGAGGGTGACCTGTGTTGATCTTCCTGGAAGGAAATAAGCATAAGGAAGCTGAAGGCAGATTCCCCTTGATCCTGTTTGCTCTATTACCATTACTTGCTGCTGAATTGTCGGTGTCACTCCCGGCCGGCAGGAAGGACACACAACAAAGTCTGGCAGTGGACAACCTTTTCTTTTATTTTCCTTCTCTGTACAGCCTGCCCCGGGAATCCTCCCGGCCGAAGCCTCTGTTGGTCCGCTCCCCGCGGCTCCTTGCGTGCTTCTCCCTACAGTCTGTCCCGAAGCCTCTACCGGTCCGCTCTCCGCAGCTCCTTGCGTGCTTCTCCCTACAGTCTGTCCCGAAGCCTCTACTGGTCCGCTCTCCGCGGCTCCTTGCGTGCTTCTTCTGCTTCTTCTGCTTCTTCTTTTCGTGGTGGGAGAGGCACTCACTTTTATAGGGTTACAGTGGCCAATCAGTTCAAAGCGCACGATGCGGGCTGATTGGCTAACATCAGTTGTTGCTAGGCAGACTATCTTACAGGGCGGGTTGTGAAGCAGGAGATCTTACAGGGCGGGTTGTTTACCAAGCAGGAAGCAGGAGATCTTACAGGGCGGGTTGTTTACCAAGCAGGAAGCAGGAGATCTTACAGGGCGGGTTGTTTACCAAGCAGGAAGCAGGAGATCTTACAGGGCGGGTTGTTTACCAAGCAGGAAATAAACGCCATCTTAGCACATTCGATGGGAGGGGTAATCTAGCTCAGGCTTTGCTCTTTCCTACAGGCCTCACGTCCGCCAAGTAAGGCGACCGGGCTCGGCCGCGGCTCCCAACACTGAATATTTGCTTTGTCACGGTCATAAACTTTAACTATGAGTACCACTCTATACTGTATCACATGAATTGCACTTTGAAATCTCCAAATGTGGGACTTTGTGTGGACCACCGACAATGGTGCTATGGGGTATTTTAAAGGGCCAGAGGTGGCTCTGGCTTGCATCATTTTTATCCACTCAGACAGATTCTGAGTCTTCCAATTGGAAAGAGGCTGCAAATCATAAAGGAACTGCCTGTGAGCGATGGGTACTAATGTCTTCTATTACACTGATTGTTCACTATTTATGCACATTCCTCATGCTTCTTCCTGGCTTGAATTTTTACTTTTTTACTTTGAGTTTTGATGCAAAGACTTTAATACAACAGCAATGATATTAATCATCATGTATTGTATTGTTTTGTTCCTCTATTAAAAATGTTCTCCCTCAAATAAAAGCTAAAAATATTTTCCTCAATCCATTCTAGATGACTTAAATCTTTTTTTCACAGTGAATTGTATCTGAAATATATTTTCATCAGAGGAATCAAGTTGAGATCCTGTAGAAGAGGAAGGGACATATGTTCTTCACACAAGAAACAGCCTGGGAAAAACTGTCCACTGGGTAGAAAATGACACAGGAGGACAGAACTGACTGTGCAGAAACATGGCTGTGAGAGAGAGCTGAGGAAATGTGGTGCAGGCTGATGATGGACAGGTAACTGAAGTGCGATGATACAGGACCTGATAGGGCCCCAGACAGGAAAGTCAGCTGGCAGCAGAGGCCATTTATAACTGGGTAGTAGAAGTGGTAGTAGAAGTCACTGAAATGCTCAGAGGTGAGAAAAAGTTGCTGGTTTTGAGAGAACCAAGGCAGTTATTATGTAATAATTAAAGATGCATTTCTGCCAGCATAAAGATATACTGAAGAAAAAACCAGGAATCTCATGGTGCTGAGGTGACCTTCAGTTTGACAGAGACCAGCATGGCAAGGATTTCAGGACTGTGAGCCCGACTGGGGTTTCTAGGCCATGTCATGTACTGTGTGATTCCTGTAGAGGCAGGAACTTCTCAAGGTAGAGCCAGGCTTTGTGGTCACAGCCAACCACAGTCTCCCTAACTTCACTTTATGAACAGAGAGGAGGTGACTGTGCAGCACTGTGGAAACACTGGTGGCACAAAAGTACACAGATCACTGAGCCAGGGTGGCTGAGTCCAGAGTAAGGAGAAAGTCCTCTGTGTTTTCTCCAGAGACACTGTATCTGTCAGGGACTTCTCTTTGTCCTGGTTGTCAACAACGTATGAGTAATGGATCAGCTTCAGTCCATGTCCTGGGTCTTGTCGATACCAGTATATGGAGTTATGGCTGTTGGTCTGATGGCATTTCCAACTCACTTTTTCTTTTCTTTTTGTGATATTTTATCTTGGGCTCTGGGTGATTCCAGCCTCTATATGTCCTATGGCAGAGAAAGAACCCGGTGAAGAGCCCAGAGACAAAGGCTTGTGTTGAGATTTTGGGAATTTTAGGGAAGGAAGCCCACCTGTGGCCCGCATTCACCTGCCCACATGAGACTGAAGGTCATCCAGGAGAAGAGCTTGCTGCCCATTTCTCAACACGGGAGTGATCTTTTGTCTTTCAGTCCAGTATAGGGGAAGCAGAACTTAGGGTTTCTGTGACTCAGTGATGTCACTCTCCTGACAAATGCATGAGCTGTGTGTTGAAGATGCCATGATCCTCCCTACAAGGAAATTTTCATTTATAAATATGTATTTGCTTTTGCATGCATGTATCTGTGTTTAATTTCATGGAATAAATACCATAAATACACAATATATCAGTACAAACTGAAAAATAATTTGTATGCTGTTTATAATTAATAGTACCTATGCCTGTTCTCTGACTTTAGTATGGAAGTTTGTTCCTCTAAGCATCTCATTTTTTATGTAAATGTTTTAAGTACTGTTTTAACATTTTGTCATATTTCTCTAGTCTAAAGTCTCCTCAGAGCTATTCTTGTGCCTTCTATAGTTTATCTGCTAAAATTCACCTCCAGATACTTTTTTTTTCCCCTAAGGGGAATTATTGGAAGTCAGCCTGACCTGAGCCTGACAAGAGCCTCTTGATATCAACAAAATTTTAAAAGTTTCAATGTTAAGGTCATTAAAATTTAGAGAATTGTCATACACCTTGTCACACCAACTCAGCTATGGGGTGTGCTGACCCGCAGGTTCAGGTCACAGTATCTCCTCATGGTAGGAAATTTTCCTTTCTTTCAGGGAGGCCATGCTCCCTGGATCACCGAGTCACCATGATTGGGCTTCCTATCTAAAGCAGACAAGGCTCATCAGGCATGAAGTTACAAAACAGACTTGTGATTCCAGGATTTGTGAGGGAGGTTTAAACCTTTGGCCAAGCCACAGTTTTAAGGCCAGTCTGTTTTCTACAGCAAAGTTCCCCCAAGTAAGCAAAGATAGGCCATTTATGATGTGGATGACGTCTTTGCTAAGACATACATTACATCCATAGAGTCTTTGCAGTCAAACAGAAACTCTCTGTATTCAATCTTAAGACATGACATATGAAAATTGAGTCATAAATTCTCTCTCATGAATAATTTCAAAGTATTCACTAGCATTGAACCCTGTCATTTGCTATGAAAGTTATAGTTCACTGTAGGCCCTTCTCTCTGTGACTACTCATCTTGCTGGAATCGTGAAGGATGTCTTCTCCAATCCTGCTGCAGTGAGGAATCAGAAGTGGAGACCAGAAGAGATCAGTGTAGCATTTGTTCGAGAGACTGGTGCTGGAGCCTGGTCAGTTTAGGAAGGCTTCTTCATTTATGTCCAGAGCTTTGCTGGTCCTTGGAGACTGAACACCCACAATGGTTAGGAGATGGTGAGGAACAAAGTTTTCCAGCTCAGAATGTAAGAGTTTCTGGGAAAGAACACATAGTCCTGCATAGCTCTGAGGATGTTTTCTTACATACCTTTTCCTAAACATCAACAACAATGCACAATTGTTCCAATCCAAGAATGTTAACTATTTTGTTCCAAGAACTTACAGAATTTGTAGCACAATCATCTTAGCTATCCTAACGGTATTTATATAATTTTATATATTTTTTCTTTTTCCTTCTTTTTTCTTTTTCTTCATTTTCTCCGAGATATTATTCCTTCCTCTTTAAGCATATTCTTATCCTTTCACTGTATTTATTGAGTTTTCTGTATCTTATGTACTCTTACCATTTCTTACACTAGAGAGACTGTATGGTATTTACATATGTGAGTTTGATTCATTCCACTTATGAGTGTGGTCTCAAGTTGCATACATTTACTTATAAGCATCTCAATGTGTTCATCCTTTATAGTTGAGTAGAACTCCATTTTCTGGTTCCTTATGAATTTTAGGAATGATTTTTCTATATCTGTAAGGTATGCTAGTGGTATTTTGTTTGGGACTGCATTAAATCTATATAACAATTTTGGGAGAATGGCCGTATTCACAGTGTTTGTTCTCGCTAGCCATTATCAAGGGATATCTTTCCACTTTCTGAGGTCCTATTCTATTTCTTTTTTCAGTGTATCACAATTACCCCTAAATAGATCTTTTACTTCTTTTGTTAGATTAATTTCTAAGTACTTCAATTTTTGGATGCTGTTGTGAAGAATGTGTCTTCTCTTATTTCTCTTTCAGTGGTTTTGTTGTTAGTGTATCGGAATGCTATTGATTTTTGAATGTTGACTTTGTATCCAGCTACATGACTGTATATATTTATTATACCCAGGAGTCTTTCAATGGAGTTTTGGGCATCTTCTATGTACGGTACTATGTCATCTGCAAATAATGATATTTGAACTTCTTCTTTTCCTATCCTTTCTCCTTTTTTTCTTCTTTGTTGTCTAATTGGCCTGGTTAGTATTTCCAGCACTTAGTGAGTAGAAGTGGATAAAATGGACATCCTTGTCTTGATCCTGATTTTAGAGAAAAGGCTTTCAGGTTTTGTCCATTTAATATGATACTGGCTGTTGATTTGTCATAGATAACTTTTATCGTATTCAATCTATTCCAATTTTCTGTAAGATTCTTACCATGAATGAGTGTTGGTACTTTTCAAAAGCTTTTTCTGCATCTATAGAAACGATCATGTGATTCTTACTCTTGGCTTTATTAACATGTTGGATTACATTTATTGGTCTGTGTTATGTTGAACCGTGCCTGCATTCCTGGGATGAACTCTACTTGGTTGTGGTATATAAATTTGGTGATTTGCTGCATTCTGTTTGCCAATATTTTATGGAGAATTTTTGCATCTATGTTCATTAGGGAGACTGGCCTGCAGTACTCATTTATGGTTGGGTGTCTCTGAGGTTTTGGTATTAGAGTAATATTTTTTCCAGGAATGACTTAGGAAAAAATTGCTTCCCTTTCGATTTCATTGAAGGGTTTGAGGAGTGTCGGCATTAAGTCTTCTTTGTATTTCTTGTAGAATTCCGCAGTGAATCTGTCTGGGCCTGGGCTCTGCTTTGTAGGTAAGAACTTACTTACATTTTCAATTTCATCAATAGAAATTGGGTTATTCAGCAGTTTTACATTTTCTTGACCCAGCTTTGGTATTTCATATGTTTCTAGGAATCTGTCCATTTCTTCTGTGTTATCAAACCTTTTAGAGTAGAGGTTTTCAAAACAGGTGTTGATGATCTTTTGTATTGCCACAGAGTCTGTAGTGATTTCACCTTTTTCATTCCTTATTGCATGAATTTGAGTTTTTTCTTTCCTTTTTAAAATAAGGTTATCAATTTTATTTATTCTTTCAAAGAACCAACTCTTTGATTCATTGATTCTTTGTATTGTTTTCTTAGTCACTGTTGCCTTGATTTCTCCTTGAAACTTTATAATTTCCTCACTTCTTTTGGCTTTGCACTTAACTTGTTCTTTTTCTAGATGTTTGAGGTGTAGCGTCAGGTTTTTTATTTATGTTTGTTCTGTTTTCCTTTTTTAATTTTAAATAAGTAGAATAAAACAAAAGAGGACAGAACATAGCAAATCAGAACAGAACAATCTAATCAACATAGCACTTCACGACAACCAGCTATTAACAGTAGCTACCATAATGTCTCTTTTCTTTGAAATAGTTGAGCATACATTCACATACAGTAATATCAAACATAACAAAATAGTACAAAACTATTCAAGAGAATGAAAATATTACAGGACATTCAAAACCAAATAACAGAAAACAAACAATGGCTATTATAGTATTTCATTTTCCATAAAAATTTTCCTGATGTGGGAGTTCTTTGAAATAAATTGTCTTCAGTGGACTGCTTTTATTTTATGCCACAGAGTCTGTTAATATGTATTTATATTGTCATTTGCTTGTATGTATTATTTAATTTCTTCTTTAATTTCCTCTGTGATGTACTGATTGCTCAGGAGTGTATTATCCAATTTCCATGTGTTTGTGGGGATTTTGCAGATCCCTCTGTCAGTAATTCCTAGTTTCATTAATCTATGATCTGATATCATCATAATTTCAATTCTTTGCATTTATTAAGCATATTATGTGAGGTAGTATAAGGTCTATTTTAGAGAATGTTCAATGTGCTACTGAGAAGGATGTATATTCTGATGTTAGGGAGAACACTGTCTATGTCTACCAAGTCCATTTGTTCACAAGTGTGATTCTGTTCTGTTATTTCTTCGCTGATTTTTGTGTAGTTGATATGTCCCTTTGTGTCAACGGTGTGTTAATGTCTCCAGTTATAATTGTGTTATTGCTTCTTTCATTTTTCATTTCTGTTAATATGTTTTGTATAACTGGGTCCTCCCAAATTTAGTGCATATATATTTAAGACTATTATCTCTTCCTCTTGAATTTCCCCCTAACTAGTATGTAATGACATTCTGTATCTCTTTGGATCATACTTGGTTTGAAGTTCACATTGTCTGCAAATAGAATAGCTACTCCTGCTTTTTGGGGGGAGAGGGGATGCTATTGCATGAAGTATTATTTTCCATCCTTTGACTTTCAGTCTATGAGTTGCCTTTTGGATTAGATGGGTTTCTTGTATAAAGCACATGGTTGAGTGTTATTTCTTTCTTTCTTTCTTTTTTTTTTTTTTTTTTTTTTTTTTTTTTTTTTTTTTTTTGTCTTTTTCCTTTTTATCGGTACCAGGGATTGAACTCACGACTGCCTGCTTGTAAGGCAGGTGCTTATGCCGCTGAACTAATTCCCCAGCCCCGAGTGTTATTTCTTGATCCATTCTGCCAGTCTGTTTCTTTTAATTTGTGAATTAAGGCTATTTACATTGGTTATATAATGGTTATAATTGATATATATTGATTTATTTTTGACATGTTATCTTTCTGTTGTTGATTGTTTACCATCCTACTCTGTTTAATTGTTGCTTTTTTGTGTTTTTTTTTTTTTTTTTTCTAAGTCTGTCTAGAATGTCTTTCAGTATTCTTTTCAGGGTTGGTTTGGTGATCATGAAGTTTTTCAGCTGTTCTTTGTCATGAAAGTATCTTATTTTTCCATCCATATTGAAGGACAGTTTTGCAGAATACTTCACTCTGGGTTGGAAGTCGTTTTCCTTTAGGATCTCAAATACTTCACTCCAGGCTCTTCTTGACTTCATAGTTTGTGTAGAGAAGTCTGCTTTGATTCTGATAGGCTTTCCTTTATAGGTGATCTGTTTCTTCTCTCTAACAGCTTTTAATATTCTATTCTTATGTTGGATTTCTGGGATGTTGATTATTATATTTCTGGCTGTAGTTTTATTTTGGTCATGGTTGTTGATTTCTGTATTCCCTGATCTGTATGTCAGTTTCCATTCTCATATTTGGGAAATATTCAACTATTACTTCTGTAATATCCTCTTGATATCCTTTGTGTTGTCATCTTCTTTTTTGTTTATCCCAATCAATCTTATGCTGTTTATCTTTGCATCATCTTGCAGCTATTGAATTGTTACTTCGTGATTCCTTGTTATTTATAAGAGATCTTTCCTTTGCTGTTCACTAGCTGCAATGTTGTCTTCAAGGTATGAAATTCTATCTTCACTTTCATTGAGGCTGTTTTGCCAATGTTCGATGGAATTTTTGATTTCATGTATATCTCTTTGAATCTGCATTCTGTTTTTTTCATATATTGTTCATTTAGGATTTTCATCTTTTTGCATTGTTCCTCTAATTTTTTAACTCTGTCTTCTTTAGATGCATTCAGCATTTCTTTCATTACATTTATCATTTCTTCTTTTACCTGGGAGATTATTTCTGATCTGATTTTTTTATAGCTTCCCAGAGGGGTTTTTTTTTTTTTTTTTACTTCAGTTGTTATCATTTCAGTAATTTTAATTATATGGCTTAAATTTTCTTCTTCATCCATGTCTTCTACACTTGCTTGGATTGGGCTGGAAGTTTGAGATTGCATTTTGCTGTTTCATTTTGTCATTTTCCTGTATTTCCCATTTTTGGGTGGTGATATGAAGCTTCCCCCCATTCCCTGGGAATCACCTGGCCTATTTTTTACTTCTGGAACAGACCAGGCATCTTCTAGTCTCTTGTAGATCACTGTTCATGGCCCAGTTAGGTCTTTTGGGGGCCTCCTATATATCCTCTGGTTATTTGGGATACAGGGTGTGGTCTTACTGCCTGGGAGCCATTTTCCAAGGATTTCCTGTGCCCTGGAATACAACCCATGCATGTTCAGTTCCTGGAATTGAATTTGGGCCCATGATACCTGCTTGGGGTTCACTAGGCATGGAGCAGTTAGGCCCACAGTGACCTCCCATGGTGCTTCCAGTGATTTGGGACCTGGGACGTGGCATTACAACCTGGGAGAAAAGTTCCAAGGCTTCCTTGTGTGCTGTGATTCAACCCACACAAGTTCAGCTCCAGGGACTGAACTCAAGACCCTGACAGCCACCTTGAAATCATTCTTAAATTGCAATTGTAATGTGTCCCCACCCACATTATTCACTAGTTTGGTACCATTCAACTTCTGGATTTATTCCAATGTCAAAATAATCATGAGAGATAAATACTGTGAATTGATTCAGTTGACTTAATCAACTAATTTTTTTGCCAAGAATCATCCTGCTCCCCTATCCATTGGTAGCACCCTAATGAGCCAGTATCTCCCTTCTGGTTGTCTCACAGAGGTGCCCTTGAACACAGTATAGACTCATAACATTTTCACTTTCTGTGATATTCAGCTAGTACGTCAAGGTCTTAGACTTACTGAGTCTCATGCTGAGAAACCTGGCTGCCAAACGTGGGCTTTTACCTGTATATATTATGAAGGTAGATGTGTCGGTGAAAATAAAGAAAACTTTCTTATATTATCCTGTAGTATTTCATATGGAAAACTGATTGATTGAAACCCAAGTCAGTGTAATACAAGAATTAGGCTCCTATTTTGATCTACCTTCAGAAACCACAAAATGCTGTTTTTTACTCACAGGTTCTTAGGAAACATTAACCTTTTGGTCTTATTTTTCTAATTACATTATTTAGTTATATTCAGAGCTAATGCTACTGTTCAACGTGCACACCAAGATACAGGAAAGCAGAACATAGAGTATTTGTTAATGAGACTGTTAAAATGGTACCAGGAGAGCACCCTGACAAGGATAGTGATTCTTGAAGAAATAAATTTGGTGTACTGAGACACTGTAATTCTTCTTAAGTGGATTTAGTGGAACTGAGATTTCCCTGCCAGCTACACAGAGGCATCTGAATTATGTTGGGTCTGTGATACTCAGTCTCACTCCTGGAGACCTGGGTTGTTCCTGGAGGACCCCAGACACTTAGAAACTATGATCATATAACCTCTGATCATTGTTTTCACTGATACAAACTGCAGATGGGCAAGTAATTTAATTACAATGTGAGCATTTGAATTTATACAAAATACCATGTAACAATATATATCAAATGAAGCAAATAGAAGGGACATCTGCTTTAAAAAGTTCAAAGTTTTTTTTGGTAAAATCCCATTTTCTTTTGTTAAAAAATCCAGAGATCATTTCAAATCCAGTGTCTAGGATAACAATCACAGTTGTCCAATTTCCATGGTGGTTACACCAGTCTACACACTCACCAAGAGTAGAGAAGGTTATTTTCTTTCCACAATCCTTCAAGCTTTTGTTACTATTTGATTTCTTGATAGTACCTATTCTTTCTGGAGTGAGATGGACTCTCAGTGCTGTATTAATTTGTATCTCTCAAATGACCAGGGATATTGAGATTTTTTCCTGTGTTTATTTGCTATTTGTACTTCTTTATCTGAGAAATACATATTGATTTTAGAGACTTATTTTTGAATTAAGTCTTTACATTTGAAGTTGTCTGATTTTTTTGAGTTCTTCATATATTCTAGATATTAAGCTTTTGTCTAAGGAACAGCTGGCAATATTTTCTTAACATTCTGTTTGTTTTTTTGCTCTGCAAAAGATTTTAACAAGATGAAATCCTAGTTGTTAGTCTCTAATATTTCATATGCTATTCAAGTTTTGTTCATAATGTCGTTGCCTATATCTATGCCTCCAAGAGTTCTACACATTATTCTTCCACCAGATTTAATGTTTCTGTTTTAATATTTAGATTTTTCACCCACTTTGCCTTTAGTTCATTGCATGGTGATGGGCAAGACTCTACTTTTAGTCTCTGATATTTACAAACCCAGTTTTTCCAACACTATTTATTAAAGGGACTATCTTTCATCCATTGAATTTCCTTGGCCCCTGTGTCAACAGTAAGGTGGCTTAGTGTGCTTGGATTTGTTTCTGCATCTGTGTAGAGATTCCTTTATAAAATAAAACTACTCACCTTCATAGTACTTCCCCAAAAGAATTAAAAGCATCACAACACAGGGGATATATGTGCACCAATAGTATAGAAGCACATTGTGTGATGGCTAAACCTTGGAAGCAGTCCAGATGCCCATCAACCAGTGACTAGATAAAGAACACGTGTTTTTTTATTACAATGGGGTACTACTCGGGCATAAAAAATGATTAACTTGAGACATTGCTAGGTAAACGGCTGCACGATGAGGCCATACTTAAAAGAAATAAATCATATACACGTGTGTAAATATTGCATTGTTTTCTATTACGAGAAACTGAAAGTGTAAATAAGGGCCAAAATGTTGGGGCTGGGGATTTAGCTCAGTGGCATAAGCACCTGCCTTGCAAGCAGGCAGTCATGAGTTCGATCCCCGGTACCAATAAAAAAGAAAAAGACAAAAAAAAAAAAGAAAAGAAAGAAACCAAAATGTATAATAGATACTGATAAATAGGAAGAAAATGTGAAAGGGATTAAATAGAAAAGGGATACTGGGAAGGGGAAAGAAAATAAATAAGAAGAAAAAAAGATTTTGTAAACATAAGGAAGGGAAGAAGAGCTGAAGGGAGAGGAATATGAAAAATAGAAGAATTAGTTTGTACCATGCACAGGCACAAATTCCCTATAATGAATGTGATCATTATCTAAATCTAAAGTGAATCAATATACTTACTTAATTAAAAATGGAAGACTCGCAGGTTATTAAGAAGCTGGGGTGGTAGTGAAAGCATTCTTTAGACTAGGAATTAGAATGGAAACATCTGAAAGCAAAAGTAAAACGAACGAAAGAATTAGTAAACTAAGCAGAAGAAATGACCTTTTATTATTGCTATCATTGTGTTCATTCATTTACTGTCAAAAATGTAACAAAGTCCTTAACTTCAAAAAGGAAGACAAATTTGGTATGTTGCAGAAAACTCTCACTGTGACAGAGATGTAAGGGGATCCTGAACAGGGAGTGAATGTGTAGCCTCAAATCTTTCACCAACCAGAGTCAGCAGATGGGGTGGCATGGGGCAGCACACCGTGTGTGACCCAAGCTAATGTAGGTGAGCAACAACTTCCAAGTCATAGGAAAGATCGCCTGTCACAGCTGTGACCACCAATGCTAAGATACCCAATTCTTCACCAGCTGTGCTGGACTGGTTAAGGACTTCTTGGCCCAAACAATTAATGAAGGTTTCTTTCCACACACATTTACAGCCAGTGTGCTGGCAGAGGTATTCTGTGGTCTCAAAAGACTATAGATGGTCAATGCTCTTTAGGGTCTCTACGAGCTTCCAGGAGAGAAGGAAGTTTGTGAACAGGAAGGAAGTGGCCATGACTCACTGTGACTGCTTGCGCAGAGGTACACAACACAATCCCCATGCTGTGCACTCTGGATCTTTAGATTGGAGAAGGTGCCCTCAAGCCTCTCAGCAGAAAATTGCTCAGGAGGCTTCCCTGAGGTGTCTAATAGAAGTTTATCCTCAAAGTACATGAGGTACTGTGGGCCTTGTTCTGGGTTCTTTTGGTACCAATAAAGAAGAGTGTGTCCAGAAATCGGATCACACCTGAAAGTTTTATTCTGTCCCTTCTTTATGACCTTGTAATTGGGGGACTGGGAGACTCCCACTTCAGTGTGATCTGTGAGGACAGAAGTTAGGAATAGAATGATAAAAATAGTTATATTTGCCTCTTATATAAGCCCACACATGCATATACACATGTACACAGTCACACACAGGCATATACAATGAGACTTCTTGATTTTCTGCAAACTCACCTATCCCCAGAAGACAGAGGCAACCGAGGAAAAGAGCCTGGTGCCCATGGTAGGGTAAGCTCAGGACAGAGTCACACCAGATCAGACAGAAACGGAAAGGCAGTCTTTGTCACTACACAATGGCTCCCACCGTAACAACACTTGATATAAAAATCCCCTCAATGCTGGTAATACACAATGTACATTATAAAATACTAGGATGACTGATGTAAATTTTTATAAGCTTCTCTTTAAGAAATATAATTTATAGGTCATGAATTTCAACCTCAATGCTGTCTAGTTGCAGAGTCCTCACATTCTGTGTTATTTCACAAGGAAGGAAGAAAAGATATCTATAGGTTATGCATTGGTGCATGGACGCACTTTAAATATAAAATTTTTGAATCTAAAAATGATCTTTTCTTTTTCTTTTTTTGCACTCACCCAAAACTCCAGGAAAAGGCCGAGGTACCAAAATTACTTGAGTCAACAGCAGAGAGGCTTAGTCAACCACCATAAACTCATGGAGGAAACCCTATGAGGCAATAGCTTCTTTCACATCAGGTTTTCATGGATTTCTCCTGTTCCTGTTTTTGGTCTCACCAAGTGGCTGAAGGCACCCTTAACTAGTCCCCCATGGCTCAAGCCTGTGCTCCTGAACCATCGCCCCAGGAGCTCTGCCCACCAGCTGTACCCTGACTTCTGATTCCTACTTTCCAGACGGGTTTTCCTAGATCTTCTCACATTTGAAATAGGCCTACTTCACAGGATAAGCACTCTCTTCCCATAACACTGCTAGTGCTTCTGTTCCACATAGAGTTACTGATACCAGAAGTGATTTTCAGAAAAGACAGTTTAGGTTAACATTCTGGAAGTTGAGCTCTGATCTGCCTTGATTTCTTGTGAAGAAAGCAACTGAGGGAAGAGAAGACTTTGGGGGAAGCCTGGTTATGAAACTGTAAAAGAAGCCAGATCTGTTAGACATGGGCAGGAGATTACGAATTATATTTCAAAACACACTGTAGCCCGAAAATAAAAGGATGTGACTTCTCATAGGTAAAATTGATCTCTGCCAGGTTAATGTGGAATCTATGGTATATTTGTTATTGGTTCTTCTATCCAACTTGTCAATCATTCACTCACCGTTTCTCTGTAAGATGGTATTGTAGTTATGGATTGTGAGGAGAACAATTAAAATCAGGACATGAAATTTATATTATTTTATGATGGTCAGGCAGAGTTAACATTAGAAAAGGCAGGAAATCTATTGACAAAACTAAAGATGTAAAATATGTAGCCAAGGGCCTGAATTTCACAGCAATGTCCCAGATGAGGCCAGATGAAGACACAAAGCTTATGACAATGTCTCCCACAAGTCTACCTGGAGGTGTGGAGCCCACAAGAAGGACTCATGCCAGTCTATTTTACAGATCCATGTTAGGAAGGCTCAGAGGTCAGCGGTTGTATCTAGAAAATCTATGCCAGCAGAGTGAAGGAAATGTGATGATAGGTTGAGGGGTCTATGCTGGAGCAGAGAAGTCACTCTCACAATAAGGTCCAGGGCTGTCCTGAAAAGCACCAAGCATCCTCAGCAACATCTAGACTCTGAGCTCCTCCAAAGATAAGCACAGTGGAGTACATGCCAAGAAGCCAGTGTGACTAGTTCATCCTGAAGATTAAGCAGCACAATTCTTCCCCTCCAGAGCCAGGAAGCAATGTGCAATGTGAGGATGAGAGCCTCTCCAGGAGAATTAACAGCTCAAACAGCAACTCTTAGGAGAACCCACAATACCTCAGTGCCTCAATGCCTCAATGCCTTTATTCTCCTTCACCACATCTCTACTTATGCTGGCAAATTTCCTCAGGTGAAACATCTATGATCAGTCCCATGATGATTTAATGGTGCTGGCCTTAAGTTCACCACCAGTATCTAATCCATAACAGGTGAGTTCTCAATACAGTAAGGTGAATTTATAGAGGGGTATTGCGAGAGTTTCAGCCCATTAAAATACAGTTGAGTAGAAAAATAATCGGCCAAGTTCTGCAAAATTACCATTGTACTCAATTCTAGTCACACGAGGCCTTGTGAAGTTATAGAAGGGAAACTGAGCTTGGTAGGAAGGCAAGCAAACTTCCCTTAGGAGAATCACTGAGACCTGAAGTCCAGGTGTGTTTTTGCCTCTAAGCAATGGAAAGCTCTGTGCCAAAGGAGGAACCACTGCCGTCTCTGCTACTGAAAAGATCAGGCTTGGATGAGGGCCTGACAGCATGGATGGAGTAGAAAGACTAGAGAAATGGAAGGAATAAAGGCCTGGTGGGGATCTGGAGCACAACCACCATCATGGAAAAGGTCACCGTCAGCTGAGACCACATGAGAGATGAGGCTGGTGAGAATTCTCCAGAGAGGTGATAGGGCTCCAGAGCAAGGCCAGGTATGTTCAAGACACAAACCATGCTCCATGCTGGAAGATGTTGCCTCAGATCTATGGCTAGAAAAGTCAGATTCCAAGAATCACATTCAAGGAGCAAAGTGGAGATCTCTGTGTCCAGAGTGAGTTTGGATCTGGTTGAGACTGTCTGGAGATACACAGAGTGCAAACCCGGTGTCCTTGGCATGCTGGCCTCCCAGTGCTATGATCTCTCCCCAGGTCATCCCTTAGTTCTAGGGTGCAGGGCCTCCTGCCCTTAATGTGCAGAGCAGAGGCAGCTTTGAAGCACTGTGGAATCACAGCTGGAACAGAAGTATACAGATGTCTGAGAGGGGCTGGCCGACAGCACAGTGAGGGGGAAGCTCTCTCTATTTGGTCTGGACACACTGTACCCATCAGAGACTTCTCCTTTTACAGTGATGTTTGTATCATATGAGTAATAGATGAGTCTCAACTCCAGTCCTGGATCCTGTCGGTACCAGTACATGAGGTCATGATTCGCCTGCTGGACACAGCTCAGTGTCATGTGCTGGCCTGTTTTTAGGACCCGGGACATAGGAGTCTGAGTGATGCCAGCATTCCCTAGACCTGCAGAGAAAGAAGAAAAAGCTGATGCCACAACCCAGTGGGAAAGGTTTGGATGAGGACCTGAAATTCCATGACAAGTGCCGGCCTTGGACTCACCTGCCTGCAGGAGGCAAAAGGCCACACAACAGAGAAAGCTGAAGCTCATGGCAGGGCCCCAGAAGAACAGAGGAGTCTTATGGTCTCTTGTTAGACAAAGGAGGATGGGGATTTATAGGAGGAGTCATTCTGAGTCCCTAGCATCCCTGCCTGTGGGCCACGGCTTTCTTGTCACTGGGGAACATGTCCTGCCCTCCTCTGGAACAACTCTAAAGTAAATGCATGATCATAATCCAGATGTTGGAATGGGACACATTTGTCTGAATTGACACAAATTATTACTGACTTTTTTTATTATTGACTTTTCTGTACATTGGTTTTTAAGCCCTTATTTATTATATTTCTATAGTGATACATTTCTGAACTTAACACAGTGTTTATAATATCAAACCTATTTCTGTAGTCTAAAATATTAGAGAAAATCTTTATGGCTTTCCACTAATTTTTGACACACCTGTCCCAAATTTTCCTTTGTGTTATCATGAATATGGATCAAAAATCACTGCCCAGTTCATTTAAAATGTGAAATGTATAGTCCATATAACTTAGATATCAGGAAGTTTGATTTTAAATATCTGGCTAGAGACGTATGTTATATTCTGCAGTTAATTTCATATAATATATGCTCCATGTAAACTACTATTTCTGTGAATTTCAGATCCTCAGCTGCAGGATGGCTTATATTTTCCTTTATAGACACAGGAAAATCTAAGATTAGCAAAGGGGATGAAAGAATGTTCAGTGTTTCATGTTTCTATACATCTCTAAGGACGCTGTGATCATCAGTTTTATGTATCTGCTTAACTGGGCTACAAGTGTACAGATCACTTGCCCAGATATTATGCTGAATATTTCCTTGAAGGTCTTTTGGAATGAAATTAACACTTAAATTGGTAGATTTGGTCATTAGATTAAGTTAACATTTTGGTCGTACAGTGAAACAACCACATGTGGGATGGCTTCATTTAATCAGCTGAACACAAATGAAACAAAAGGACCAGTTTTCCCTTTGGTAGGATAGAAAGGTCAAGCTGACAGGCCCAGAAGTGAGCCTCAGTTCTCTCTAGTCTCCAGCACCACCAGGTCCCCCCGCAGGTTCTGGACTTGTGAGCTTCTGCAAATTCATTAAGCAATATCTCAAAATGGAGATGCATAACTCCAAATGGGTCTGTTTCTCTGGAGAATTCTGACTAATGCAGATAGGGTTTTAGTCTCATAGATGATAAAGAACTGCAACATATACCAAGAAATTGAATTTGGTATGGTGAGCTGGGTTTGGATTGGGAATCAGAGTTTAATGTGCAACACCCTGTGCCTATACTTTTGTCTATGCCACTAACTCCTGGGAAAACAAAATTCTATCAATGATTTTATTAAAGCCATTCAGTGTAACAGGGATTAACAGAATAGCATTCTTATTTTGAAGACAGGCACCTTTCTTTCTGAAAATGTAGTACAGTATAGAGGTAGAAATGTGAGAGTTAGCCCAGGATTTGAGTCTCAGTTCTGTATCCTAATAGCTATTTGATTTGATCCAATTATTTAACTCTAGGCCAATTCTTGCAACTATAAAATGAGAACAAAATAGCATTTGCCTGTTAGTATTTTCTGTGATAATTGAATTTACAAATAAAATTTTGCAAATGAAGTCTTTTCAGTTTGTAGTAAATTGTTAACAAATGATGGCGTTAGTATGATTTTTTCTAGTTGACCCACTCAAGAAATGGATGACCTTCACAGCAAAAGTCACACACAGGTTGTGTAATTAATACTGCAGATCTTAGAGACAGAGAATATGTATAATGGAATGACATGAACCCTTAAAAATAATAACAGCAAGGACTGCTCCATGCCATGACATTCATGGTCTTGGAAGGCATTATGTTAACTGAGATATGTCAGTCACAAAAAGACACAACTGCATAATTCCATTTATAGGCGATGTCTAAAGTAGACTCCAGAAACAAAAGACAGGATGGTGCTTTTCCAAGATCAGAGGGTGGAGGAAGGGTGGAGTTGCGGTTTGAAGGGTATAACGTTCTGCTACGTACTTAACCTCCAACAGTTAGTAACACATTGTACCCATATGAAAAACAGATGGTGCAGTGTATATTTAAAAAGTTTTTAAGAAGATAGATTTCATTTAAATATTTAAAAGTATTTAAAAGCTGACAGAAAAAGGTAGTCAGAGAAAGAGAAAAAGAAAAAAAAATAGGAAAAATTGATTTGCATAACTCAAAATCTAAAGCTATTAGTTTGAATATCCCAAACTGTTTCTATGTTCCTAGTTTTCCTTGCTTTAAAAAAAAAACATTTTCGATTTTCAATTTTCTCTCTTCTTGGAACAATGTTTTCAACATAGGAGGGGACCCAAAAATGTTTGCTGAATAAAAAACAGAAGAAGTTAATGATGACCATGGTCACATTCCTTTCCCTTGTGGCTCACTGTGTCCTGCACAGGAAAACTGCACTTTTCTCTGACAAATACTCCCCTCCTTTCATTTTGCAGCTCTGCACCCATGCTACTCACAGGCTGCCGTAGAAGAAATCACATAACCTCTGCACCATGGCAAGAGGGCAACAGTGAAGAGTGTGCCTTTCTTTATTATCACCATGAAGGATGCAGGAACATGCTTGGCCTTGAGAGCATAGGTTTTCTAGACTTGTCAGGAAGCAGCTCATAGTAATCACGTGTGATACATGACATCCCCTTTCTACTAATTTTGATTTGAGAAAGGGAACACAGAGAAGGGCTCAGACTTACTACGTAAATAGTGAGAGGTTCCACACATGTTCATAGTGACAGGTATCACCAGCTATGGAATACAATGTCTGGGAAAGCTGCTGTAACCAGATACATAGACATGGAAACTGAAGCTTAACTGGTGCCAGTTCTGTGAGCATTAAACAGATCACACATACCAGGAGCAGCAAACATCTGGGAAAAAAATCTGTGAGCTTCCCAGGGCTTGAGCATAGCTGCCTGGCAGATCTGCCTTCCTGGTCACTTCCAGAGTAGAGAAAAATACTTTTGTACAGAAGGCTGGCCCCATGCAGCTCTGTGCCAAGCTGCTGGCACAGAGAAAGAGAGCGTAGTCCTCCAGCTCTAAGGCCCTCAGGCTGAGTTCAGAGCTATAATTAGAGAACTACTTTGCTGTGAATGGATCAGGAGCATTTCCTTTACTTCCCTCTTCAATATCATAATGTTCAAATAGGAACTGGAGACCCTGGTCCAGCTTCTGTTGGTACCAGTACACAGCAAGGTGTCAAGAGATTGGGAAGCATCTCAGTGTTGCTTGTTCTTCTTTAACTTGGATGAGGCACTTTGGGGTTTGCATGACTCCCAAATCAATAGAGCCTGTGGGTCAGGAGACAGATGTGAAGGGTCAGGAGACAGAAGCTAAGGACTGAGTAGGGCCATCCTCAACAGATTTGTATTCAGGGAAAGTAAATAGATCAGAGGCTTTTCATCTGTGCCCAGGAGTTACCTGCTTCCAGGAGACATAGGGCCACACAGCAGAGGAACCTGAACGCCATGGCTGCATAAGGAAACACCAGCCTCTCCTAGTTCAGTGCAGGGCCTCCTGGGGTAAGCAGTCAGCATGGCTGCAGATTTGGTCTCTCTGACAGGAGCCTGTGTCATGCTCTGATCTCACTCTCCCTGCTGGAAACCCAGCTCACTGCACCTGATGGCAGCACCCAAACTGTGTTTTATGCATCATGCACCATTCCTGCCCTGCACTGCCCAGAAACTGAAGCTGGGTCAGGGCAAGCACCCTTCCGACATACCAAGAACACAGATTCCTTATTTTCATACTAACTGTACTTCTCTTCTAACCCGCCCGGGATTTTCCTCCTCCCACGCACACTCAGGTGCTTTACCCTCCACTGCCTATGCAACAGCAGAGAATCTTCTTGAGCACATTGAGACCCATGGCACCCTCACCCTCCCCAATGAGTCTTTGTTTACTTCCACGTGTCCAGGTCCCACCCAGTAAATTCAAGCCTCCTTTCTGCTCCAAGCAGACAGTCTGGCATTCTTTTCAGCCCTGTTCTCCTGGCTAGTTCCCAGACCACTACACACACACACACACACACACACACACACACACACACACACATTCTTCTGCATTGCCAAACTGGCCTGGCTAAGATTGATTTTTAATATACATGTTTGAAATATGAATGTCATAGAGAAAAAACATACATATTTGTACAAAACCACATTATATATTAGAAGACAACAAAGTCTATATCATTGAGTTTTGTATGCTAAATTCAACGTAAGCAGAGTAACACAGGTCATAAAAATAATGGGTCTTCTGCAAGATGGTCCATCCTGTAAACACCACATTCCAGAGCTTCTCTCTATGAGACCCATGTCTTTCTATATTTTGCATTTAATTATCATCACATTTTAGATACTGTATTTTATAATGATTGATTCTAGATTTTACAGGTTTATTTCCAAATTTTTATATCTGGGAATAAACAATTAGGTATGAGTTAGTTCTAAATGTCTCCCAAAGTTCTCACTTGTTCACAGGTGGGACACAGATATAACAAGCTGGTGAAATCAGCCTGAAAAGTGTATTCCTGTCTCTGGCTTCTCCCTTCTTTTTCTATTTCCTTGATTCCATGGAGCAGACACTTTTCCCTTGTGAAATCTTCTTATCGTGTGTTTTCTTCTATGGAACCAGCCAGATTTGGACTGAATCTACTAGAAACTGTGAGCGAAATTATTTTTTTCTCCTTTCAGTTGAGAATGTAACACACAATGTCTTCTAATTGCCAAGAATATTAAGATTCTCATATTGAGCATAACTATTTTTCTTCAGTTTTTAAATTAATTTCTGGGAAGACTTGCTAATGTTTCTTGCTCCATTAAATCTCTAAAGATGAGGTTGTGGTAAATCACAGATGCGCTGAGGAAATTCATTGTGGCAGGACCACAAGCTTAGATGAATATTTTCTTTGTTGCGTATCCTAGCCTTAGACATAATTAAGATACTTTCCATCCTTGGTAATCAACCATGAATATAAAACATAATTTCTCACTATATTGGAAATGTGACATGGACAGAAAGTTGAAATGACTGACAATTATTGTCCAGTACAATTGAGGAGAGAAGAATCCCTTAGAAAAGGGAAACAATGATGAATATTATTCCAGGACTCTGTATAAGTGAGTATTAACCTGTGTCAATTTTATATATGATTTTTCCTATGAACGTGTAGTCAATAGAGCAATACTGTCCAGAGCTGGAAATGACAGTGTAAAAATGAGGAGAAATACAGCTGGGAACCAGACAAGCAGCATGTGTTGGGAGTGGGGAAAGGGAGATGTTTCCATGCCTGGGAAAGGCAAGAACAGAAAGACAGAAGGCAAATCTTGCTGAGTTCTAGGAGAGACTGGGAATGGCAGTACAGGCATAGAAGGTTGCTGAATCTGAGTGGTGAGCTGAACAATGATACACGTGGAGAACAAAATGGATCTTGGGAAAGTTGGCCACTCTTGTCTACATAGTTTTAGGGCTGACTTGCCTTCCTCCTTTTGGAAAGCACCTGACTGTTCCACTAGGAGACAATACTGCAGTCAGAAGACAAGAAAGATTTCATAATCAACTCCAGACTTCTCACCTCAGGCACCTGCTTCTCTGGTGATGTCCTCTATAGAGACTTCCTGCCAGCTAATGCCAATGTCTACAAGACTTTGCTCTATAGTTTGGGGGTATAGAGGGTCTTGGAGGGTCTGTCTCTTTGCCTCTGTCTCTGTCTCTGTCTCTTTCTCTCTCTCTCTCTCTCTCTCTTTCTCTCTGTCTCTCTCTGTCTGTCTGTCTCTCTCTCTGTCTCTCTCTGTCTCTCTCTGTCTCTCTCTGTCTCTCTCTGTCTCTCTCTCTCTCTCTCTCTCTCTCTCTCTCTCTCTCTCTCTCTCTCTCTTTCTCTCTCTCTCTGCAGGTTGATCCTACTGAGGTTTGAAACAATCTCCTTACTATTTTGAAGCACTGTTTCACTGAGTTGTCCAGGCTGGGTTTAGGTTTGTGATCTTTTTGCCTCAGCTGTCCAGAGAGCAGGGATTACAGACATGCACCACCGCACCTGGATGGTGCCTATGTTTCCATATCTCTGTCATGTTTGAGGTTGCTCCATTCTGGCAGAAGGTTTGTCTACCTTATCTTCCATATTCTACTGAGCTGTGCCCTCTGCTTGCACAGAGGTACACAGCTGAGTCCCCCAACTCCAAGGTCTGTATGTTTAGCTCAGAAAGAGGGTCATGGAACTGAGCAGAGAATCGAGTAGAAAGGTTTTCTTTTGCTCTCTGCAGTTCATTGTAATATTCAAAGATAAACTGAGGGCCCTGACCCATGGCCCATTGGTAACAGGACAAACTCTGGTGCCCAGTCATAGGGGAGCATCTTATAGTCACTTGCTGTCTTTTTGTTTTCATCCTGTGTCCTGGAGTCTGGATGACTCCTGTCTCCACTGGGCCTGTGGGAAAAGCAATAAAAAATGAGCTCAGGAGCTACCCTGAGGTGCATTCTGCTTAGGCAAATGCAGAGGCAGAATGGAGTGGAAGATTCAGAAGACAGCAAGTCTAGAATGGTCCTTGTTTACATAACTTACCTGCTCCCAGGAGACAAAGAACTACATAACAGAAACTTAGAGGTCATGGCAGGACAGAATAGAAGTAAACCACTGTCACACTACTCAGGATTCTGGTTCTCTGAAGTACAGAGTTGTGAACAGCAGTTCTTTGATTGGACATCAGGATGTGATGTCACTTCTCTGATGTCATGGTCAGTAGAAATGCCCATGCAGCCTAATTTTATTACCATATGTCCGGGCTCAGCTAATACAAAACCCCAGTTAAGTCTTTTCTTGACACAATAACACAATTTACATAGGTTGGGCAGGGGTTGGGCCCTATGTCTATGCCACAGCTCCCTTGCTTCTCCATGGAAGCAGATTTTCCTCTGCCTGTCGTGACTCAGGGCATGCATGCCATCCCAATCCAGCACCAAACCTTTCCTCATCTCTTTGAAACTCCAAAAGATTTCTAACCATTTTATAGCTGGGGTTTCTGCTTCCCTGCTGTGGAAACACACAGTGAATTCCTGTATGTGTCATCAAACATATGAGTGGATGAAAGTGTGAAATAGAATTCTTCTTGAGCCTTCTATGTCCTTGGCTGCCAGCTCTGTGTGATACTCCCCACAGACAGTGGGAGGTCCATAGTGCCACAGTGCCCAGCTCTGAGGGCCAGTGAGTAATAAGATTTTGCATGTTAGGGACTACTTTGCTGTGTTCCCCTACAACTTACTTTGAAATCTAATAACCAAACTTACTGTATTTAGAGATAGGGCCTTTATGGGGGGAAATTGAAGATAAATGCATGTTAGCATTGTCATGGCTGAGGCACAACATTCAACATCTATTTTTTTTTTTTTTTATCAGTACCGGGGATCGAACTCAGGACCACCTGCTTACAAGGCAGGTGCTTATACCGCTGAGCTAAATCCCCAGCCCCTCAACATCTAAAAATTAAAGCAGCGGCAGTTTAATATGGTTCACAACGTCAGAGGATTTGGTTCATGGTAGCTGGGTCCAAAGCATTGGGACTGAGTTTGAACCAAATAGTAGAATTCAATTTGGATCAATAAATGGACTTGCACTTGAACCAATTACAGGCCTGTTGCTCCAATGTAAGCAGCACTCTTTTCTCACTTCTCACATTGGAACATGATGTTCTGTAGAACCAGGATTTTCTGATAAAACCTTCCTCTTGTGGTCATGTAAATTTACTTGTGATTCATTTGTAGGGAGTATCGTCTTGTAAGTTCTTTAAATCTCCTCAGGATTTTTATTCCAAAATAGTTTAAGCTAAGTAGTTGTGTTAGAAAAGATCTAGAATTGCAAGCACAAGGGGCTGCTAGCACTAAAGCTCTCCAGAGACTGGCCATAGAAATCAGGACAGACCACAGATACCAGCATGGGGACAACCAGCATTGGATGCTGTAGCACCTGGCAATGACAGGAGGATCCAGTGCTGAGTAGTGGTATCCAGTGGCTACATTGGGCAATTGCAGAGTCCATCTATGACACTTGGTCACCTAGATTCAAGAGCTTTAACATTAGGGCTGAGAGGCACTGGGATTCAAATCCAGTGATATTAACAGAGTTGCACCTGCCAATTCCTGATTTCTGTCTAAATTTCTCAAAAGACCCTGGACTGAATTGCAGCACTCTAACCCAATCCTGTCACCTGGCCAGAAACTGGTACTTCCTTGGTTGTCTCCACACAATCATGCCTCTGACATACTGATTTAGTTCATAATATCTGGAAAAGTGTTGATATTACTCTCAAGTATTTATGTAAGAAAGAATATAGGATTTTTCCTATTTTCCTCCTCTTTACATTTCTTCAAACCTCTTTCAAGTCTCCTCAGAACCTCTAGAGTAGGATGTCCAGCCTAGTTGTTCATAAACAGCAGTGATATTAAAATCATCAGCAACAATATTTTCCCTAAGCAATAGACAGCCAGATATCAAAACACTAAAATGTAACTTACGTATTCAAAATTGTGGTTAATCAATCTTTCCTTCTTGCCTTGAACTCATCTTTATTCAGAGATCATGTTTTGTAAATGCTGGTTTAAGTTTAAAGTTTTTAAAACTTTGTTGTATAACAGTCACCATCATCCACAACCAAAACTTGTTCACCCAAACTGAAACTGTACGCATTAAACAAACACTGTCCATTCCTTTCCTCTTCCAAGCTCCTTGCTACAACCACTCCATGCTCTATTCTTTACAAATTTGAGTGATTCTAGTAACACATTTCACTGGAATTATATAACACCTATCCTTCTTTTGTATCTGGTTGCTTTCCAATAGGACAATGTTTTGAGGCTTCTCTATGTCATATCATGTATCTATTCTTCACTTCATTTTAAGAGAGAATAATATTTCTATTCTATGTCACTTTATTTTAGCAGGATTGCAGATCAACCCAAAGCATTTGCCCTGAGCTTCATGCTCAGTCCTTTTAAATTTTGTGTTAATTTTGAGCAGAATCTTGCTAATTTTTCCTGGCTGGTTTTAACTTGCACTGCTTTTGCCTCCTCCTTGTGGAGTGTTGGGATTATAAGTGAGCACCATTAGATCCAGGTCACATCACATTTTAGAAACTCCTTAGTTGTTGGTGGGTAGGTGGTTTCTACATTTTGGCTTGTGGAAATAACACTGCTATGAACATTAGTGTACTAATGTGTTCTAGTGCTTGTTTTCAGTATTTTCATTTATATATCCAGAATGGAAATTGCTACATCATACAGTAATTCCATGTTCAACTTTTTAAGAAATTGTCATAATGCTTTAACAGTGAGTGGGAGCTCTCTTAGTTTACCTCCAGCAATGCCAAGGATTCCAACTTCCCCATATCTTCATCAACACTTATTAGTTTTTGGTTTCCTTTTGCTTTTTATAGTAGCCAATCTTATGGGCCTTTGAGTGTTATTTTTTTGAGACTCTGGTGCTAATTCATGGTGGGTTTCACTTCTACTATTATTGTTGTTTGTCTTAAATATCTTACTTTTCAAATTATCCAAAACATTGGTCTATAAAATTGTGGGAAGTCACTTTCATTTATAAAAACCACTGATCGAGGAACCATTGATAGTACTAAAAATTAGACATTTTTTTCACAGTGGACTTGATGTTAGAAAAGCAAAGTTCTTGTTTCAACAAATCGACTATAAGCAATGATTAGGTGGGTTGGAGTATGTCTTGGTGGTTTTTATGGAATTCACTTGTATCAGTCAATGCTCATGAGAAAGAAAGATTTTATATAAGTTGTACATATTTGTGTGTGTGTGTGTGTGTGTGTGTGTGTGCATGCACATTTGTGGGTGGTGATGCCTTGGTTCACAAATGCTTCTGTTTGTAAACAATTCATTTTGCAAACAGAACCTTTGTGCAAAATTGTGTTTCCCTTTGTGAATACCACATCTGGTGACTGTGATCACCTTGCCCAGAACTGGGGATCAAATTAAGTTCGTGAAACAAAGTATTCCCAATTGATCATATAGACAGATAGATGATCATATATCTGTATATGGAGTTATGAGGTAGGCTAACAATGGCTGCCTGAAGAGTAAGGTGGAAGGGCAAAAGGGCAGTCTTCACCCTGGAGTTTTAAAGGTTCCAGTCAAAATTCAGTACACTGGAAGGCTAAAATATCTGCAGTGCTAGGCTTAGGATCTTCCCTGGAAAAAAAAAGAGAGAATATGTCCAAAGTGAAGGCAAAACCTGAATCCTATGAGAAAGAGAATCAAGCCTTCCTTTGCTTCCCTCCTTATTCCATTCATCATACAAGCCTGTGGCTTGGTGCTTCTTGCAGCCAGGATGGGTCTTCTGTGTTCACTAAATCCATTCCGCCATAGTCAGAAGTACACTATTGAAAGCATTTGGGTGGTTTTTACTCAAGCTGACACAGCAGTTAACTATCACATAGTTTCAAAGCCTAACTACCTTATAACTCACATGGAACCAGACTGCACACAAAGTGCTGATTCAAATTTGACAGAGCCTTACTTTTAATGAATGTACAGACTATGTGTGCACATGGAATTGGAGCTAATCACTGAGCAACAAGATGGTGATTTTTTAAATTTTTGTTTCAGGATTTGAACTCAGGATCTTGTGCTTTTCAGGCAGGTGTGCAATACTGAGCTATATCCCAGCACCAAAGGATGATGAAAAACAAAAAAAGCACATGAGAAAAGTTAAAGTTAAAAAATTTTAACCAAATTGTTTAACCAAATTATTTTCAGTATCTTAATTGGCACTACCCATTGCAGATTATTTTTCTGTCAGTTACCCGAGTACTCACTCCTTAGGGACCCTCCTGAGGCATAAGCTTGTAAGCTTGAAGGATGGTGCACAACTGGTGACTTACTTGTCTCACCCCTTTGAGATTAGGTTACCAACTAGGAGCTTTAGTGCAAACTCAAAGGACTGGTTATTTTATTTCTTTCACTGCATTCCTGCTTTTAAAATAATATACAAAAGACAAAAATAGCTTGCAATTACAAGACTTCTAAAGTAAATGAAGGAAGCAAACGAAGGAAGTCTCCTCCCCTACTTTCAGATAATTAAGCCACTTACTTTTATTCATATTTGTCTTTACAGAATGGGAGATCTGCTGGTATTTTAAAAATTCTGGACACAGCTACCCTGCTGCAGTGAATGAGGAATTGAGAGAAAAGACTGCCAACCACAGTGGCAACGATGGCCCAAAGCAATTACTGTCAGGTTGTCCTGGAAGGCTGGCCGGGAGCAGAAAAGTTGGTTCCTGCTTCACGGGGAATTAGCAAGGGCTGAGCTTCTGGGGAGGAACCTGCTTCCGATGTTAGACAGGAAGAAGCCAAACCAAAGCCCTGGCCATGGTTGAATATGCCAATTTTCAACCCCACCCTTCCTGAATTCTATCCTGGCAGCAGCAGACTGGCCAGGTTCTCAGGCAGCTGATAAACTAGTTGAGTCCCAGAGGCAGCTCCAGCCTGCAGCTAGTAATAATCAAGAGTCACTCAATGCTGAGTTCAGTCTGAGGGGTGGGGTGATTCAGAAGCAGTGGGCAGCTCTATGTTCCTCAGGAGTATAGCGGAATCAGAGTTTGCACAAGGCTGGACTTCTTGGGATTGCTGGTATGTGAGAGTTTACACTGAATGTAATTTAGACGTTTGTGAAGGTGGAGTCTTTTGTAGCAGGATTGTAGTGAATACCTGATATCATACAGTGTATTTTCCTAAGTAACTTTTGAGCACTATTCAGAACAATGAAGAAAATATTAACCATTGTTAACTCTTTTATCTTGGAAACTCTATTATCACACACAGTAAAACACATTATTTCTGTGTTTGATTTTTTTTTTTTTTGTATTTTGACAAACGAGATTGCTCTAGTAACAACACCCCAACCAAGATGAGGTTATAACTCCTTTCATATTCCATTGCCTTCAAATCAGTAACTGCTGCATATATTTTGTTAAATTTATCTTTTGGTAGTTAATATTTTTGTTGGTATGGATCATAATGACCTTTTAACTTCAAATTCCAATATTACTGTTCTTATATAGTAATGCTGTATAAGTGGTTTTCTAAAGCTTTGCTAGACTTATCACTTTTGTGTTTCCTGTATTTCTTAGAATTCTCTACATGCATGATGGTGTCATATATGTACAGAGGTTATTTACTAATGTTGTCTACTATCTGCATGCTTTTTATTTATTTTCTTGTATTATTGCATGGGACAGAATATCCCCAGCAGTGTTTAATGGAAGGGAAATGGCTGGACCACCCTGCCTTATTCTCAGTCCTAATGAGTAGCACCATTCACCATTAAGAATGATGGTGGCTGTAGGTGTTCATATCTGCTCTTCATCCTGTTATGGTAGTTGCTTATGTTTCTAGTGGTTAAAAATTCTTTATCAGATAGTTTAATTTTGTCAAGTATTGCTTGTTATCTTTTAAAGTGTTTATGTAATTTTTACTGCATTAATATGATGAATGAAATTGTTTATCAAATGTGTGCATTTATGAGACTAGTCCTATCTCGTCATTACTTTTAATTCTTTACTTTATACTGCTAATTTGATTTGGCTTGGTTGTATTGGATTCTTCATCTACGTTTGTAGGTTGTATTGCTCTGTAGCTTTCCTTTCTTATAACCTGTTTGATTTTAGTTAATGCTAGCTTCATAAAATAAACTCGGCAGGAAGCTCTCCTGTCCTATTTTTCAGAGGAGTTTGTCTGGGCTTAGCGCTATTTTTATCAAAATTTTCAAATTGATAAATTTGGTGGGTTTTACCCTGAGATTATCTGGGATTGTAGTTTTCTATGTTGAAAGGTTTTTTGTTTTGTTTTGTTTTTTGTTATTTGGCATCAAACTCATAATCGCATACTTGCTAGGCAGGCACTTATGCCGCTGAACTAAATCCCCAGACTGAAACATTTTTAATTAAATACAAGTGACACTTCTCATGTACACAGATACAGTATCCTTTAGTTATCAGTTCTCTTGTAATTGTTTTTCTTTCAAAAATGTTCTTTACCTGTTTTGACTGTATTTGTGTAAATATGCGTTCCTATTAGTGTTTCATTTTGCAATTGTCTCATGATTAATGATGTGAACATTTTTACATATGTGTTATCCATCTGCATATACAGTTTTTTGTGTGCACATTGACTCTTTTTACCAGGTTTTCCTGTTTTCATCTGTGAACTTTAAGGATGCTCACAAACTCAACACACATATCTTGGAATTATTTATGTTCTACTCTGCACTTGACCTATTGTATTATTCTAACTAATACTGCCATCAATAGCACTATAGCTTTTTTCACTATTTGCTTGGCATACTACCACATACCTGCAATCCCAGCACTCCTGAGGCTGAAGTAGGAGGACCATTGGGAGTTTGAAACCAGCATGCCCTGCAAAGTGAGCTCAAGGCCAGCCTGAACTGCATAGTAAGACCCTGTCTCAAAAAAAAAAAAAAAAAAAAAAAAAAAAAAAAGAACAAGGGAGGGGCTAGATTACTCTCTCAGCAGCTTTATGAATTAGGGATGTCTTTATCAAGGATCTGCAAATCCTGTCTTTCAAATGTAATCAACAGGCAAAATAAGACCCCATTTCCAAGGATGGGATTCATAGCCTAATTTAGGAGCTTACATTAAATTACTTAGGTACACACCTTCCTTAACATAAATAGGAGCTGAGCTAATCCTAGCCAGGCTGACTCCAGTTTAGAAACGTGACTTATTTTATAGCATGTACTTTGCCGCAAGTTGAGAACTAGTTTCAGTAATGTTGAGAACACATATGTGATGAGCTACATTGGCCTATTTAAAAGATTGAGAGTTTGTTTTATCTTTGCAAGTTCTTAGCACATTGTCTTCAGTCTTGGTTACAGTCTGGTTAATGTTTATTCAATCATTAAACAGTTTGCTTTGTTCTAACTTTTCAGTGAGGTTTTCTGCACTTGAGGAAAGTTTTATTTGTACTTCTATCCCCCAACACAAGGTTAAGGACACGACCAGTGTTTCTATGAGGGGTGGAGATGGGAGGCTAGTGTGTTGCTGTTCCAGAAGCTTTATCTCCTGGTGAGAAGCTCCATCACTCAAAAGAAAAATAGATTTCTAATGAATGTTCCCTGTTTATTTTGGTTTATGCTCCAGGAAACATGACTACTTTTAGAGAACACATCACTTAAAATCCACTGGGCTTGTTCAGTCTCCAGCCTCCTAAAGTAAAATCTAATAGGAGCAGTGATAATTCCTTGCACAGAAAATAATCTCAAGAAATTATACTCAGAATGATTAGCACTAATGGAATATTTGGCATATTCTTGACATTTTATGCAAATAATATCCAGTTGTTATAACTGTGTGGTAGAAGTGGTTATCTAAATATTGATATAGGGGAAAGAAAGTCTCAGCCTGCTACATGAGCAGTACAAGTTTATATTCTCTAAAATTGAAGCATGAATTTTAGGATTAACTAAGTTGAACAACAGAATATGTATATTGAGAGAATGAAAAGTTCTGTCTGAGAGAGAGGACAGAAAGGTTCCTGAGTGGATTTCCAAGGACCCATTTTTTCTAAGCATTTTTATAGAGCAAGAGAAAACCTTCAAGGGAAGTGTGTCCAAGGTGTGGAAAAATGGAAAATCACAATGTAGAAATAAACTATGGTGGTAATGAACTATGGTCAACCAGTATGTTTAAAAGTGTAATTGCTCAGCTAAAATTGATTAAATGGGGATCAAATGGGTAAATTAATTTCTTAGCTAAGTACAAATGTGGGAAGAGACAAAAACTAAAGAACCAGCCTTGCATTTGCCTCCCTCTATTGTTCTTGGCAGCTGGATTCAGCCAATCTTCTTTTATTTATTTTATTTATTTTTTTGTCTTTTTCATTTTTACTGGTACCGGGGATCAAACTCACGACTGCCTGCTTACAAGGCAGGCACTTATGCCGCTGAGCTAAATCCCCAGCCCCTCAGCCAGTCTTCTAAGAGATGATAAAGGAAACCCGCTGGGAGGATAAGTGAGAGAATTAGAGCAGGGATTTTCCAAGTCTCAGCCAGGAGTATCCTTTGTGTGCTCCTGAGAACATGCATCCAGAAGGAAGAGGCCCACAGCCCAGGAACCTGCAGTCATCCAGCATCAGACACAACACAGAGTTAAACCTTCTTCCTACCCAGGACTGTGAGGGGAAGTCTCAGGGCTCCATGGCTGGGACATGTATAAGATATAACCTGCTCTACTTTATGTCCGCTGCCTGTGTGTTCAACAGTACCTACTTTACCCTCAGATATGCCCACTTTAAGTGACAAATTACAGTTTCCCCCTCACATATGACACTGTACAATTCCAAATTTTCCTTCTGTCCTGGTGGAAACACTTTGAGGAAGAACTGGGGGCTTTATAATATGAAGGACATTTATTGACTGGGGCACATTGGTGCGTGCAACGTATATGGTCCTGTGGTGTTTTTCTTCTGAGTCCCACAGTATTCCAACATGGAAACAGACATACTTTCAATATCTTGGATGGAAGTTCTTTATCAACAGAATAAGTGAATGAAAGAGTGGATGGATAAATAGGTGTGTAACAAATGGCTATATCCAGCTAGCCTAGCACAGAATTTCCTATTTATTTTTTCAACTGAATACTTGTGATTCACATGCTTTATCATTGGGATACCCAGAGAATTCCTCATAAGGTATTTCCTACATCATCCCTTGCCAACTGTTAAAGATTATAACCCTAAGAAATCAGGGTTCTTTCCACACATCCCCTTGGAAGTGGGCAGTTTATTTCCGACGTGATTTGACGTTCACACTCTTGCCAAGCTGCATCTGCAGTGTGAGTTCTGACTCACACAGGTAACCAGCATCCCTAAACAAGTCACCCTCCCTGTCCTGCATGTAGAGTCTTCAAGAGGCTTTTGCTTCTATTGTGTACTGTTTCAGAACTGTTTTCGTTTTCACACCCTCACATGGTGCTCTGATTTGGTATCTTCTGGAAGACTGAAGATCTTTCACCCTCATGAAATCTCTCCTAATTAGAAGACCTATTTCAATCAAACATGGGATACATGTTGTTCTCCATAGAAAAAACAAAACCACAGAACAGAAAGGATGAAAAAGTTCATTATGTAGCCATATGAGATCCATCCTATGGCCACATATGTCACGTCACATCCTTGTGTTCACAGCCACGTTCTTTGAGCATTTTCCAAATACCATTGATTGACTTATCCTGGTTTTTATTGGATATTATGGTGAATGGGGTTCATTTTCTGCCTCTACTGGAATCAACCACTGTACCAGCAACACACCCTTGCCTGCATAGGAAGGAAGGGCTCCTTAGAGCCTGGGGAGAAGGGGAGGTACTGAGTTTATGTAAGGACAGGAAATGTCTGTGTGAGGCTGTGTCTAAACTGCTGGCACAGAAATACATGGCCGAGTCTCCCAGCTGCACAGGGTGGATCTTCATAATAAAGGATGATGGGAGTTTCAATGCTGAGAATTGGTCCTTAAAAAAGTCTGTCTTTTGCATGGTTGAATTCCTATAAAGGTCTGTCATTATACTCCATTCCTTTTCCTGCAGTTTGTTGGTACCAATAGATATCCTGAGGATCAGAAATAGGATCACACCACAGAGTCATAGGCTGTCAAATTTCAGTGATCTTGTGGCTGAGAGTTTGCTTGACCCCTGGTGACATGTGTCCTGTCGTGACAGACAAAATCAAGAGAATGAGGTGAAGCACTACAAGCACCCTCAGGGAAAGGAAGGATGGGAAACTGTAAGCACTCCCAGGACTCACCTGCCCCCAAGAGACCCAGGATTACTCAGCAGGGGAGGATACTATCCATGGTAGGGTCTCATATATCTAGGTCTGTCCCAGTTGGGACTCCGGTTGTTAGCAGTGCAAAGGAAGAGATCTGGTGATGTCACATCCTGTGCTGCACCCACAGACTCAGGAGTGCACCATGAAGACAGGAAACTATAAGCCATCAAGGACAGGAGATGCCCTAAGGCTGGACCCAGAGTGTTCTGCACTGTGCAGTTTATTTCAAATAGTGCCACTAAAGGGCTCCCTAATACCGCAGTGTTCATCATAGCAAGCCAGTGTTTATGACATGACTGGAAGTATGGGACCCATTGTCTTCTCTGCCAGCCAGTGCAAAACCTCCTTGAATAAGCTCTTGGGGAATAATTATATAGAGTTTGAATAATACAGTGATAAAAGTGGGTAGATGCCCCCACAAGTCTCAGGGGGAGGGATAAGCCAGTGGGATTTAAGGCCCAAAATCAGCAGGGACATTTGAGAGCAAGAGAGGAGCATGGACAGAAATTGAGCTCCCAACTGAATGGATGAGAACAGGCAGAGCTATATTCTTAGCATCCCCAGCATCAGAGAGCATTTGTAAAGAAGCAACACTTTGACAGAGCTAGATTTCAGGATCTAGCTTTAGATAAAAACAGAGAGATTGCTTAACCCCAAAGGCACTGCAATGGAAAGATGAGCTGACCTTGGGTCAGGGCAAGCACTCTTGCCACACATCCTGCTTTCATGCTAACTGTGGTTCTCTATAACCAGACGCTGATTTTCCACAATCTTCTACCACCAGCAGATTCAACTTCTTCTGCCTATGTAGGAGCAGAGAATCTTCCTTCTTGAGCACACTGAGACCCAGGGCACCCTCACCTTCTCCAGACAAGGAGTCTGTTTTTATCTCTACTTGACCAGGTCCCTTCCAGTAAATTCCAGCCATCTTTCTGATCCAAGCAGGCATCAAGGCAGCAAAGGATTCTTTTCATCCCTGCAGTCTTGGATAGTTCCCAAATAACTACACAGGCACAAGCACACACACACACACACACACACACACACACACACACACACACACACAACAAACACACAGAGTTCCCCAAAAATGTGAATCCATGGTGCTCACATGTGGCCAATGACCCACATTCTCCTTGAATGCAAACTTTGGGACTAGGTACTCATGACTGACTGAACCTAGAAGGAGATGCTGAACCTCTCATCCTCTCTCATACACACACATTGTTATGCATTTCCCAAATGGCCAATTTAGGATTGCTTTTTCAAATCCATGTTTGAAATTGGAAAGTCTTAGAGAAAACAATATGCATTTGTACAAAACCACATTCCAAATTGAAAGAAAACAAATTCTATACCATTGAATTTATTAAGGTAAATTCATGGAGAGACAGAATAATATGGATCATAAAAAAAAATAATGGGGCATCTGCAAGATGGTCTATCCTGGAAAAACTCCATTCAGGAGCTCCTCTCCATGAGGCCCATATCTTTCCATATTTTTCAATTAATCATTAATAATTTTTGATAGTGAGCTTTATAAAGATTGTTTCTAGGTTTTACATGTTTATTTTAAGATTCCCATACCTGGGAATAAATAATCTGCTATGAGTTACATCTAAATGTCCCAAATATCTCATGTGTTCAGAGGTGGGGCATGGTATAAAGAAGCTGGTGAAATCAGCCTGAACTGTGTGTTCTTGTCTCTGGCTTCTCCTTCCTTTCTTTCTGTATTTGCAGGGATTCCAATGGCAAGCAGTGTTCCCTTGTCTAGTCTTTCTACCTTGTGTTTCCTGCCTTGGAACCATCCAACTTTGGACTGAACATACTGGAAATGGTGATCCAAATTCATTTGTCCTCAATTAAGTTGTGGGTGTCACTTATAAACTCTTCTTAATTGCCAAGAATGTTATGACCCTGTTGTTGAGCACAACTATTTTTCTTCAGGTTTTTAATTTCTGGGGAGCCTTGCTAATAATTCCAACTCAGTTAAGTCCTTGAAGCTGTGGGTGTGGAAGAGCATAGATGTGCTGAAGAATTTCATTGTGGCAGGATCACAAGATTACATGAATATTGCTATGATATTTCTTTGTTCCATATCGTAGCCTTAGACACAATTAGGAGAAGTTTGAGCATTCATGGTCATGAAAACCTAACTTCTCACTTCATTGGGATTGTGATATGGATGGGAAATTGAGATGACTAATAATGATGGTCTATTACATTTCAGGTGAGACAAATCCCTTATAGAAGGAAAATAGTGAGGAATATTATTCCAGGGCTCTATATAAGAAGGTATTAACCTAGGTCAATTATATACAAGACTTTTCCTATTGAACATGTAGTCAATAGAGAAGTACTGTCCAGAGCTGGGAATGACAGAGTAATAACGAGGAGAAAGGCAGCAGGGAACGAGATAAGCAGTCTGCATGTGAAGTGTGGAATGGGAGACCCTTCCATGCCTGGAAGGGGCAAGTGCAGAAAGACAGAATGCAAAGCCTGCTGAGTTCTAGGAGAGATTGGAAAGGGCTCTGTAGACAGAGAAGGGACTTGAATCTGAGTGGTCAGGAGAAGAATGATATCCTTGGAAAGCAGAATGGATCTTGGAAATGTTGACAAGTCTTTGTCGATATATGGTTAAGGATGACTTGTCTTCCTCTGTGTTTGGAGAGCACCTGACTGTTCCCTGAGGAGCGACATTGCAGTCAGAAGTCAAGATATTAAATTTCATAATCAACTCCAGGCTTCTCACCTCAGGAAACTGGTTATCTGATGATGTTCTCTACTGTGATTGGCTTCCAGGTGATGCCAATGTCTACAAGGCTTTGCTCTATAGTTTTGGGGTACTGAGGCTCTGGGAAGGAGAAGAGAGACTGGGTTGCATAGAACACCACCTTAGCACACCTCACACCTCTATCTCTAAATTCAACCATCCCTTCTTAGTTCTCTCTTGATCTTCCTCAAATCTGAATTCTCTCACCTTCAACTAATGAAAAGCCAAGCTCTGTGATGTTACTACACATACAACATTATTATGATACAACACATTCTTAAAACATAATTTCCTGTCCATAGAAGAAGTGCTCTTACAATGAAATCTCTTTTGGCACCACCTGTGGTACACTGTCAGGCAAAATGCCTTTAGAGAGAACATACTGAAGTAAAACATGGCCTACTCAGGCCTACTTTCCCTTTTCCTACTAATAGAAAACCTGCACTTTCTAGAGAACTAAGACCATTTTTCTTTTAGCTTATAACAGACTCTGGCTTCTTTCTCTCTCTCTCTCTTTCTTTCTTTCTTTCTTTCTTTCTTTCTTTCTTTCTTTCTTTCTTTCTCTCTTTCTTTTTTCCATCCTCCTCCCTCTGTTACTCCTTTTCATAATCTCTATCTCTCGGTCTCTGTCTCTCCATCTTTCTCTCTCTCTCCCTCTTTTTCTCTCTTCCTTTTTTTGCCTATAGGTTGAAGCCATGGCATTCATACTGAGCTGTGGCCATATCCTTTACTATTTTGAAGAAGTTTTTCCCATAATTGTCCAGCCTGGGTTTCTGTTTATGAGCTTTTTGCCTCAGCAGCCTACAGAGCCTGGATTACACACATGAACCTAGGATGGTGCCTAGGGTTTCAGATCACTGTCAGATTTGAGGTGTACACACTGATCAGTATTCTGCAGTGCTGTCCTGTTTCCAGGCAGAGAGATACACAGCTGAGACCTCAAATCCAAGGTGCTTAATTTCAACTCAGAGACAGGATCATGGAACTGAGTTGAGAATGGAATAGAGATGTTTCCTTTTGTTCCCTGCAATTCATTGTAATATTGAAAGAGGACCTGAGGAGCTGGCACATGCCCCAGTGGTACCAGGACACACTCTTGTGCCTAGGCATAGGGGACCATTGTAGTGTAACTTGCTATTTTTTTTTTTTTGATCCTGTGTTTTGTGGTTTGACTGACTCAAATCTCCTGGACCTGTGGAGAAAGCAGATAAAGACTGAACCCAGTAGCTGACCTGAGGTATATTCTCAAGGGTTGTGGATGATCTGGAAGACAGTAAGTCCAGAAGGGGGATACAGTCCTTGATTACAGGACTTACAAGTTCGCAGGATTAAAAACAGCCACATAGCAGAAAAATTTAGAGCTCATGGCAGGATAGGACAGATGTGAGCCACTGTAACACTGCTCAGGGTTCTGGTCCACTGAAGGATGGAGTTGTGAACCTCAGTCTTTGACTGGATGTAAGGATGTGATGTCACATCCCTGATGTCACGTTGCCTACAGATTGCCATGCAATCTGCTTTTCTTACCATGTCTCTGGCCTCAGCTAATCGAAAACACCAGTTAGGTTTATTCTTCACATAATAACATGTTACAGAACTACACTGGAGGGTTCCAGGATGGGCTGGGTTTGCGCCTTCTGTCTATACTACAATTCCCTTCCTTCTTCTTGGAAGCAGACGTTTCTCTACCTGTCACCTCTCAGAGCATGCAGACCTTTCCAGTCTAGCACCAAATCTTTCCTTATCACTTTGAATCCCTAAAACTTTATTAACCATTGTATAGCTGCAGTTTCTGACTTCCTGCTGTAGAAACACACCGTGAATTCTTATATGTGTGATCAAACGTATTAGTGGATGAAAGTGTGAAGTAGCATTCTTCTTGAACCTTCTTTGTCCTTGGTTGCCATCTCTGTGGGCTACTGGCTCAGAGACAGTGGGAGGCCCATAGTGCTACTGTGCCTCATCCTTTGTGCCAGTGGCTAATAAGATTTTGTATGTTAGGGGTTAGTGTTCTATGTCCCCCTACAACTTTCTTTAAAATCTAACAAGCTTATTGTATTTGAAAATAGGGCATTTATGCACGAAATTGAAGCTAAATGTGTTTTAGCTTTTTCATGACTGGGGCAACATATTCAACATCTATAACTTAAAGGAAGAACACTTTATTTTGGTTCACAGCATCAGAGGATTTGGTTTATGGTAGCTGGATTCAAAGCAGTGCGACTGAATTACAACCAAATCATAGAATTCAATTTGGACCAATCAGTGGACTTAAATTTGAACCAATCACAGGTCTGTTGCTCCAATATGAGCAGCTCTCTTTTCACACTTTTCACGTTGGAACCTGATGTTCTGTAGCAATGGCATTTTTCAGATAAAACCTTCCTATGCTGGTACTGCAAATTGACTTGCGATTTAGTTGGTCCTGTAGGTCTTTTAACTGTACTCAGGATTTTTATCCTAATAGAGTTTACATCCTGTGGTTGAATTAGAAAAGGGATACAGGTGTAAATAGTAGAGGCTACTAGCCCTGAAGAACTCAAGAGAATGACCGTAGAAGGGACCATCAGCAGAGACCCGCAAGGGGACAACCAGCATTGGCTGGTGGTAGCATCTGGCAATGGCAGGAGGAGCCAATGTTGACCAGTGGTAACAAATGGCTTCATCTGGCAGTGCTAGAGTCCATCTGTGACACTTGGATTACCTAGAGTCTAGAGCTTTAACACTAAGGGCAGATAGGCCCTGGGATTCAAAGTCCAGAGGAGCTAACAGAGCTGCATCTGCAATTTCTGATTTCTGTCTAAATAGCACAAAAGTCTCCTGGACTGATTTGTAGCACTCTAACCCAATCCTGTCACCTGGCCACAAACTAGTACTTCCTTGGTTGTCTCAAGAATCATACTTGTGGTGTACTGATTTACTTCGTAGCATCTGAAATCGTCTTGATATTACTGCCCATTATTTACATAAGGAAAAACAGGTTTTTCCTATTTTCCTCCTTTCTTTATTTCTTTCAACCTTTTTAAAGATGCCTTAGAACCTCCAGCATAGGATTTCCAGCCTAGTTGTTCACATTCAGCAGTGAAATTAAAGTCATCATCAGCAATAATAATTTTCCCTAAGGAATAGGATGTCAGATATCAAAACACTAAAATGTAACTTATACATTCAAAATTGTGGTTAAACTTTCTTTCTTGCCTTGATTTCATCTTTATTCAAAGATCATATTTTCTAAATGCTTATTTTAATGTTTTTGAACTGGTAAAACATATGCATTATAAAATTTACCATTTAGCTGGACTTTGTCTTAATAAAAAATTTTAACTATTGTAAAATGTGTAGTTCAGTATCACTGACAACATTCACTTTGTTGTGTAACAGTCACTGTCATCCATCTCCAGAACTTGTTCATCCCAGACTGAAACTTTATGCACTAAACAGACACTGTGCATTGGTTTCCTATTCCCAGCCCCTTTACAACCATTCCGTGCTCTATTCTTTATGGACCTGACTAATCCTAGTAACTCGTGCAACTAGATTATATAAACCTATGCTTATTTTCTTATGGTTTCTTTCACCTGAGATAATGGCTTTGAAGTTCCTCTGTGTCATAGCATGTATCCACACTTCACTCCATTTTAAGATTGATTAATATTCCTAAAACATTTCACTTTATTTTAGCAGTATAAAGGATTAAACCCAGAGCATTTGCACAGGCCTGCATGCTCAGTTCTTTTTCTTTTTATTTTTTTTTTTAATTTTGAGCAGAATCTTGCCAATTTTTCTTGGCTGGGCTTTCACTTGCAATCCATTTCCCTCATCCTTGTGGAGTGCTGGGATTATAGGTGAGCACAGTTAGACCTAGCTGACATCACACTTTTAAAGGTACTCAGTTGTTGGTGGGTAGGTAGTTTTCTACATTTTGTCTCCTGGAAATAACACTGCTATGAACACTATTGTGCTAACATATCTTCCAGTGCTTGTTTTCAGTCTTTTCATTTGTATATCCAGAAGGAAAACTGCTAGATCATTCAATAATTTTATATTTAACATTTTAAGGAAGTGTCATAATGCTTTTACAGTGAATAGGAGCACACTTAGTTTCCTTCCAGCAATGCCAAAGACTCAAATTGCTTCACAGCATCATCAAGGCGTATTATCATACAAATTCCTGTTGATTTTCGTAATACCAATCTTATGGTCCTTAGAGTGTTATGTTTTTTGAATTTTTGAAATTATACTGCTATTTTATGGTGGGATTCCCTTTAGTGTTGTTTTTCTTTAAATATCTTACTTTTCCAATCTCATATTAAATAAAATATTGCTATTTAAATTTATGGGAAATCATTTCTATTTACAAAATTCACTGATCAAAGAAACATTGATAATACTAAACCTTAGACATTTTTTCACAATGGACTTGATGTTAGAAAATCAAAGTTCTGGTTTCAACAAAGGGTATTGTAAGTAAGGGTGAGGAGAGTTAGGATATGTCTTGGAGGTTTTTATGAAATTAGCCTGTATCAGTCAATGCTCACCAGAAAGACAGATTTAATATAAGTTGTAAACAACTGTGGACCTGATGTTAGAAAATCAAAGTTCTAGTTTCAACAAAGTCTTCTGTAACTAAGGCTTAGGTGAGTTGGAATATGTCTTGGAGGTTTTTTATGAACTTACCTTATATCAGACAATGCTCATGAGAAAGAAAAAATTAATATAAATTGCATATATCTGTGTGTGTACATGTGTATGTATATGTGTATCTGTGTGTGTGTGTGTGTGTGTGTGTGTACGCATGTGTGTGTGGTAATGCCTCACAAATGTGTATTTATGGTTGGAAACCATTCAGTTTGCAAACAGAAACTTTCTGCCAATTTGTGCTGACCGTTGTGAAAAACACATCTGGTGATAAACACGACTGTGACCATCTTGCTCAGAACATTGGAGCAAATTAAGTTCAATAAACAAAATACTCATATATATATATATATATATATATATATGCATGTGTGTATGTGTGTTTGTCTCACAATTGATCATATAGATAGGTGATCATATATCTGTATAATGAGTTATGAGGTAGGCTTATTTTGGCTGCCTGAAGAGTCAGGTGTGCATGTGCAGAAGCACTGTCTGTTCCCTGGAGTTTCAAAGGATCCATTCAAACTTCCATGTACTGGAAGGCTAACGAGTCTGCAGTGCTAGGCTTAGGAGTTTACACTGGAGTCGAGAGAATATATCCAAAAGACTTGATCCTGTGAGAAAGAGAAGCGAGCTTTCCTTTGTTTCACTCCTTATTCCATTCATCATATAGGCCTGTGGATTGGTGCCACTGACAACCAGAATGGGTCTTCTGTCTTCAGTAAACCCATTCAGATACAGTCAGAATCACACTATGCAAGCATTTGGGGTTTCTTACTCAAGCTGACACAACAGTTAACTATCACATAGTTTAGACACACTTTCAAAGCCTGTCAAGCTTACCTGGAGCCAGGTTCCACCTAAAGTGCTCTGAGTCAAATTTGACAGAGGCTCACTTGACATGAACACACAGCCTATGTGTACACATAGATTTGGAGCTAATCCCTGAACACGGTGGATGGGGATTTTTTTTTTTTTTTTCTGTTTTTGGTTCTGGAAGTTGAACTCAGGATCTTGTACTTGCCAGGCAGGTGTGCAATACTGAGCTATATCCCAGAACTCAAAGGATGATTAAAAAACAAAAAGCACACAAGAAATGAAAAACTGCCAACCACAGAGGCAACAATGGCCCAGGGATATTGCTCTGAGGTTGCCTTGGAAGGTTGGTCTGGAACTGAAGCTCGATCCTGCTTCATGGGAACCAGCAAGGGCCGAGCACTGGGGCAGAAACCTGCTTCCAAAGTTAGAAAGGCAGAAGCCAAGCCAAAGCACTGGCCATAGTTTAGTGTGGCCATTGTCACCTGGCCTTCCCTGATTCCTTATCTGGGAGCAGCAGGCAGGCCAGGTTCTCAGGCAGCTGAGAAACTAGCTGATTCCCAGAGGCAGCTCCACTATGCAGCTGGTAATAACCAAGAGTCACTCAATGCTGAGTTCAGTCTGAGGGGTGAGGTGGTTCAGGAGCAATGTGCAGATCTATGCTCCTCAGGAGTGTAAGGAAATCTGAGTTTTCACAAAGCTAAACTTCTTGAGATTGCTAATGTGTGTGGTGTACAGTGAGTATAATTTGGATATCTCTGAAAATGGTGTTTCCTAATCTAACAAGAGTGTAGTGAATACTGTTATCATGCAGCATATTTTCCTAAGTATTTTTAGAGCACTACATAGAAGAATGCATAAAATATGAATTATTAGGGGCTAGGGGTTTAGCTCAGCGCCATAAGCACCTGCCTTGAAAGCAGGCAGTTCTGAGTTCGATCCCCGGTACCAATAAAAAGGAAAAAGACAAAAAAAATATGAATTATTTTTTATTCTCTTTTCTTGGAAAGACTTTTATTACAAACAGTAAAATGTATGTTACTGTGTTCGCTTATTTGTACTTGACAAATGAGGATGCTGCAATAATACCTCACCAATCAAAATGTAGTTATAACACCCATATTCTCTTGCCTTCCAATCATTAATCATTGCATATATTGCCTTAAATTTATCTTTTGGTAGTTAAAAAATTTTTGTTGGTATGGTTTCTAATGACCTTTTAACTTCAAATATCAATATCATTGGTCTGACATAGAAATACAGTTTAACTTGTTTCCTAAAGCTTTGCTTTTTTTTATACCTTTTTTGTGATTGTTTCATGGATTCCTTAGAATTTTCTACATGCATGATGGTTTCATATTGCACAAAGCTTATTTATTAACCTTGTTTGTTATCTGAATACTTTTTTTCTTGTATTATTGCATGGGCTAGAATCTTCCCAACTGTGTTTAATGGAAGGGACTTGGCTGGACCACCCTGACTTGTTCTCAGTCTTGATAAATAGCACTCAGTCTTCCACCATGAAAAATGGCATTGGCTGTAGGTATTTCATAGCTGCCCTTCACCATGTTGAGGGTATTTGCTTTTACTGTAATTAGTTAAGAATTTTTATGAGAAAGCTTAATTTTGCCATCTATTTAAGTATTGATGTAATTTTTAGTTCATTTATATGATGAATGACATTGTTTGACAAATATGTGCATTTATAGGACAAGTCCTATCTAGTCATTTTCTTTTTAATTTTTTATATTATTAATTTGACTTCTCATGGTTGTGTTGGATTTCTTCATCTATGTTTATAGATTGTATTGCTCTGTTGCTTTCCTTTCTGATAACATGTTTGATTTCAGGAATTGCTAGTATCATCAAATATTTTGGGCAGGAAGCTCTTCTATTTTCTGGGCTTCCTATTTTCTGAAGGTATTTGTCCAGTGTTATGGATTGAGAACGGGTGGCCAACTTAACACCAGCTGGATTACATCAGCATGCATTGAGCAAAGATGTTCCACCTGAGGAGGGTTGCCAGGAAAAATAGGGGGAAAAGAAGGGAGTTACTGAAGGTTTGAGTTGTTAAGGAAGCATTATGAGTTCTCCTATGAGCTGCTGTCTGTGCTGTTGGTTCTCCTGGAGAAGCTTTGGTACTCACATGAGCATTGCTTCCTGGCTCTGGAGGGGAAGACATGTGCTGCTTGGTCTCCAGGATGAACTCATCACGCTGCTTCCTGGCACATACCTGACTATGCTTGTTGTCGGAGGAGCTTGGGGCCTCCATGTCACTGAGGACAGCTGTGGTGCATTTCAGGATAGCCCTGGTCTTTGTTGTGAGTGTGACTTCTCAGCTCCAGTGCAGAACCCTCATCCCACTAAGCACAGTTCCTTCATCCTGCTGGCATAGACTTTCTGGCTTCCACTGCTGACTCTTGAGTCTTTCTGGCATGGATTCATAAAAGAGACTGACGTGAGTCCTTCTTGTGGGCTCTGGATCTCCAGTTGGACTTCTGGGAGGCACTGTTCTGAGCTCTGGGTTTTTATCTGGACTAATGTTGAACATTGCCATGTGGTTTAGGCTCTTGACTAAATAATCCTTGTCTTTGGTATTGCGGATAGATTTCCTGCATTTTCCTGTGTTAACTTTCGGTGACCATTATAAAAATATTATAAACTCCATGTCTAATCCTAATTGTTCACAGTGTACAACCCTGATTACAACATCCGGGATGAGTGCTATTTTTTATCAAAACTTTTACATTGATAAATTTGGTGGATTTTACCCTGAAGTTACCTGGGATTGTAGTTTTCTATGTTGAAATGTTTTTAAATAATTATGTGCAATTTTTTTTATGCACATAGATGAAGTATTTTTCAGTTATCAGTTTCCTTGTGAGTAATTTTAACTTTTCTTTCAAAAATATCCACTTTTACCTGCTCTTTACTTTATTTCTATCACTATACGAATTCCTTTTGCATTTCACTAATGAATAATGATTTGAAAAACATTTTACAATACTTGTTATCATCTGCAAGTATGTTTTTTTTATGTGCACATTGACTCTTTTTCCCAGTTTTTCCTGTTTTTCTCTGTGATCTTTAGGGATTCTCATTGACTCCATACAAATATCATGGAATTAACTATATGGCACTTTGCACTTGACCCATGGCATTATTTTTACAAACACTGTCATCACTAGTTTAATTTATTTTTCATTCTCTTGCTGACACTGTAGCTCATGAGTGCAATCCTAGCACTCAGGAGGCTGAGACAGGAGGACTATAACAAGACTAATATTTGCTGCAAAGTGAGCTCAAGGCCAGCCTGAAATGCTTAATGAGACTCTGTTCGATAGAAGGGTGGGGCTAGATAACTCTCTTGTCAGCTTTATGATTTAGGTATATGTTTATCAGGCACTTGCAAATCCTGTCTTTCAAATGTAACCAACAAGCAAAATGGGACCCCATTTCCGAGGGTCTACAAGGGGCCATAATCTAATTTAGGAGCTTACCGTAAGTTACTGACATAGACACCTATCTTACTTAGTTAGGAGCTAATCCTAACCAGGCAGACTCTAATTTTGAAGCCTGACTTATTTTAGAGTATGTACTGTGTTGCAGGTTGAGAACTAGTTACAGTTATATTGAGAACAGACATGTGATAAGCTACATTGGCCTATTTAAAAGGTTGAGATTTTGTTTTATCTTTGCAATTTCTGAGCACATTATCTGCAGTCTTGGTTATGGGCTGGTTAATGTTTTTTCAGTCATTAAACAGTTTTGCTTTTGTTCTAACTTTGTAGTGGGTTTTCTACATTTGAGGAAGATTTTTGTTGTAATCCTATCCCCCAACACAAGTTTCAGGACACACCCAGTGTTTCTATGAGGGGTGGAGATGGGAGGTCAGTGTGCTGCTGTTCCAGAAGCCTTTTCTCCTGCTGAGAAGCCCCAGTAGACTCAGTAGAAAAATAGCTTGTCTAATGTGTCTTACCTGTTTATTTTGGCTTATGTTCCAGCAAAAACGACTACTTTTTAGAGACCACATCACTTAAAATCTAATGGCCTTGTTCAGCCTCCCACCTCCTAAACTCTAATCTACTAGGAGCAATGATAACTTCCTGAACAAATTATATTCTTCAGAAACTCACTCAGAATGATAAGCACTTATGGAATATTTGGCACATATTTGACATTTTTATGCAAATAATGCCCAACTTTTATAACACTGTGTGGCAGAAGGGGTTATATAAATATTGATATGGTGAAAGAATCTTTCAGGCTGCTAGATGTCCAGTACAAGTTCATATTATCTAATATTGAAGAATGAATTTAGGAATAACAGAAGTTAAGATCAGAATATATTTACTGAGAAACAGAAAGCTTCTGTCTGAAAAAGAGACAGACAGGGTCCCGAGTGGTTTGCCAAGGACGCTTTCTTTTCTAGGGAATTTTATAAAACAAATCCTCAATGGGAGTTCATCCAAGTTAGGGAAAAATAGAAAATCGCAAGATGGACATTAACTGTGTGTGGTACTGAACTGTGATCAGCCCATAAACTTACAAGTATAATTGCCTAGGTAAAATTGATCAAATGGGGATCAAATGGGGAAGCTAGTTACTTAGCAAGTGGGCATGATTACAAAATGGCATTTTCTGCAGGGATTTTTTTTAGGATCTCCTTCTGGCTTTCCCAAGGTGGTGGATACTTGTTTAGAATATTAAACTATGACCATTGTCCTTAGAATGTGGTTGCATTTGTTTTCTCTTTTGTCTTGAAGTATACCCTATAGTAGGAGGTGTCTGTTTCCCCAAATGTTAAAAGGTATCTGAGTTTTTACACTGGCTCCTCCAAGGGCCTGGCCCTTTCCAAGTGTTGATAATATTTTATCTAACTTAGCTGCCTACAGCAATGTCTCAAATAGAGTTGAGGCTAATATTTCTATAATCTGAGGTGTAACACAAGAGAAGACACCCCCAGTAAGAGAAAGTGGAACTGCCTATCACAATGAGATATGAATACAATATGGACTCAAAAGAAAAAGTAAAACTACTGTGGGACATTGGGAGGAGCTAAAAGGAGGTGCTATTGAGGTAAAGGTAGTGTGTTTTTGCAATGCAGAGAAATCCGAGGCTTGTTCTCTTCCACAGGAAGAGCCAAGGGGAAGGCAAGATTGGAAGAGAGACAGGATGGGAGCTGATGTCATCTGCCTGTGGGAGGGGCCTGGGATATATCTCAGGGCCCAGCCCTCAACAGTGTCATTTCAGTGCACAGAGGTACCTGGATGTGTGTTACTCTGGCTACACAAAAGACTGGTTGAGGCTGACCTATCTGCTGTAGGGGAAGGAAACAGAAACTGGGCACTGAATCCTGTATGTGGCCCTCTATTGCCCTTTGCAGCTGACTCTAGTCAATGGTCTAAGACATGATATAGGAAACCAGCTGGGAGGATAAGAGAGACACAGACTAGGGGTCTTCCAAGCCTAAGCCAGTAGTATGCTGTGTGCTCCAGAGACCATGCATCCAGAAGGAAGAGGGCCCACAGTCCAGGAAGCTGAAGTCAGCTAGAATCAGATCAAACCGATCTGAAGCTTCTTCCTACCCAGGACTCTCAGGAGAAATCCTAGGGCTCCATGGCTGGGACATGTGTGAGATATAACCTGCTCCACTCTATGTCTGTTGCCCCTGTGTAATCAACAGCACCTGCTTCACCCACAGGTGCCCCCCACTTTGAGTGACAAATTATCTGATCCCCCTCAATATGAGGTTATATTTCTCCAAAATTTCCTTCTGTCGTGGAGGCATCACTTTGAAAAAAATCTGGTGATTTTATAACATGAAGGAAATTTCTTGCCTGGGTCACACTGGTCTTTGCAACATACATGGTCCTGTGACTTTTTTTATCCTGAGACCACAGTCTTCCTACAGAGAAACAGACATATTTTCAACATGTTGAAAAGGGCCAGGCCTTTATCGACAGAATAGATGAATGACTGAGTGAATGAATGAATAGGTATGTAATAAATGAATGTATTCAGCTAGCCTCATACAGAATTTCCTATTTATTTTTCAAATGTGTATATGTGATTTACATGTTTTATTATTAAGAAATTCAGAGCTTTCCCTACAAGGTATTTCCTACATCAGACTCTTAAAAGATTATAGTGCTAAGAAATCAGGGCATTTCCACACATCACCGAGGGTATGAACAGAAGATTCCCATTATGCTTTTAAATTTAAACCTCTTTAATCTTCAGTGTGAGCATCTACCAAGTGAGCACTCACACTGGCAACCAACATCTCAAAACAAGCCTTATGACCTATCCTGAGTGGAGAGTCTTCAGGGGCTTTTGCTTCTGATGCCTACTATTCCAGAATATCTTTCCCTTCCGAACACTCATAGTGTTCAGATTTGGTATCTTCTGCAAGACTGGAGATGTTTCTCAGCATCCTGAAGGATCTTCCTCTACAAAAGGCTGTTTCAGTCAAAGATGGAAGTTTTTTTTTTTTTTTTTTTTTTTTTTTTTTTTTTACTGTATAGAAAAAACACTACTCAGAAAGGATGTAGGGCTATGACTGGTCCCTCTTGTGGCTACACTTGTCAAATCCTTGTGTCCACAGCCACATCCGTTCAGCATTTGCCAAAAACCATTGCCTGAGTTATCCTTTTTTCTATTGACAATTCTGATGACTAGCATTAATTTTCTGCCCCTACTAGAAGCAAACACTGCACCAGCTACACATCCCTGCCTCCATAGGAAGGAAGGGATGCTCAGAGCCTGGAGAGATGAGGAGGCACTGAGATTTTGTAGGCACAGGAAATGTCTGTGTGAGGCTGTGGCTGACTGCTGGCACAGAAATACATGGCTGAGTCTCCGATCTGCACGGGATGGATCTTCATAGTGTAGTAGGATCCTTCAGTTTTCTCAATTGAGAATCGATCATTGAAAAGGTCTGTCTTTTCCATGGGGTCCTTGTTATAAATATAAACCATAAACTCCATTCCTTTTTCTGCAGTCTGTCGGTACCAATAGATGTACTGGTGACCAGAAATAGGGTCACATCTCAGAATCACAGGCTGTCCAATCTCAGTGATCTTGTGTCTGGGAGTTTGCTCTACCCCTGGAGCCATGTATCCTGTGGAGACAGACAGGAAAAGGAAAATGAAATGAATGATTGGAAGCACCCCCAGGGAAGGGAAGGATGGGAAACTGTAGGCACTCCTAGGACTCACCTGACCCCAGGAGACCAAAGATCACCCAGCAGGAGAAGATACTGTCCATGGTAGCTATCACAGGTCTGAGGTTTGTCCCAATTGGGACTCTGGTTGTTAGCAATGCATAGGAAAAGATCTGGTGATGTCACAGCCTGTGCTACACCCACAGACTCAAGGGTGCACCACAAAAACAGAAACCTCCATTCAATCTGGGACATGAGATGCCTCAAGGTGGACCCAGAGTGTCTTGCAGTGTGCAACTTATGTTAAATAGTGGCACTAACAGGGACTCCCAAATACCACAGGGATCAAGATAGCAAGCCAGTTTATAAGACCTCAATGGAATAGTAGGACCCACTCTCTACTCTGACATCTGGTGTAACATATCATTGGAGAAGCTCTCCAATCTGACTATTTAGTGTTTGAGGAATACAGAGACAAAAGTGGGTTGCTGACTGCACAAACTTCAGTGTACAGAGATAATCCAGTGAGGATCTAAGCCTCAAAAACCACAAAGGATTTATGAGATCAAGAAGGGGAGCATGGACAGAGAGTGAGCTCCCCACTAAATGGATGAGAGCAGACAGAGCCATATTCTAAGCACCTGCAGGTTCAGATCAGTAAATATGTGGCACTTTGATGAATCCTAGAGCTCTAGTTTAGCTTTACATGAAAAAGAGAAAAATTAGAGAACCGCAAACCCAGAATAACGGAAAAAAAGAACTGCCCTTAGGTCAGGGCAAACATCCTTCCCACACACATTGCTTTAATACTAACTGTACTTCTGTTCTAAGCAGGCACTGATTTTCCACCTTCTGCTACCCACCATCCACTGTGTATGCATGAACAGAGAATTTTCCTTCTTGAGCACACTAAGACCCATGGCACCATCAACTTCCCTGGATAATGAGTTTGTGTTTATCTCCACATGTCCAATCCCATCCAGTAAATTTAAGACATCTTTCTGATCCAAGCAGGCAGCCTGGCATTATTTTCAGCCCTGCTGTCCTGGCTGGTTCCCAAACCACTACACAGGCATACACACATGCATGAATGCATGCATGCATGTGCGCGTGCGCACACGCGCGCGCGCGCGCGCGCACACACACACACACAAATTTCCCTGAAAAACTGTGACACAACAGCACACCCAAGTGGCCAGTGATACCCAGTCTCCTTGAATCCAAACTTTTGGGGCCATGTGCACATGATTAACTGAACCCAGAAGGGGATTCTGAACCCTCATATCCTCAGACACCCACCCATTCTTTCTTACTGCCATACTGCAAAGTTAGGATTAATTTTTCAAAACTATGTTTGGAATATGAAAGTCTTAGACAAAAAATACACATTTTTACAAAACCACACTACAGAGTAAAAGAAGACCAAGTCCATACCATTGAGTTTAGTACAGTAAATTCAAGGTAAGCCAAAATAACAGGGGTCATAAAAATAAACAATGTGGCATCTGGAAACACTGCATTCCAGAGCTCCTCTCCGTTAGAAAAATATCTTTTCATATTCTGCATTTAATTATTATGAAATTTAGATAGTGTGATGTATAAAGATTGTTTGTAGATTTTACATTCATTTACAGATATTTTATATCTAAGAATAGACAATCTGGTATGGCTTAGAACTAAATGTCCCCCAAAAGTCTCAGAGGTAGGGAATGGTTAAAAAAACTTAGGGAAATCAGCCTGAACAGTGTGCTCTTGGTTTCTGCCTTCTCCCTTCTTTCCTTGTTTCCTGGATTCCATGGGGCAAGCAGTTTTTCCCTTTCTACTATGTGTTTTCTGCCATGGACCCAGCCAGCTTTAGCCTAAATCTACTGGAAATTGTGAGCCAAATAAATTTCTCCTCCTTTAAGTTTTGGGCATCATACACAATGTGTTCTAATTGCCAAGAATGTTAAAACCTTGTTAGTGATCATAACAATTTTTCTTCAGTTTTTAAATTAATTTCTAGGGATCCTTGTTAATGTTTCCTGTTCCATTAAGTTTGTAAACATGGTATTGTGGTAAAGCACAGATGTTTTGAAAAAGTTCACTGTGAAAGGACTACAAGCTTAGATTAATATTGTTACAATATTTTCTTTGTTCAATATCCTAGCCTTAGACACACTGAGAAGACTTTCCAGCCTTGGTAATCAATAGCAACTATGAAAACATAATTGAAGTATGTCATGGATGGAAAATTGAGATGACTAATACTGATTTTCCACTAAAATTCAGGAGAGGGGAATCCCTTATAAAAAGAGAAAGTAGTGAGGAATATTATTCCAGGAATCTATATAAGTATTAACCTGTGTCAATTCTATACAAGCCTTTCCTGTGAATTTGTAGTCAATTAGAGCAATACTGTCCAGAGCTGGGAATAACTGAGTAAACATGAGGAGAAAAGCAGCTGGGAGCCAGACAAGCAGTGCGTGTTGGGAATGGGTAAAGGGAGGTCCTTCCATGTCTGGAAAGGGCAAGTTCAGAAAGACAGAAGACAAAGCTTGCTGAGTTATAGGGCACACTGGGAAGGACTATGAAGGCACAGAAGGCACTTCAGTCGGGGTGGTCTTGATATCCTTGGAAAGCAGAATGGGTCTTGGAAAGTTGCCAGGTCTTTGCCTATAAATGGTTAGGGCTACTTTGCCTTCCCCTGTATTTTGGAAATAGCTGCTTGTTCCCTATGGAGATGATTTTGCAGCCAGAAGTCAAGAAACAAGATTCTATAATCAGCTGCATCCTTCTCACCCCAGGCACCTGGTTATCTGGTGATATGCTCTACTGCAACTGGCTGCCATGTGATGCCAGTGTCTACAAGGTTGTGCTCTATAGTTTTGGGGTGATGAGACTCTTGGAAGGAGAAGAGAGGCTGTGTTGCATAGAACACCACTTTAGGCCACCTGACAATTCCATCTCTATATTCAACCATCCCTTTTCAGTTCTCTCTTCTTGATCTTCCTCAAATCTCAATTCATTCTCCTTCAACAGCACAAAGCCAAGCTTATCTTAAAACAAAATTCCCTGTCCATCAAATAAGGATACTTACATTAAAGAATCCTTTTTGGTACCAACTATGGTACACTTTTGGACAAAGTGCTTTTGTAGAGAACTTACTAAAGTAACACACAGCCTACTCAGTCTTAATTTCCCTTCTATTACTGATGGAAATTTTGCACTTTCTAGAGATCTAAGAGCATTTATCTTTCTTACTATATGTCATGGTTTATGTCTGTGTCCCCAGGCCTCATGAGTTTGAATTGTGCATTTCTTATTTGTTCATTGTCTAGTGCTTGGATTGATCGTGTCAGTGCTCTACCCACAAAGGGGTGGAGCCAGGATGTGATGTAATGGCAGGAAGGAGGTGTGTTTTGCTCTTTGCTGGTTCCAGCTTGCTGTTTGCAGGCGCCATGGACAATGGCCCAGCCATACCCGCCTGCCATGGAGCTAACTAAGTGTGGACTGCAACCTCCAAAAACTGTAAGAAATAAAACTTTCCTTTCCCAACTTTGGGCTTCAGGTATTTTGTCTCAGCAATGAGTTAAAAAGTAACTAAGATACTATAACCTCAGATTTTAACGTTCTTTATTTTGCTCCTTTCTTTCTTCTTTTTAAAAAAATATTTTATTTAAAAGGAAAAGAGAAAAAAATTAGAACAAAACAAAAGAGTGTACGGGTACAAGTAATTCAGAACTACAGAAAAGCAACCCCCCCCCCAAAAAAAAAACAGTATGCTATCACCAGTTAATAGATTACTCGCTATCATCTTAGAAAAAGTGTTTCAGGTCACAGGATCAAAGCACACAAAGCGAACATTCAAACAGTGAGACTGCAAGCAGTTGTGTTCAGTAATCCAATCCAAATTATTAATATGGTCTTCTATGGAACACACCTAAACACCCTTGCTGTTGTATCCTTCAGGGCACTTTTCTTTCCCTCTCTTTATTACAACAAAATTTGCACATTTTGGGATTTATTGCTCCCTTAGATCTTATTACTTTTTTTGTAAGAGAATAAAATCAAGCATGATAAAACAAAGCTGTCAGTCAAAACCAAGGATAGACATAGCACATGATGTAAAGACAGTGTACAAGGTTATCAACAATGGTTACCATAATGCCTCTTGTATCCTTAAGACCAACTGTCTATCTCTTTAGGTATTATAGAGTTAAACATAACTGTAGAGAACAAGACCAATAAAATCTAAACTTTGTAAGTCTTACAGCACCTCAAAAGAGGATAATAGTCAAACCAGAATGGGCATCATAGTGAATCTTATTGCCTTTATAGTAGTTGCCTATACTCTGATACTTGATACTTTCATACAGAGCAGAATAGAATCTAATCAGTCAAAACAAGATAACGGGGGTATTACAGGACTTCAAGTTGATAGGAAATCAAAAAAGTTACTATAACATATCCTGCTAGATTTTTTTATTTTTCCCCTTAGTTTAAAAAAGGAATTTAAAAAAATTAAATAAGTTTTTAATGAATAAGGGAGAGGATGAGGTAAAAGGGGGCATAACAACATAACAATAAAGGTTAAAGCATGACACTTTCAGCAACCTAGTGCTTCACCACCAAATAACCTCACTTACTAGTAGTTACCATATCTTTTTCTTTGAAATATTTGAATATAACTTCATATGCTATAGCATCAAACATATCAAGACTGTGTAACACCATTCAAGTGGATGAAAGCATTGTAGAGTATTTAGAACCAGCTAACAGAAAAAAAAAGATCAATGGTCTCTATATTATCTCTTTGCCTATAACAATTTTTGTTTATACTACCACATACGATAGAATCCAGCAAGTTACAACATGATAAAATCAATGGAGACAGAAGAGCCATAGTTTGGTGCGGTTTTAAGACAAGATGGTATTAAATCAACACTAGCTATTATGATGTCTGATTTTCTTCCAAGTAGCTGTTCATTGCATCACAGGCCATAATATCAAACAGCCCAGAATTAAGCCATTCCAATTAATGAGTGAAAATTTTATAAGGCTTCAAGGCCATATAATGGGGAATCATGGTTATCACGTACTTTTATATATTTGAATCATTTCCTACACTAGGGAAACTATTCCGTATTCACAGATGCGAGTTTGATTTAGTTCACTTATGAGTATGGTTTCAAGATGCGCCCATTTATTGATAAATACCTCAATGTGATCCTTCTTTATAGCTGAGTAGTACTCCATTGTATAGAAATACCACAGCTTTTTTATCCATTCCTCAGTTGATGGACATTTGGGTTGTTTCCAAGATCTGGAAATTACAAATTGTGCTGCTATAAACATAGGTGCACATATATCACTGTGGTATGATGCTTTCAGTTCTTCTGGTAATATGCCTAGAAGTGGAATAGCTAGAACAAATGGGACTTCCAATCCCAGCTTTTTGAGAAATCTCCAGACTGACCTCCACAAAGGTTGTACCAGTCTACACTCCCACCAACAGTGTAGGAGAGTTCCTTTTTCCCCACAGCCTCTCCAGCACTTGTTGTTGTTGGTTTTCTTGATCCTGGCCATCCTTTCAGGAGTGAGATGGAATCTCAGTTTGGTTTTAATTTGCATTTCCCTAATAACCAATGATGATGAACATTTTTTCATGTATTTATTTGCCATTTGTATTTCTTCTTCTGAGAAGTGTGTATTCATCTCAGATGCCCATTTTTGGATTGGGCCTTTGAATTTTGGGGGTCTGATTTTTTTTTAATTCTTTATATGTTTTAGACAAAAGCCCTTCATCTGAGGGGGAGTTTACTAAGATCTTTTCCCAATTTGTGTGTTGTCTTTTCACTATGATGGAGATTTTTTTTTTTTTACTTACAGAAACTTTTTAATAAGAGGTGGTCCCAGTTATTGATTCTGGGAAGTATTTCCCGTGCAGTTTGAGTCCTGTTCATGAATTCTCTACCTACCCCTATGTCTTCAAGGTTTCTACCTAATTTGTCTTTCAATAGATTTAGTGTTTCTGCTTTAATATTCAGATCTTTGATCCATTTAGATTTTCACTTAGTGCATGTTGATAGGCTTGGGTCAAGTTTTAGTTTTCGGCAAATGGAGAGCCAGTTTTTCCAACACCATTTATTAAAAAGACTGTCGTTTTTCCAGTGAACCTGCTTGGCTCCTTTATCGAAGATAAGGTGGTTGAGTGTGTTTGTAGTTGTGGTTGTATCTTCTAATCTATTCCATTGATCCTCTGCTCTGTTTTGATTCCAGTACCATGTTGATTTTACTACTGCTGCTGTGTAGTGTAACTTCAAGTCAGGGATTGTGATGCCTCCTGCCTTGCCTTTGTTGCTTAGAATTGTCTTTGATATTCTAGGTCTCTTCTGGTTCCAGATGAACCTTAGGAGTGATGTCTCTAGATCTATAAGGTATGTTGATGGTATTTTTATTGGGATTTTCTTTCTTTTTCTCTCACTGTCATTGTCTCTGTCCCTGTCTCTCTCTGTCTCTCTGTCTTTTTCTCTCTCTGCCTTTATTCCTCTGTCTCTGTGTGCATGTGTGTCTGTCTGTCTGTCTGCCTGTTTCTCTCTCTGTCTCTGTCTTGGCCTCTGTCTCTGTTGCTTCAAGCTGAACATAGGGCATCCATACAGAACTGTGCTCCTATATCTTTTCTATTTTGAAGTATGTTTTCACTGAATTGTACAGACTGTGTTTCCTTTTGTGATAATCTTTCTTCACCTATCTAGAGAGCTGGGATTACAGATATGCACCACCACACCTGGATGGTGCCTAGGTTTTCAGATCTCTATCAGATTTGAGGTTACTCAATGTTAGCAGCAGGTATATACACAAAATGCTGGGTACTCTGCAGAGCTGTGCCCTCTGCTGGCACAGAGATACACCACGGAGTCACTCACCTCAAAGGTGCTAATGTTCAGCTCAGAGAGTCACGGAACTGAGCTGAGATTCCATTAGATGTTTCATTGGCTCTCTGAGATTCATTGTAATATTAAAAGAGGAACTGAGGGCCCTGACCTATGTCCCAATGGTAGCAGGACACACTTTGGTGCCTAGTCATAGGCAAGCATCTTAATGTAACTTTGTCTTTTCTTTTGATCCTTTGTCTTGGTGTTGTCTGATTCCAGTCCCCACTGGGTCTTTGAGAAAATCATATAAAAATTGAGCCCAGGAGCTATCCTGGGGTGCATTCTCCTTTGGAAGTGGAAGATTCAGGAGATAGCAAGCCAGAATGGTGAAGCAGCCCTTGCTCTCATGACTTACCTGCTTCCAGGAGACAAACAACCACATAACAGAGGAACCTAGAGCTCATGGTAGGATAGTACAGAAGTGAGCCACCGTCAGGGTCCTCAGGGTTCTCGTCCTAAAGGCTAGGGTTGCCATCAATTCTATGACTGGAAGTTAGGATGTATGTCACATCTCTGATGTCATTGTCTCTACAGATGCCCCTGCAGCCTATTTGTCTTACCAGGTTTCTGGGCTCAGCTAATACAGAACCCCAGTTAGATTTTTTCTTGACACAATAACACAACTTATAGCGCTACACTGGAGTGCTCCAAATTGGACAAAACTGGGTCAGGTATCTACACCACAGCTCCCTTGTTTCTCCTTGGAAGCAGATTTTCTGCTGCCTGTGGCTACTCCAGGCATGCAGGCCATCCTAATCCAGCACAAAAACTTTCCTTATCAGTTTGAATTTCAAAAAGTTTCTAACCATTGTATAGCAGGAGATTTTGAATCCCTGCTGTGGAAATACACCACAGATTCCTTTATGTGCCATCAAACATAGGAATGGATGAAAGTGGGAAATAGCATTCATCTTGAATCTTCTATGTTCTTGGTTGCCAGCTCTCCTCGCTGCTCTCCACAGACAGTGGAAGGTCCACAGTGTTACAGTACCCCACTCTGTGGGCCAGTGTGTAATATTAGGGACTCAGTGTTCTACATTCCCCTACAACTTCCTTTGAAGTCAAATACCCAAGCTTACTCTATTTAGAGCTAGGACCTTTGTGGAGGAAATTGAAGCTAAATGTATGTAAACTATTTCATTACTGGGCACAACATTCAACATCTAGAGCTTAAAGGAATTCCAGTCTAATTTGGTTCTCATCTTCCGAGCATTTGCTTCATGGTAGCTGGATCCAAAGCAGTGCCCCTGAATTTGAAACAACAGTGAACTTAAATTTGAAGCAGCCACAGGCCCATTGGTCCTATGTAAGCAGCTCTCTTTCACAGTTCTCAGATTGGAACCTGATGTTCTAAAGCCCAGGCCTTTTTCAGATAAAACCTTCCTCTGTTGGTCCTGCAAATTTACTTGTAATTTATTTTTCAGATATTATGGTTTTGGAAGGTCTTGTAAATCTACTTAGGTCTTTATCCCAAAATATTTACAGCCATGGAGTTGAGGTAAAAAAGAGATAGAATTAAAAAAAAAAAAAAAGTAGCGGACCCTATCTGTGAAGACCTCCACAGAGTGGCAGTAGAAATCAAGAGATTTCATCCACAGAGTCCAGCATGGGAACACCCAGAATGGGATGACGGTGCCATCTGTCATTGGCAGGAGGACCCAGTGTTGACCAGTGGTCACCAATGACTACATCTAACGGAAGTAGAGTCCATCTGTGACACTTTGTCACCTTCAGTCAGAGCTTTTTCACTAAGGGTTGAGAAGCCCTGGGATTCAAAGTCCAGAGGTGCTAACAGAGCTGTATCTACACCATTTCTGATTTTTTTTTACATTGAACAAAAGAACCCTAGATGGATTTGTAGCACTCTAACCCAGTCATGTCACCTGGCCAGAAACTGGTGCTTCCTTGGATGTCTCAGAACAATCATGCCTGTGACGGACTGATTTACTTCATAGCATCTGAAAAAGTCTTGATATTACTGCCAGGCATTTCATAAGGAATAACATAGGTTTTTTTCCTATTTTCTTCCTCTCTTTATTTCTTGGAGCCTCTTTCAAGACTCCTCAGAACCTCTAGAGTAGAATGTCCAGCCTAGTTGTTCACATCCAACAGTGGTATTAAAGCAATCATCAGCAATATTTTTCCCTAAGAAATAGGGAGCCAAATACCAAAACACTAAAATGTAACTTACGCATTCACAATTGTGGTTAATCTATCTTTCTTGTTGGCCTTGAACTCATCTATATTCAGAGATCATGTTTTCCAAATGCTTAAGTGTAAAGTTTTTTGACTATAGTAAAATGTATGCAATATAAAATTTAACCATTTGAATTGGATTTGGTGTAGATGAAATAAAAACTGATTTTACCACCTGTAAAAAGTGCAGTTCAATGGTACTGACAATGTTCACTTTGTTGTATAACGATCGTCCATCTCCAGAACTTGTTCTTCCCCTACTGAAACTCTACACATTAAACAGACACTACCCATTGCCTCCCTCTGCCAAGCCCCTTACAGAACCATTCCATGCTCCATTCTTTATAAATGTGACTAATCCTAGTAAGTCACATAACTGGAATTACATGACACCTATCTTTATCTGCATCTGGTTTCTTTCCCACAGGACAATGTCTTTGAGGTTTCTCTATGTCCAACACTTTTTTTCCATTTTAAGAGTGAATAATATTCCTACTCTATGTCGCTGTAATTTAGCAGGATTGAGGATTAAATCCAGAGCATTTGCACTTAGCTGTATGCTCAGTCCTTTTTAATTTCTTTTCTTTTTTTAAATTTTCAGTAGAATCTTGCTGATTTTTCCTGGCTGGGATTTACCTTTCAATCCTTTTCCCTCATCCTAGTGAAGTGTGGGATTATAGGTGGGCACAATTAATCCAAGGTTACATTACATTTTTAAGAACTACTCAGTTGTGTTGGTGGGCAGTTTGTTTCTACATTTTGGCAACTGGAAGTAGCACTGCTGTGAATATGTATACTAGTGCTTGTTTTCAGTATTTTCATTTGTATATCCAGAAGGAAATTTGCAACATTATACAGTAATTCTATGTTTAACTTTTAAGAAGTTGTCATAATGCTTTAACAGAGAATGGGAGCTCTCTTAATTTCCTCCAGCAATGCCGATACTCCAATTTCTTCACACGTTCATCAGCACTTATTATTTTCTGTTTCCTTTTGATTTTTATACTAGTCAATATTATGGGCCTTAAGAGTGTTATATTTTGAATTTTTTATATTATTGTACTAATTCAGGGTGATATCCCCTTTTACTTTTATTGTTATGTTTCTTAAATATCTTACTTTTAATCTCAAATTAGTCAAAACGTTGGTCTCTATACTTATGGGAATTCATGAGGGACCATTGATAGTACTAAAGATTAAACATTTTTTCACAGTGACTTGATGTTAGAAAAGCAAAGTTCTAGTTTCAAGAACGTCTACTATAAGTAAGGATTAAGTGACACAGAGTGTGTATTAGAGGTTTTTATTAAATTAGCTTGTATCACTCAGTGCTAACCAGTCAGATGTAATATAATTCATACATATCTGTGGGTGTGTGTGTGTGTGTGTGTGTGTGTGTGTGTGTGTGTGTGCGCGCGCGCGCGCTCACCGATGTGTGTATGGTATGCCTTGGTTCACAAATGCTTCTGTTGACAAACAAATCAATTTGCCAACAGAAGCTTTCTGCAAAATTGTGCTTCCATTCATGAACACCACATCTGGTGTGTGACCATCTTACCCAGAACTGTGGGGCAAATTATCTTCATGTGCCATGATAATCACATACATATATATCTCCCAATAGACAGATGATCATATGTCTGTACGTGGAGTTAAGAGTTAGGCTTACAATGGCTGCCTGAAGAGTCAGGTGTGGAAGGGCAAAAGGGCTGTCTGCTCCCTGGAGTTTCAAAGGATCCAGGTGAAATTCAGTGCACTGGAAGGCTACAGGGTCTGCCATGCCAGGCTTAGGAATCTGCACTGGAAGAAAGGAGAGAATATGTCCAAAGTGGAGGCAAAGGCTACATCCTGTGAAGAAACAGAAGCCAGGCTTCCTTTGTTACCCTTCTTATTCCATTCATCATACAGGCCTGTGGATTGGTGCCACTGACAGCCAGGGTGGGTCTTCTGTCTTCAGTAAATCTATTTAGCCTAGCCACAGTCAGAAGTATACAATGCAAGCATTTCGGGGTTTCTAACTCAAGTTGACACAACAGTTAACTATCACAGCTATGACATAAACCCTTCTAACTCACTTAGAGTCAGGTTCCATGCAATGTGCTCTGACTGCAATTTGACAGAGGCTCACTTGAAATGAAAACACATAATATTTATCAACATAGACATGGAGCTAATCACCGAGCACCAAGGATGTTGATTTTGTTTTTTATTCTTTTTTTTACCAGGAGTTGAATTGAGGATCTTGTGCTTGCCAATTAGGTGTGTAATACTGAGCTATATCCCAGGCCACAAAGGATGATGGAAAAAAAAAAAAAAACCAAAAAACACATGAGAAAAGGATAGATACTGTTAAAATGTATTAAGCAAGTTGTGTTATTTTCAGGTATCTTTATACCTCTGGACACAGCTATTTTGCTGCAGTGAAGGAGGAACTGAGAGAAAAGACTGCCAACCCCACAGACAAAGATGGCTCATGGAAATTACTGTGAGGTTGGCCTGGCGCAGATTCATTCCTGCTTCATGTGGAACCAGCAAGGGCTAAGCACCTGGGCAGGAACCTGATTACAAGGTTAGACAGGCAGAAGTCAAACCAAAGCACTGGCCATTGTTTAGTGTGACCATTGTAACCTAGCCTTCCTTGAATCCTGATCCGGGAGCAGCAGACAGGCCAGCTTCTCAGGCAGCTGAGAAACCAGCTGAGTCCCAGAGGAAGCTGCACCTTGCACCTGTTAATAATCAAGAGTCACTCAATGCTGAGTTCAGTGTGAGGGGTGAAGTGATTCAGGAGCAGTGGGCAGCTCTTTGCCCTCAGGAGTGTAAGGCAATCCGAGTTTTCACAAACCTGGGCCTCTTGGGATTGCTAGTGTGTTAGGTTCTACACTGAATATAACTTGGATAATTGTGAAAATGGAATCTTTTGTGGCAAGAGAGTAGTGAATACTTGATATCATGCAGTGTATTTCACTAATTAATTTTAGAGCACTACTTAGAAGAATGAATAAAATATTAATCATTGTTAGCTCTCTTTTCTGGAAAGACTTTTATGACATACATTAAATACATATTACTGTGTTCAATTGTTTGTATTTTGACAAATGAGGATGCTCTAGTAACACCACCCCAACCAAGATGTAGTTAAAACACCTTCCGTATTCTATTGCCTTCCAATCAATAACCATTGCATGTATTTACTTAAATTTATCTTTTGGTAATTAATATATTTGTTGATGTGGTTTATAATGACCTTTTAACTACAAATTACAGTACTATTGGTCTGACCTAGAAATACAGTTTAACTTGATTTCTAAAGCTTTGCTAGAGTCACTTATCTCTTTTTTGTAAGTGTTTCATACATTCCTTAGAATTTTCTAACTGCATGGTGGTGTTATATCTGAACAAAGTTTATTTACTAACTTTGTTTGCCATCTGTGTGTTTTTGATTTAATTTCTGGTATTATTGCATGGGTTACGATCTCCCCAAAAGTGTTTAATGGAAGGGATGTGGCTGAACCACCCTGACTTGTTTCCAGTCTTGATGAACGACACTCAGTTCTCCACAATTAAGAATGATATTTCCTGGGGTATTTCAGAGCTGCCCTTGATCACGTTGAGAATATTTGCTTTTATTTCAAGAAGTTAAGAATTTTTACCAGAAAGTTTAATTTTGCCAAATATTTTTGTTTTCTATCAAAATGTTTATGTAATTTTTAGTTCATGAATATGGTGAAATCATTGTTTTTCAAATGTGTGCATTTATGGTACAAGACCTATCTAGTCACTAGGTTTTAATTTTTATACTGTACTGTTAATTTTATTTGTCTTGATTGTTTTGGACTTCTTTATCTGTGCTTATAGGTTGTGTTGCTCTGTAACCCTACTTTCTTATAACGTGTTTGATTTTGCTAAGTGCTAGCTTCATAAAATAAATTGGGTAGTAGGCTTTCCTGACATACTTTCTGAAGGAGTTTGTCTAGGACTAGTGGTATTTTTCCCAAAATTTTCAAGTTGATAAATTTGATGGTTTTTACCCTGATGTTACCTGGGATCATAGTTTTCTGTGTTGAAATATTTTTGATCAATTACGCATGCAAATTTTTATGTACATAGATACAGTATGTTTGGGTTTTCGCTTTCCTTGTGTGTAATATTAATATTGTTTTTAAAAAATGTTCTCCTTACCTGCCATTGTCTTTATTTGTGTAAATGTGCTTTCCTATTGGGGTGTCATTTTGTATTTCTCTAATGAATAATGATGTGAAGAACATTTTTCCATATCCCTTATCCGTTTCCATGTATGCCTTTCTATATGCACATTGATTCTTTTACCTAGTTTTTCCTGCTTTCCTCTGTGAACTTTAGGGATGCTCCTAAACTTGATACAGATATCATGAAATTAATTATATTCTGTCCTGCACTTGATCCTTTGTATTATTCTTATAAACACTGTCATCACTAGTATTATATCCTTTTCATTTGTTGACTTGGCGTGGTAGTGTAAGTCTGTAACCCCAGCACTGGTGAGGCTAAGGAAGGAGGATTATTGCACGTTCAAGACCAGAATGGGCTACGAAATGAGTTTAAGGACAGCCTGAACTGCATAGTCAAACCCTGTCTCAAAAGACAAAAAGAAAAGAAAAAAAGAAAAGAAAAGAAAAGACAGAGAGAGAGAGATGAAAAGGGCTAGATAACATTCTTGTCAGTTTTAAGATTTAGGAATATCTTTATCAAAGACTTGCAAATATTGTCCTTCAAATGCTATCAGCAAGCAAATTGGGCCCCATTTCAAAGGGTCTACAACTGGGTCATGGCCTAATTTAGGAACTTAAGTTACTTATGTAGGCACCTGCATTAACTTAAGTTGGAAGTAATCCTAGCAAGGCAGACTCTAATTTAGAAGCCTGTTATTATAGAGCAAAACCTTACATGTGTCCTCCCTCTATGGTCCTTTGCAGCTGGCTCCAGTCACCCTTCTAAGAGATGATAAAGGAAACCCTCTGGGAAGATAAGCTAGAGACTTAGAGCAGGGGTTCTCCCAAGCCTCAGCCAGGTATATCCTGTGTGCTCCTGAGACCATGCATCCAGAGGGAAGAGGGCCACAGACCAGGAACCTGCAGTCAGTTAGTATCAGAGGCAACACAGAGTGGAAGTTTCTTCCTACCCAGGACTCTGAGGGGAAGTCCAAGGGCTCCATGGCTGGGACATTTGTAAAATATAAGCTGTTCCACTCTATATCTGTTGCCCATGTGTAACCAACAGCACCACCTTTGCCCTCAGATGTCTGCCACTTTGAATGATAAATTGTAGGCTCACCCTCAAATATGAGAATGTACATCCCCATATTTCTTTCTGTCCTGGTGGCAATACTTTGAAAAAGCTGGTGACTTTAGAACGTGAAGTGACTTTAGAACATGAAATTTGACTGGGTGATACTGGCTCCTGCAACACACATGGTCCTGTAGGGTTTTTTTTTTTTTTTGCCTGAATCCCACAGTGTTTTTACATAGAAACAGACATATATTTAATACCTTAGGAAGATGATTTTTATATATAGAATAAGTGAATGAAAGAGTGAATGGATAAATAGATAGGTAACAACTGGATGTATTCAACCAGCCTAGCACAGAATTTCTCATTTAGTTTTCCATCTCAGTACTTGTGATTCACAAGTTTTATTATTGGGAAATCCAGAGCTTTCCCCATATTTCATGACTCAGCTGTTGCCAACTGTGAAAGTATTGTAGCCAAAAAATCGGGTTCTTTCCACACATCACCTAGAGTGTGGACAGTTCATTCCCATTATGGGTTTGACTTTCATCCTCTTGCCAGCCTGCATCTACAGTGGGTGCCCAAACTCCCATGAGCAACAGAGTACCTAAACAAGCTTCCCTCGCATTCCTATTTGAATAGTCATCCAGAGATTTTGCTTCAGCTATGGACTGTTGCAAATTTTTCTTCTTTCCGCACCCTCATATGATGTTTAGATTTGACATTTTCTGAAACAATGAAGGCCTTTATCAGCCTCACGAAAGGCCTGTTTCTCTATAGAAGGCCTGTTTCAGTCAAAGATGAAAGGTATGTTTTGCTAATAGAAAAAACACAATCAGATACACAGAAAGGATTTAGAGTTCATTATGTAGCCATACAAAGACCCTCCACTGGCCACATTTTTCCCATCCGTGGGTCCATAGCCACATTCTTTGACCATTTACCAAATACCATTGCTTGAGCTATCCTGGTTTCTACTGACTATTCTGATGAGTAAGATTCTTTCTCTGGCCCTACTGGAAGCAACCACTGCACCAGCCACACATTCCTGTTTGCAAAGGAAGGAAGGGTTGCTCAGAGCCTGAGGAGAGGGGGAGGTACTGAATTTTTGTAGGGACAGGAAATGTCTGTGTGAGGCTGTGGCTTCACTGCTGGCACAGAGGTACATGGCCGAGTCTCCCAGCTGCACAGGATCAATCTTCAGATTGGAGTATGATCCTTCTGGTTTCTCTGCTGAGAATCTATCCCTGAAAAAGTCTGCCTTATCCGTGGGGGTCTTGTCAACAAGGTAAGCCATAAACTCCATTCCCTTGTCTGCAGTCTGTCGGTACCAATAGATGTACTGCTGACCAGAAATGGGGTCACATCTCAGAGTCACAGCCTGTCCCATCTCAGTGATCTTGTGTCTGGGAGTTTGCTTGACCTCTCGTGCCATGTGTCCTGTGGAGGCAGACAACAAAAAGAAAGAGGTGAAGGATTGGAAGCACCCCTAGGGAAGGCAGAATGGGAAACTGTAGGCGCTCCCAGGACTCACCTGCCCCCAGCAGCCCAAAGATCATCCAGCAGGAGAGGATACTGTCCATGGTAGGGACTCACAGGTCTGAGTCTGTCCCAGTTGTCACTCTGATTGTTAGCAGTGCAAAGGATCTGGTGATGTCACAGCCTGTGCTGCACCCACAAACTCAGGGGAGCACTGTGAAGACAGGAGCGTAAACACTATCATGGACTTCAGATGGCCCATGGTTGGAGCCAGAGTGTACTGCAATGTGTGCCTTCTGTTAAATTGGGCCACCTACAGGGCCTCCCTCATACCACAGTCTTCAGGACAGCAAGCCAGTGTATTAGACCTGAATGGAAGACCCCATTTCTGGGCACCAGTATATCTACTGGTACTGACAGACTGCAGAAAAATGAATGTAGTTTGTCGTTGTCTTATTAACAAGGAGTCCCACTGAAAAGCACACTCTTTTCTCTGATGGCCAGTGCAAAATCTCCTTGCAGTGGCTCTCAGTGCCTGAATATTTAGAATTTGAATATTACAGAAATAAACAGCGGTGAATGAACCCACAAACATCATTGAGGAAAGATAAGCCAGGCTAAAAATATCCAGGGACAGTTGAGAGCTAAGAGGGGAGCATGGACAGAGTGAGCTCCCCATTGAATGAAAGGGAGCAGACAGAGCCACATTATTAGCATCCCTAGGTTCAAAATGGGCATTTGTACAGGGGTGGAATTTGATCAAGGCTCGAGCTCAGAGACTACTGTTAAATGGAGAGAGAGAGAGAGAGAGAGAGAGAGAGAGAGAGAGAGAGAGAGAGAGAGAGAGAGAGAGATTACATAACAGCAAAGCCACTATAATGTAAAAAATGGGCTCACCTTGGGTCAGGACAAACACCCTTCCCACACACCTTGCTTTCATACTAACAGTACTTCTGCTCTAACCAGACACTGATTTTCCATCTTCCCCTAATACCTAGCTGCTTTATCATCTACTGCCTACGCAGGAGCAGAGAATCTTCCTTCTTGAGCACACTGAGACCCACGAGACCTTCACCTTCCCAGCATGAGTCTGTGTTTACCTCCACTTGTCCAGGTCCCATTAGGTAAATTGAAGTTACCTTTCTGATCCAAGCAGGCAGCCTGGCATTCTTTCCAGTCCTGCTCTCCTGGCTAGTTCCCCCCCCACACACACACACAGAAACACACACACATATACACACACATACACACACACAAAAAAACACACACATACACACACACACACACACACACAGAAACACACACATACACACACACGTGCGCGCACGCACACACACACACACACAGAAACACACACATACACACACACGTGCACGCGCGCACACACACACACACACACACACACACACACACATACACACACAGAGTGTTCCCTGAAAAACTGATACCACAGCGCTCCCAAGTGGCCAATGACCCACAGTCTCTTTGAATGCCACCTTTGAAAATTTTAGAGGAAAAAAAAAAAAAGACAAATTTATACAAAACCACACTACATAGTAAAAGAAAACAAATTCTATACCATTAAATTTAGTATGTTAAATTCATGGTAAGTCAGAATAACAGGGGTCATAAAGATAAACAATGAGGCATCTGCAAGATGGTCCATCCTGGGAACACTGCATTCCAGAGCTCCTCTCCAAGAAACACATATCTACATATTTTATATTTAATTATTATCAAATTTTAGATAGTGTGCTTTATAAAGATTGTTTCTATATTTGACATGTTTATTTCCAGATGTTTTTAGCAAGGAATAAACAATCTGGTATGGGTTAGGTCTAAATGTCCCCCCAAATCTCATGTGTTTAGAGGCGGGGTGTGAGTAAAAGAAGCTAGTGAATTCAGGCTAAAAAGTATATCCTTGTATCTGGTTCTCCCTCCTTTCTCTGCTTCCTGAATTCCCCAGGGCAAGCAGTTTTTCTCTTTCTACTCTTTCTACCACGTTTCCTGCCGTGGAACCAGCCATCTTTGGACTGAACCTCCCCCGAAATTGTGAGGCAAATAAATTTCTCCTCCTTTAAGTTTTGGGCACCATACACAATGTCTTCTAATTGCCAAGATTGTTGGGAACCTGTTATTGTGCATAAATATATTTTCTTCCGTTTTTCAATTAATTTATGGGGAGCCTTCCTAAAGGTTCCAGTTCCATTAATTCCCTAAAAACAAAGTTGTTGAAAATCATACCTGCGTTGAGGTATTTCATTGTGACGGGACTAAAAGCATGGGGGAATATTGCTATAATATTTTATTTTTGTATACCCTAGCATTAGACATAATTAAGAGACCTTCCAACTTTGGTAATCAACCATGACTACAAAATATAATTTCTCACCATATTGGAAATGTGTCACGAATGGAATATTGAGATGATTAATAATGATTGTCCATTACAACTCAGGAGAGAGGAATCCCTTACAAAAGGAAACCAGTGATGAATATTATTCCAGGACGCCATAAAAGTGATTATTAACATTTATCAATTGTATACAGTTTTATTATGAATGTGTAGTTAATAGAGCAATACCGGCCAGAGCTGCAAATGACAGAGTAACAATGAGGAGAAAGAGAGCTGTGAGCCAGACAAACAGTGTGTGTTGGGAGTGGAGAAAGGGAGATCCTTATATGCCTGGAAAGGGCAAGTACAGTAAGACAGAATGCAAAGCTGGCTGAGTTCTAGGAGAGACTGGGAAGGGCTGTGTAGGCATAGCAGGGAATTGAATCTGGGTGCTCATTGGAATAATATCCTTAGAAGACAAAATGGATCTTGGGAAAGTTGGCAAATCTTGCCTAAATATGGTTCGGATGACTTTCTTTCCTCTGTGTTTGGAGAGCACCTGACTGTTCCCTGAGGAGGCAACACTGCAGACTGATGTGAAGAAATAAGATTTCATAATCAACTCCAGGCTTCTCACTTCAGGCACCTGGTTATCTGGAGGTGTCCTCTATGAAGACTGGCTGCCAGTTGATGCCAATGTCTACAAGGCTTTGCTCTATAGTTTTGGGGTACTGAGTGTTTTGAAAGAAGAAGAGAGCCTGTGTTGCATTGAACACCACCTTAGGCCACCTGGCAACTCTATCTCTATTTTCAGCCATCTCTTCTCAGTTTTCTCTTCTTGATCTTCCTCAAATCTCAATTCACTCTCCTCCAACTATACAACAGCAACCTCTATGATGTTTCCACACACACTAAACTATTATTATACAATATTTTCTTAAAACAAAATTTCCTGTCCAGAGAAGAAGGGCTCTTACTTTATAGAATCCTCCTTTTTCAGTGTACCATTTGTGGTACACTGTTGGACAAAGTGCTTTTGTAGGGAACTGACTGAAGTAACACATGGCCTACTCAGGCTTAATTTTCCTCCTTCTATTGATGGAAAACTTTGTACTTTCTGTCAATGTAACACTATTTCTCTTTCCTACTGCACCCTCAGACTCTAGGATTCTTCCTTTCTTTCTTCTTTTCTTCATTTTTTCTTTTTTCTTTCTCTATCTTTCTTTTTCTCCCTTGTCACTCTCTTCCATCTCTGTGTCTCTCTGGGTCTCTCTGTGTCTCTGTCTCTTTTGGTCTCTCTGTGTCTTTCTCTCTCTTTAAAGGAACTGGTTCATGTTAGCTGGGTCCAAAGCACTGGGACTGACTTTGAACCACACAGTAGAATTCAGATATGACCAATCAGTGGACTGAAATTTGATCCAGTCACAAGCCTGTTGCTCCTATGTAAGTTGCACTCTTTACACACTTCTTACATTGGAACCCAATGTTCCATATCACATAACTTTTTCAGACAAAACCTTCCTCTGGTGGTCCCACAAATTTATTTGTGATTCAGTTGTCAGCAGTATAGCCTTAGAAGGTCTTGAAAATATGCTTAGGATTTTTGTCTCTAAATACTTTAGGACAAGTGGTTGAGTCAGAAAAGAGGTACAAGGGCAAATATTAGAGGCTGCCAGCCCTGAAGCCCTGAAGCCCTGAAGCCCTGAAACCCTGAAGAACTCCAGGGAGTGTCCATAGAAATCAGGAGAGAACATCAGCAGAGACAGCATGGGGACAACCAGCATTGGCTGGTGGTACCATCTGGCAATGGCAGGAGGAGCCAATGTTGACCAATAGTAACTAGTGGCTACATCTGGCAGTGATAGAGTCCATCTGTGACACTTGGTCACCTCAAGTGAAGAGCTTTAACACTAAGGACTGAGATGCACTGGGATTCAATTTCCGACGTGCCAAAAGAGGTGCTACTACCAATTACTGAATTCTATTTAAATTGCACGAAGAACCCTGGACTGATTTGCAGTACCCTAGGCCAATCCTGTCACCTGGCCAGAAACTAGTACTTCCTTGATTGTCTCAACAATGATGCCTGTGAAGTACTGATTTATTTCATAGCATCTGTAAAAGACTTGATATTACAGCTAAGTAATTACATAAAGGAGAATGTAGAACATAAGAACATCCTGTGTGTGCTCCTGAGACTGTGCATCCAGGAGAAAGAGGGCCACAGCCCAAGAAACTGAAGTCAGCCAACATCAGAGTCAAGACCTAATTGAGTTGAGTTGTCCTTGGTTCTACTGACTCATCCTAATGCATAGTGTTAATTTTCTGCCCCTACTATAAATATTCACTACACAGCTACACATCTCTTCCTCCATAGGAAGGAAGGGCTACTCAGAGTCTGGGGAGAGGAGAAGGTACTGAGTATTTGTAAGGACAGGAAATGTCTGTGTGAGGCTGTGGCTGCACTGCTGGCACGGAAATACATAGCTGATTCTCCCAGCTGCAAGAGCAGGATCTTCACAAAGGAGTATGACTCTCTGACTTCTCTGCTGAGAATTGATCCTTGAAAAAGTCTGTCTGCTCTCTGTATTCCTTGTATAAAGATAAATGATGAACTCCATTCCATTTTCTGCAGTCTGTTGTAACAATAAATGTACAGGTTACCAGAAATGGGATTACACCTCTGAGTCAAAGGCTGGACAATCTCAGTGATCTTGTGGCTTGGAGTTTGCTACCCCGGTGCCATGTGTCTGTGGAGACAGACACCAAAAAGAGAATGAGATGAAGGATTGCAAGCACCCGTAGGGAAAGGCAAATTGGAAATTGTAGGCACTCCCAAGACTCACATGCTCACGGGAGACCAAAGATCACCAAGCAGTGGAGGATTAAGTTGATGGTACAGTCTCACAGGTCTGAGGTCTGTCCCAGTTGGGCCACTGGTTGTTAACAAAGCAAAGGAAGAGATCTGGAGACATCACAGCCAGTGCTGCACCCACAGACTCAAGGGTACTCCATGAAAACAGGAAGCTGCACACCATCAGGGACATGAGATGCTCCAAGGGTGGACACAAAGTCTCCTGCAGTGTACAGTTTATGTTAAATAGTGCCACCGAAGGGGCTAATACCACAGGGTTCAGGACAGCAAGCCAGTGTGTAAGACCTGAATTGAAGTGTAGGACCCACTCTCTTCTCTGACAGCCAGGGCAGTCTCCTTGAAGAACCTGTCAGGACCTAACTATATAGAGTTTAAATAATACATAGATAAAAGTGAGTAGATGCTCCATGAGTCTCAGTGCAGACAGAAAAGCCAGTAGCAGCTAAGGGTCAAAATCAGCAAGGAGATTTGAGAGCAAGAGGAGAGCATGGACAGAGATTGAGCTCCCCACTGAATGGATGAGAGCATACAGAACTGCAGTCTTAGCAACCCCAGCTTCAGAGAGCATCTGTAGATATGCAGCACTTTGACCAAGCTAGATCTCAGGATATAGCTTAACATAAAAAGAGAGAGAGAGAGAGAGAGAGAGAGAGAGAGAGAGAGAGAGAGAGAGAGAGAGAGAGAGATTACTTTACAGAAAAGGCACAGTAATGGAAAAAATGAACTGACTTTGGTTCAGGGCAAGCACTTTTCCCACACAACTTGTCTTCATGCTAACTGTACTTCTCTTATAACCAGACACTGATTTTACACAATCTTGTATCCCCAGCTAATGAACCATTCTCTGCCTATACAGGAGCAGAGAATCTTCCTTCTTCAGCACACTGAGACCCACCCTCACCTTCCCCAGACAATAAGTCTATATTTATCTCGACATGTCCAGGTTCCACCCAGTAAATTCAAGCCAACAAGGCATTGGCTTGCTTGGCTGATCCAAGCAAGCAACAAGGCATTCTTTTCAGCCCTACTCTCTTGGATAATTCCCAAATCACTACACAGGCACACACACACACACACACACACACACACACACACACACACACAGGGTCCCTAAAACACTGTGAAGCCACAGAGCTCCCAATTGGACAGTGATGACCCACACTCTCCTTGAATCCAACCTTTGGAGCATTGTGCTCATGATTGACTTAACCTAAAAAGGGATCCTGAACCCCTCATCCCTGCACACATACACTCATTGTTACGCATTGCCAACTGGACAAGTTAGGACTGATTTTTCAAATCCATGTTTGGAATTGGAAAATCTTAGAGAATACAATACGAATTTGTACAAAAGCATATTACATATTGAAAGAAAACAAATTCTATATTATTGAATTTACTATGGTAAATTCATGGTGAGTCAGAATAACACGGGTCATAAAAATAAATAATGGGGCATCTGCAAGATGGTCCATCCTGGAAACACTGCATTCCAGAGCTCCTCTTCATTAGACCCATATGTTTTCGTATTTTTAATTAATTATTAACAATTTTTGGTAGTAAGCTTTATAAATACTGTTTTTAGATTTTTACATATTTATTTCCAGATTTCCATATCTGGGAATAAACAATCTGCTATAGTTTAGACCTAAATATCCCCCAAATATCTCACATATTCAGAGTTCGGGCATGGTTTAAAGAGGCTGGTAAAATCAGCCTGAATTGTGTATCCTTGTCTTTGGCATCTCCATTCTTTCTCTGGTAGCTGGATTCCAATGGGCAAGCAGTTTTCCCCTGTCAAGTCTTTCTACCATGTGTTTCCTGCCTTGGAACCAGTCAACTTTGGACTGAAACTTTTGAAAATGATGAGCCATATTAATTTTTCTTCATTTAAGTTGCAGTTTTCATTTATAAACTATTCTGATTGCCAAGAGTGTTACAACCATGTTATTGAACAAAACTATTTTTCTTCAGTTTTTAAATTAATTTCTGGGGAGCCTTGATAATGTTTCCAGTTCAGTTAAGTACTTGAAGCTGGGGTTGTGGAAAAGCATAGATGTGCTGAGGAATTTCACTGTGACAAGATCACAAGTTAGGTCAATATTGCTATGATACTTGTTTATTCCAGACTAATTTTTTAGTTTCCTAAAAAATTAGGACACTTTGAGCCTTGGTAATCAACCATGACTATGGAAACACAGCTTCTCACTTCATTGGAACTGTGGTATGGATGGGAAATTGAGATGACTAATAATGATAGTCTACTACATTTCTGGAAAGGTGAATCCCTTACAGAAGGAAAACAGTGGGGAATATTATTCCAGGAATCTACATAAGAGAGTATTAACCTGTGTCAACTATATACATGATTTTTCCTAAGAACATGTAATCAGTAGAGCAATACTGTCCAGATCTGGGAATGACAGAGTAAAAATGAGGAGAGAGGCAGCTGGGAGCCAGACAAGCAGTGTGTGTTGGGAGTGGGAAAGGGAGATCCTTCCATGCCTGGAAAAGGCACATGCAGAAAGACAGAATGCAAAGCTTGCCGAGTTCTAGGAAAGATTGGGAAGGGCTGTGTAGGCACAGCAGGGACTTGGCTCTGGGTGGTCAGCAGAAGAATGATATATATGGAAAGCAGAACGGATCTTGGGAAAGTTGGCCATACCTTGTCTACATAGTGTTAGAGCTGACATGCCTTCTTAATTTTGGAAAGCACCTGAATGTTCCACTAGAAGACCATATTGCAGCCATAAGACAAGAAAGATTTCATAATCAACTCCATGCTTCTCACTTCAGGCACCTGGTTATCTGGTGATATCCCCTACAGAGCCTGGCTTCCACATGATGCAATATCTACAAGGCTTTGTTCTATAGTTTTGGAAACTACTACTACTAATACTACCTTACTACTACTACTACTACTACTACTACTACTACTACTACTGAGGATTTTGGAAGGATAATAGAGATGGCGTTGCATAGAACACCATCTTAGGCAAACTGGCACCTCCATCTCTATTTTCAACCAACCCTTCTCAGTTTTGTCTTCTTGATCTTTCTCAAACCTCAATTTACTTTCCTTCAAGTATACAAATCCAACCTCTGTGATGTTACTAAGGTCACTACACTGTTATTATAGAACTTTATCTTAAAACAAAAATTTCTATACAGAAAATAAGGGCTCTTACATTACAGACTCCTCTTTTGGCACCACTTGTGGTACATGGTCATACAAAGTGTTTTTGGAGAGAACTTACTGAAGCAACACATGGCTATTCAGTCTTAATTTGCCTTCTACTACTGATAGAACTTGTTGCACTTTCTAGAGACCTGAGATCATTTTTCTTTCTTTCTATAACCTCACAATCTAGGATTTTTTTCTTTATTCTTCTTTCTTTCTTGCTTGCTTGCTTGCTTGCTTGCTTTCTCCCTCTGTCACTCTTTTCCACCATCTCTGTCTCTCTGTCTCAGTCTCTCCATCTTTCTCTCTCTTCATTATTTGGCTACAGGTTGAAGCCATGGCATTAATACTGAGCTGTGGCCCTATCCTTTTCTATTTTGAAGCAGTTTTTCCCTGAGTTTTCCAGGCTTGGTTTCTGTTTGTGAACATTTTGCTTCACCAGCCTACTGGGATAATACACATGCACCACCCATGCGGGTGCATAGGTTTTGAGATCTCTGTCAGACTTTAGTTGCATACAATGATGGGTATTCTGCAGTGCTGTCCCCTTAACAGGCAGAGAGATACACAAATGAGTCCCCCAAATTGAAGGTGTTTATTTGCAACTCAGAGACAGGGTCATGGAATTGAGTTGAGAATTGAATAGAGATGTTTCCTTTTGTTCCCTGCAATTCATTGTAATATTCAAAGATGAACTAAAGGCCTTGCACTATGCCCCATTGTTACCAGGACACACTCTGGTGCCAGGCATGGGGAGCATCTTAGTGTCACTTGTCCTTTTGTTTTGATCCAGCAACTTGGGCTCTGGATGACTCAAATCTCCACTGGGCCTGTGGGAAATGGAGATAAAGAATGAACCCAGGAAATAGCCTGAGGTGTATTCTCAAGGGATGTGGAAGATTTGGGAGATATTACATCCAGAATGGGTATACAGTCCTTTTTTTTTTTTTTTTTTTTTTTTTTTTTTTTACCGGACTTACCAGCTCCCAGAGAAAAACAACATAGCAGAAAAACCTAGAGCTCATGTCAGGATAGGACAGATATGAGCCGCTGCTTAGGGTTCTGGTCCACTGAAGGATGGAGTTGTGAACATCAGTTCTTTGACTGGACATTAGGATATGATGTTACTTCTCTGATATATAATGCCCATGCAAGCTTCTTTTCCCACCATGTCTCTGGGCTCAGCTAATCTGAAATCCCAGTTAGGTCTTTGATTGATAGAATAATAAAAATTATAGAGATACAGTGGGTAGCTCCAGGATGGGCCGGGGTTGGGCCCTGTGTCTACACCACACACCCATTCTTTCTTCTTGGAAGCATATTTTTCTCTGACTGACATTACTCAGGACATGCAGGATGTGGGAATCTAGCATCAAACCTTTCCTTATCTCTTTGAAGCTCCAAATGGTTGCTAAGCATTGTATAGCTGGAGTTTCTGACTCCCTGCTGTGAAAACAAACTACAAATTCCTACATGTGTGATGGAAAGTATTAGTGGATAAAGGTGTGAAAGTACATTTTTCTTGAACCTTGTATGTCCCTGGCTGACAGCTCTGTGCGTTACTCCCCACAAAAAGTGGGAAATCCATAGTGCCACAGGGCCCATTCTGGGGCTAGTGGGTAAAAAGATTTTGCACATTAGGGACTTAGCGTGCTATGGCTCTCTACAACTTACTTTGAATTCTAACACTCAAACTTTACTATATTTGGAAATAGGGAAATTATGGAGGAAATTGAGGTTAAATGTGTTTTAGCTTTTTCATGACTGGGGCATAACATTCAATATCTATAACTTAAATTAAGAGCAGTTTAATTTAGGTCATAGATTCAGAATTTTTGGTTCATGATACCTGGGTCCAAATCAGTGGAACTGAATTGGAACCAAATCATAGAATTCAATTTGGACCAATCAATGGACTTATATTTAACCAGTCACAGGTCTGTTGCTCCTATGTAAGCAGCTCTCTTTTTTCACTTCTTACATTGACCTGATGTTCTATAGAATAGGCCATTTTCAGATAAAACTTTCATAAGGCGGTCCTGCAGATTTACTTGTAATCTGTTTCTCAGTTCTTATATGATCTTGGAAGTTCTTGGAAATCTACTCTGGATTTTCATCCCAAAGCAGTTTAGATCATGTGGTTGAGTTAGAAAAGAGCTATGGGTGCAAACAATTGGGGTTGCTAGAGCTTAAGACCTCCAGAGAGTGGCCACAGAAATCAGGAGAGACCATCCACAGAGACCTGCATGAGGAAAACCAGCATTGGCTGGTGGTAGCATCTGATAATTGCAGACGGAGCCAATGTTGACCAGTGGTAACCAATGGCTATATCTGGCAGAGATAGAGTCCGTCTGTGACACTTGGCCACATAGAGTCCAAAGCTTTAACACTAAGAGCAGAGAGGTCATGGGATTCAAAGTCCAGAGGTGCTAACAGAGCTTCATCTGCCAATTCCTGATTTCTGTCTAAATTGCACAAAAGCCCCTTTCCTTTGTACTAGGAAAGAAAGATCCTTTCCTGCTTCAAGTCTCTTGCTACTATCATTCCATGCTCTATTCTTTACAAATTTGATTAATTCTAGTCAATCATATAATTGGAGTTATTTAACACATATCTTTATTTGCATCTGGGTTCTTTCCAATAGGACAATGTCTTTGAGGTTCCTCCATATCACAGCGTGCATCATACTTCATTCCATTTTAAGACTGAATAATATTCCTATGCTATGCCACTTTATTTCAGCCGTACTGAGGATTAAATCAAGAGCGCTTTCACTGAGCTGCATGTTCAGTCCTTTTTTTTTTTTTTAATTTTGAGCAGAATCTTGCTAATTTTTCACAGCTGGTATTTAACTTGTGATGCTTTTCTCTCATCCTTGTGGAGTGCTGGGATTATAGGTGGGTACAATTAGACCCAGTTTATATCACATTTTAAAAACTCCTCAGTTTTTTTGGGTAGGTGATTTCTACATTTTGGATCGTGGAAATAACACTGCTAGGAACGTTAGTGTACTAATATCAGTTCTAGTGCTCATTTCCAGTATTTTCATTTGTATATTCAGAAGAGAAATTGCTAGATCATACAGTAATTCCATGCTTAACTTTTAAAAAATTGTCATAACGTTTTTAACAGTGAGTGGGAGCACTCTTAATTTCCTTCCAGCAATGCCAAGAACTTCAGTTTCTTTACATCTTCATCAACATTTATTATTAATTTTTTGTTTCCTATGATTTTTATAGTAGCCAATCTTATTGGCTTTAGAGTGTTATGTTTTTAAATTTTTGAAATTATTGTGCTAATTCATGGTGGGATTGCCTTTTACTGTTATTGTTCTTTATCCTAAATATTTTACTTTTCAAATCTCAAAATAAACAGAATATTGGTCTCTAAAATTATGGGAAGTCACATTCATCTATAAATTCCACTAATCAAGGAAACATTTGATACTATTAAAAATTAGACATTTTTTCATAATGGACTTGATGTTAGAAAACCAAAGTTCTAGTTTCAACAAGGCTACTTTAAGTACGTACTAGGTGGAGTGGAGTATATCTTAGAGGCTTTAATGTAATTAACTTGTATCAGTGAATGCTTAAAAGAAAGATTGTATATAAGTTGTATGTATCTGTGTTTGTGTTTGTTTGTGTGTGCACACACGTGTGTGTGTGTGTGTGTGTGTGTGTGTGTGTGTGTGTGTGATAATGCCATGGTTCACAATTCACTTAGCAAACAGAAGCTCTCTGCAAAATTGTGCTTCTATTTGTGAAAACCACATCTGGTGATAAGCACTACTGTAACCATCTGGCCCAGAACTGTGGAGCAAATTAACTTCGTGAACCATGTTAATCACATACGCATATATGTCCCAATAGAGAGATGATCATATATCTGTATATGGAGTTACGATGTAGGCTTACAATAGCTGCCTGAAGAGTCAGGTGTGGAAGGGCAAAAGGGATGTCTGCTCTTTGGAGTTTCAAAGGATCCAGGCAAAATCTGCAATGCTAGGTTTAGGAGTCTGCACTAGAAACAAGGAAAGAATATGTCCAAAGTGAAGGCTAAGCCTGGATCCTATGAGAAACAGAAGCAAACCTTACTCTGTTTCCTTTCTTACTCCAGTCATCACACAGGCCTGTGGATTGGTGCCACTGACACCCAGGGTGGGTCTTCTGGCTTCAGTAAATCCATTCAGCCCCAGTCAAAAGTATACTATGCAAGCATTTGGGGATTTCTTGTTCAAGTGGACACAACAGTTAACTGTCACATAGTTTAGACACACTTTCAGACCTGACAAGCTTATAGCTCACCTGGAACCAAGTTCCACACAAAGTGCTTTGACTCAAATTTGACATAGTCTCACTTGAAATGAACACACAGACTGTGTGTCCACATGAACTTGGAGCTAGTCACAGAGCACCAAAGATTGTGATTATTACTATTGGTACTTGGAGTCGAACTGAGAACCTTGTGCTTTCCAAGTAGGTGTACAATACTGAGCTTTATCCCAGGATCCAAAGGATTAGAACAAAAAAATGAGAAAAGAAAACTTACTATGAAAATTTATTGACAACGTTGTGTTATTTTCAATATCTTAATTGGCACTGACCAATGCAAATTATTTTTCTTTCAGTTACCAGACTGCTCACTTCCTAGGTATTAAGTAATAGACGCTCGAAAGGAGTTGAAAAACATGTGATTTACTTGTTTCACCCTTTTGACATGAGGATAATAATAAGGAGCTTTAACACAAACTCCTAAGACTTGTTATTTTACTTCGATTACTTCATTCCAAATTTAAAATGATATACACACATTTCAGGAAGACAAAAAGTAACCCGGATTACAGGACTTCTAAAGTTAAAAAAAAAAAAGAAAGAAAGAAAGAAAGAAAGAAAGAAAGAAAGAAAGAAAGAAAGTGGAGGAAGCCTTCTCCCCTCTCTTCAGATAATTAAGTAATTTAACTTTATTCATATTTGCCTTTACAGTAATGGGAGACCAGCTAGTATTTTAAAACATCTAGACACAGCTACCCTACTGTAGTGAATGAGAAACTTAGAGAGGAGACCGCCAACCAGAGAGTCAACAATGGTCCAGACATATTACAGTGAGGTTGCCCTGGAAGCAGAAGCTTATTCCTGCTTCATGGGGAACCAGCAAGTGCTGAGCATCTGGGCAGGAACTTGCTTTTAAGGTTAGAAAGGCAGAAGCAAAACCAGAGCACTGGCCACGGTTAAGTGTGGCAATTTTCAACCCCGCCCTTCCTGAATCCTGGCCAGTACGCAGCAGACAGGCCAGGTTCTCAGGCAGCTGAGAAACTAGCTGAGTCCCAGAGGCAGCTCCAGCCTGCAGCTGGTAATAATCAAGAGTCACTCAATGCTGGGTTCAGTCTGAGGGATAAGGTGATTCAGGAGCAGTGGGCAGCTCTAAGTTCCTGAGGAGTGTAAAGAAATCAGAGTTTGCAAAAGCTGAACTTCTTGGGATTGCTGGTGTGCAAGGGTCTACAGTGCATATAATTTGACTTATGTGAAAATAGTCTTATTCGGTAGCAAAAGTGTATTGATACCTGATATCACGCAGCATATTTTCCTAAGTGAGTTTAGAGCACTACTCAGAAGACTGAATAAAATATTAATCATTGTGAACTCTCTTTTTCTTGGAAAGACTTTTATTACACACAGTTAAATACGTATCACTGTGTTCAATTATTTGTATTTTGACAAATGAGGATGCTCTGGTAACACCACCCCAACCAAGATGAGGTTATAACTCCTTCCATATTCTGTTACCTTCCAGCCAATATCCATCACAATTATTTTATTAAATTTATCTTTGGTAATTAATATTTTTGTTAATATGGCTTATAATGACCTTTTAACTTCAAATTCTAATATAATTGGTCTGACATAGAAATACAGTATAACTCGTTTTCTAAAGGTTTGCTAGACTCATTTTTCCCTCTTTTGTAAGTATTTCATTCATTCCGTAGAATTTTCTACATGCAATATGGCATCATATCTGCACAAAGGTTATTTACTAACTTTACTTGCATCTTAATGCTTTTTATTTCCTTTCTTGTATGATTGCATGGGCTAGACTCTCCCCAACAGTGTTTAATAGAAGGGGCATGGCTGGACCACCCTGACTTGTTCTCACTCTTGATGAATAGCACTCAGTCTTCCACTCTTAAGAATTATGTTGGCTGCGGGTAATTCAGAGCTGCCCTTTCTCATGTTGAGAGTATTTGCTTTTACTTCTCACAATTAAGAATTTTTATCAGAAAGTTTAATTCTGCCAAAGACTTTGTTATCTATTAAAATGTTTATGTAATTTTTAGTCCATTAATATGGTTTTTCAAATGTGTGCATTTATGGCACAAGTCCTATCTATTTATTAGTTTGTGTTTTTAATATTATATTGTGAATTTGATTTGTCTTGGTTGTGTTGGATTTCTTCATCTATGTCTATAGGTTGTATTGCTCTATAGTTTTCCTTTCTTCTAATGTGTTTGATTTTAATAAACGCTAGCTTCATAAAACAAATTGGGCAGGAGACTCTCCTGTCCTGTTTTGTGAAGGAGTTTGTCTGGGATTAGTGTACTTTTCTCAAAATTTTCAAACTGATAAGCTTGGTGGACTTTACTCTGATATTACCTGGAATTTTAGTTTTCTATGTAGAAATGATTTTAATTAATTATGAGTGCAAATTTTTATCCACATAGATACAGTATATTTGAGTTATCAGTTTCTGTGGGAGTAATTTTAAGTTTGTCTTTCAAAAATGTCTTTTACCTGCTACTGACTTGCTATTAGGGTTTCATTATGCATTTTTATAATTAATGATGTGAAGCACATTTTTACCTATTTGTAATCCATCTGCATATATGCTGTTTTGAGTGCACGTTGACTCTTTTGCCCAGTTAAGTAGGAGCTAATCCTAGGAAGGCAGACTCTAATTTAGAAGCCTGACTTATTTTAGAGTATGTACTTTGCTGCCAAGGTGAGGACTAGTTCCAGTTATGTTGAGAACACACATGTGATGAGCCACATCTGCCTAAATGAAAGATTGAAATTGTGTTTTATCTTTGCAATTTCTTAGAACATTATCTATAATTTGGTCATGGTCTGGTTAATGTTTATTCACTCATAAACAGTTTTGCTTTTGTTCTAACTTTGTAGTGAGATTTTCTGCATTTGATTAAGATTTTCTTGTAGTTGTATCCCCCAGCACACGGTTAAGGATACAGCCAGTGTTTCTATGAGGGGTGGAGAAGGGAGGCCAGTTTGCTGCTGTTCCAGAACCCTTTTCTCCTGCTGAGAAGCCCCATGACTCAGTAGAGAACTAGCATTTCTACTGAGTGATCCTTGTTTATTTTGGCCTATGCTGTAACAAACATGACTACTTCTTAGAGGACACATCATTTAAAATCCACTGGATTTGTTTAGTCTCCAGCCTCCTAAACTATAATCTGCTAAGTACAAAGATAATTTCCTGCACAAATTAAATTCTTCAGAAATTATACTCAGAATGCTTAACACTTATGGAATATTTGGCATGTACTTGGCATTTTTTTTTTTTTTGCAAATAATGCCCGATTTTTATAACACTGTGGCAGAAGGGGTTATCTTAATATTAACATAGTGGAAAGAAACTCTTAGGCTGGTATACGTCCAGTACAAGTTCATGTTCTCTAAAATTGAAGAATGAATTTTAGAAACAACAGAGATTAAGAACAGAGTATATTTATTGAGAAACAGAAATCTTCTGTCTGACAGAGAGACAGAATGGATCCTAAAGGGTTTGCCTCAGACCCTTGCTTTTCTAGGGATTTTTGTAGAGCAAATCCTCAGTGGGAGGTGTGTCCAAGGTGGGGAAAAATGGAAAATCGCAAGATGGACATGAGATATATGTGGTACGCAACTATGGTCAACCAATAAGCTTACAAGTATAATTGCTCAGCTAAAATTGATTAAATGAGGATCGAATGGGGGAGCTAGTCACTTAGCAAGTGGGCATGAATATAAAATGGCATTTTCTGTAGGGGTGCTTGTTAGTGGCTCCTTCAGGATTTCTCAAAGGGGTAGATACTTGTTTAGAATATCAATCTCTGCCATTTATAAATAGGATGTGGGTACATTTGTTTTATCTTTTGTCTGTAGGTCTAGTCCATAGCCAGAGGTATCTGTTTCCCTGCACATTTGCAAGGTATGTCACTTTTTGCAGTGGCCCCTTCAAGGGCCTAGCCCTGTCTGATTGCTTATAATATTTTATCTAACTTAGCTGCCTATAAAAATATCATAAAAATAGAATTGAGCCTAATATTATCTAGAATCTGAAGTGCAATACAGGAGAAGACACCACATTAAGAGAAAGTGGAACTGGCTACCTTAACGAAATGTGATTTCAATCAGAACTCAAAAATAAAACACAATAGTGGGACACAGGGAGGAGCTAAAAGGGGATGCTATTGAGATAAAGTTAGTTTTTCCTTACAATGCTCTCTCCCACATGCAGAGCCAAGGGGAAGGGAGGATTGGAAGACAGAGAGGATATGGCTAAGGTCACCTGCCTGTTGGAGAGGCCTGGGATACAATCTCAGTGCCCAGCCCTCACCAGTGTGACTGATACACAGAGGAGCCTGGCTGTGCTGCTCTGGTTACATGAGCGTTTGCTTGATGATGACTCATCTTTTGTAGGGGAAGGAGACAGAAAAAGGAGACTGAGTGCTGCGTGTGGCCTCCCTCTATAGTTCTTTGCAGCTGGCTGTAGTCAACCTTCTAAGAGATGATAGAGGAAACCTACTGGGAGGATGAGTGGGAGACTTAGAGCAGAGGTCTTCCAAGTCTCAGCCACAAGTATCCTGTGTGTGCATCCAGAAGGAAGAGGGCCCAGTGCTCAGGAAGATATAGTCAGCTAATATCAGAGTCAAGACAGTTTTGAAGCTGCTTTCTACTCAGGATTCTGAGGAGAAGTCTCATGGCTCCATGGCTGGGACATGTGTAAGATATAACCTGCTCCACTCTATGTCTGATGTCCATGTGTAATCAATAGCCCTGCCTTCACCCTCAGATGTCCCCAACTATGAATGATAAATATGAGGCTATACATCTCCATTTTTTCCTTCTTTCCTTGTGAAAACACTTTGAAGAAGAGCTGGTGACTTTATGATTGAAGGAAATTTTTTAACTAGGCCACACTGACCCCTGAAACATATATGGTCCTGTCGTGTTTTTCTACCTGAATCCCACAGTCTTCCTACATAGACACAGACATACTTTCAATACCTTGGGTGGAAGGTGTTTATGGATAGAATAAGGGAATGAAAGAATGAATGGATAAGTAGGTAGGTAACAAATGGATGTATTCAACTAGGCTAGCACAGAATTTCTTATTTATTTTATTCAACTGAGTACATGTGATTTTTGTGTTTTATTATTCAGAAAACCAGAGCTTTCCTCATAAGGACTTTTCTACATCAGCCTTTGCCAACTGTTAAAGGATCGTAATGCTAAGAAATCAGGGTTCTTTCCACAGATCACCTACGGAGTAGACAGTTCATTTTCAGTGATTTGAATTTCACTCTCTTTCCAGTTTGCATCCCCAGTGTGAGCTCACGCTCACAGAGGCAACCGGCATCCCTAAACAAGCCTGTCTACCCGTCTTGGGTGCAGAGACCTCAGGTGCTTTTGCTTCTGCTGTCTACTGTTCCAGAACTTTTCTTACTTCCGAACCTTCATACAGTGTTCAGAACTGGTATCTTCTGGAAGATGGGAGACCTTTATTAACCTCACGAAAGCCATTCTTCTATAGAAGGCTTTTTCAATCAAAGATGGAAGATATGTTTTACTGCATAGAAAAAAACAAAACCGAGAAAGATGTAGGTTCATTATGTAGCCATAACAGGTTGTTCCTGTGGCCACATTTTTCATATCCTTGGGTCCAAAGCCCTATCCTTTGAGTATTTCCCAAATACAGTTGCTTGATTTATCCTTGTTTCTATTGACTATTTTGATGAGTAGGGTTAATTTTCAGCCCTGACTACAAGCAACCACTGCACCAGCTACACATCCCTGCCTCCAGAGGAAAGAAGGGCCACTCAGAGGCTGGGGAGTGGGGGAGGTACTGAGATTTTGTAGGGACAGGAAATGTCTGTGTGTGGCTGTGGCTGCACTGCTGGCACAGAGATACATGGCTGAGTCTCCCAGCTGCACAGGATCAATCTTCAGATTGGAGTATGATCCTTCAGGCTTCTCTGCTGAGAATCTATCCCTGAAAAAGTCTGCCTTATCTGTGGGGGTCTTATCAAGAAGGTAAGCCATAAACTCCATGCCTTTTTCTGCAGTCTGTCGGTACCAATAGATGTTCTGTTGACCAGAAATGGGGTCACACCTCAGAGTCACAGGCTGTCCCATCTCAGTGATCTTGTGTCTGGGTGTTTGCTTGACCCCTGGTGCCATGTGTGCTGTGGAGACAGACAGCAAAAAGAGAATAAGGTGAAGGATTGGAAGCATCCCCAGTTAAAGGCTGGATGGGAAATTGCAAGCACTCCCAGGACTCACCCGCCCTCAGGAGACCAAAGATTATCCAGCAGGGGAGAATTATGTCCATGGTAGGGTCTCACAGGCCTGAGGTCTGTCCCAGTTGGGACTCTGATTGTTAGTAGTGCAAAGGAAGCGATCTGGTGATGTCACAGCCTGTGCTGCAGCCATAGAAGCAGAGGTGTACCAGAAAGATAGGAACCTGCACACCATAAGGAACATGAGATGCCCCAAGGCTGAACACAGAGTGTCCTGCAGTGTGCACCTGATGGTAAGTAGTGCCACCGATGTGGCTCCCTAATACCACAGGGCTCAGTACAGCAAGTCAGTGTAGAAGACCTGAATGGAGTAGTAGGACCCATTGTCTTTTCTGACAGCCAGTTCACAGACTCCTTGCAGAAGCTTTCAGGGCCTCAGTATATAGAATTCAAAGAATACAGAGACAAAAGTAGGTAAAAGTCCTGACAAGTCTCAGTGTGCACAGATAATTTAGTAAGTATCTAAGGCCCAAATCTTCAAGGATATTTGAGAACAAGGAAAGGAGTGTGGACTAAGAGTGAGCTCCCCACTGAATGGATGGGAGCAGACAGAGACACATTCCTAGCATTCCCTGGTTCAGAGAGGGCACTTGTACAGATGTGACACTTTGATCAAGGCTAGGGTTCAAAGTCTGGTTTTAGAAGAAAAAAAAGAAGAGAGAGAGAGAGAGAGAGAGTAAGAGAAAAATTAGAGAATTCTTTGCTAAGACACAAATTGCAGTTACAGAGTCTCCAAAGTGAAAGAGAAATGCTCTGTATTCACTCAGAAGATCTTGTATTCATGACATAGAAAACTGAGTCATAAATTCTCTCATATGAAAAATGTAGACGTATTCACTAGCAGTGAGCATTGTTGTTTCCTCTGCAGGAGATAGGTCAGTGTAAGGCCTTCTCCATGTGACTACACATCTTAATGGACTCCTGAAGGATGTCTTTTCCAACTATACTCCAGTGAGGAATACAAAGAATCAGATGTGGAAACAGAAGGAAATCAGTGTAGCATTTATTTGAGAGACTGGTACTGGAGCCTGGTCAGCCTAGGAAGGCTTCTCCATCTATGTCCAGAGCTTTGCTGGTCCTCAGAGACAGAAGAACCATAATGGTTAGGAGAGGGTGAGGAACAAAGTCTGCCAGCTGAGTTTCTGGGATAAAACACATCAGACTGTGTAGCGGTGAGAATGGTTTCCTAAATACCAACAACAATACTCTTCCAAACAGCATCTTAACTTCTTTGGGGAGATAAGAGTCTCCTATCAATATCCTATCTCCTAGCAATAACACCTTTGTATTTAATTTTCAATTCATGGTTGATTCACACAATTTCTGTTACTGAAAATGCACAGCATCTTCTGGAGATATGACAGGACAAATATTGTCTGGCTTTGAATTATGTGTCCTGTAAGTTGACAGCAAATTAGGCATAGTAACCATGTCCTATCTCCTCCCACTGCTCCAGCAGTCCTGAAGTGAAAGCAATGGAATTCTGCTGCATATTAAGGACCAAGATCAGGGACCACCATGGGATTTTAGGTGAACTTTAACTTTGGAGGCATAAATGTATGGCTTCTATCCTGGTTCTCAGGCTTCTGAATATGAGACATTGGGAAAGTCCAATGTGGCTCTTACAGTTTCCAGTCCATTAAATGACATTGAAATCTTCATCTATGAAGCAGATACCCTAGTATCTATCGTTCCTCTAAAACACATAACAGAAAGAGTGTAAGAATATACAGGGAATGATTAAGATTAAAAAAAAAATATTAGAGGAAATGCCACCTGACAACTAATCCTCCTTAAAGCAACCCTCCCCATGCACCTGTTCCATGGCTCCTGACCTTTTATGACACACTTCTAGGTGTCTTTTCAGAGAGCTGCTTTATAAGATGTAATCAGAATTCCTCCATGATGCAACCCAGGGGCATTATAAACACATGTCGCAGTCTGTCCTCACCCGATTTATTCATCAGGTCCAGTGTTGTGCACCTTCTGGCTCTGGCCCAAAGTGAAAATAGCTATGAAAGGTAAACATCTGAATCAATTCAAGACATAGACGCAGTACAACTAAGACACAGAAGAAAATCTCCACCACTGCTTCATAAAGTGGCAAGAACGATGGGATGAGTGTGTTCAAAGCAAGAGAGAGAATGAGGGTGGGTAGTAACAATGTGCCCTTTTCTGTAATCTATTTTTAACTTAAATATTCATGAGATTTTCAATCACACTGCATCCACCCACACACACCTGCAGAGTAAGGCCCCTTCCAGTGGCTGAAATTGAAAGGTCCAGGCAGAGGCTTGAGAGCAACCTCCAGGCCTAGAACCTGAACTTCCATGAGCGCTGTGGCTGAGCACAGCAGAGGTGGGAGAGGTTAGCAAAGCACTGCAGGCATCCACAGGGCTTGGGTTAAGGTGACAACCTGCCCATTTCCCCATGCCATCCTCAGCTGGTGCTGCAAGGTTGGAGTGCAGAAAGCCAGTGGTTCTGCAAGCCTGTGTCACACTGCTGGCACAGAGATACACAGCAGTATCTCTTAACTCCAAGGCGCACATGTTCAGCTCGGAGTGATAGTCACTGAACTGCTGACCTGAGAATCAGTCAGGCATGTTTCCTTTAGCTCTCTGCCACATTTCATAAAACTTAATGACCAACTGGAGGCCTTGACCAGGAGCCTGCTGATACCAGCACATGCTGGTGAATCCAGAGGTGGAGTAGCATATCAGAGTGGACTTCCCTCCCTTGGATTTGATTAGGTGCTTTGGTGACTGGATGACTTCAGCATCTAGAAAATCTAAGGGAAAAGGAAACAGAAACGAGCGCCTAAACAGTAAGAACCTGATGCTCCAGCAATAATAAAGAGCTGTTGCCCAGGAGCCATCGCACCCCTTCTCAGGACTCACCTGCTCCCAGGAGACAAAGTGTCAGACAGCAGAGGACCCTGGGTCCCCAAGCTAAGTCTGGAAAGACAAGACAGGGCATCTCCCTACACAAAGTGCTGGTCTTCTGCACTAGGTAGCAGCTGTTCTGTTCTGTTCTCTCTTTTCTCTGTTTGGAGCATTTGCCTGTAACATTAGGGATTTCAATCTCCCCTCCAATAGAATCGCTGCACCCCAGGGCATGATCAAGGGCCAGGTCCTCCTCAAGTAGGCTGAGCTTCTGATGAGCTGGGGAAGCTTCTCCCAGGACTGAAGAGTGGCTCAGATAACCCACGCCTCAGCTTCTCTAGCTCATCTCAGACAGTGTGGCCAGGATGGTCCAGGGTGTCCCCTGAAGCCTCATCACATTCACCTCATTCATAGACTCCTGCAGAGGCTATGACTATAGACTAAGGTTGCAGTTCATGTCTCCCAATGGTGACAAACACATGAACATTTGTGCAGTGGTACAAAGATCTTAATTAACACAGACTCTGATGCATCCATGTCCCCAGCAAACACCAAGCAAAGAAGCTTCAAGGCACACTTGGAGAATCCACAGCGCCCTCACGTGGGTAGCCAGGCAGTCACCGAGATGTCCTAGTATTGCTGCTGTGCCTGAAAACTGGGTGCTTTGCAGTAATATCAGTGTTTCTTGTAACACAGAAGGAAATGTGAAGCAAATTTCTCTTTCTTGTTTTTTCTGAAAACAGGAAACTAAATGAAAAATCTTATCAATTTGTATTGTAGGAAGTGAGAAAGCCTCCAGTCGTTGCTACCTGCACTTGGAATGGGGTGGGAGCTTGGCAAAATGCTTCCCAAGGAAAAGTAACACCCAGAGGAGCCAGCAGGAAATTCTATCACTCAGTAACTCTGGGCAACTGGGGAAATGATCCAACAAGTCCAAGAAGATAAAAATGACTTCTAGGATATCGTGTATTTTTGGAAGTGCCTGTTACATGCTTTCCTTCCTTTTCTTGGGTTTAACTGTTTTCTTCATGATGCATTTGGAGAAATTCTATTATGTATATGTCTATTTCTCATACGTAATATTATTAATACCTTTGTAGACTACATTAAATGTGCACACACAGGCACACAGATAGCAAGCATTTTTAAATTCAGTATTACAGCTTATGTTTTTTAATTGGCTCATTCAGAGTAGGTAGATAATTAAGATTTGATATGGTTATTGATCTTGTTACATTTATCCCTTTCAACTTGCATTTCTTTTCTGTTGGCCTCATCTCTCTTGATCCTGTTTTGAGGCAGTTCTGTGGATTAGTAGAGAGCTTTAATAAATGCATTCATTCATCTAGCCTATCAGCTATACATCTGCTTTGTTTTTTAGTGGTTGCTGTAGAGTATGCATTTGTATTTTAACACAGCCTATTTTTAAATAATTTCACACAGTTTAGAAAAAACTTACAGTTCTGTGATATTTATTAATCATTTTCTCTTGTTGATACAATTACTTTTATCAATTTGAGTTATACATTTATTTTATTTTATATTAAAATGAGTAAAACTAAACATAACAAAACAAAGCACATCAGAAGAAAACAATGTAAGTGGCACAGACTTCAAAACAAGACCACATGAGATCTACAGTGGCTACCATAATGTCTCTTGTTTTCTTCTAAATTATTGTCTATATCTTCACACACAAATTCATACAAAACAAAATAGAATAAAACTGATCAAACCAGGATAATGAAGGCATTACAGGCCTTCAGAACAAGACTATATGAAAATTGATAATGCTGCCATAATGTCTCTTTTTCTCTTCAAATACCTGTCGGTACCTTTATGCATATTGAAATTAAGCAATACAAAAGAGACTAAAACCACTATGAACAAGGATAGAAGCATTGTTGGATTTCACAGCATGATGATATAAAATCAGCAATGGATACCATCCTGTCTGTTTTTATTAAAAATAGCTGTTCATTTCATCGCACATAATATAATCCATTCTCATAAACTGTTAGGAGAAGCTCTAGGCATGTATAAGCCTCTACATGTATAGTTATCCTTTCTGTATTAGAACAAAAAAAACAAAATAAAACTAAACAAGATTACCATTACAATGAGAAAGACAAATAGATAACAATAGCAAAGAGCCCCAAACAATAATAACACAGGACTTTAAAACACGGTTGTAGGAACAAAACTAAGACTGATATTTTACATTGGGATCTTTAAGAGTTCCACAGGTCACTTGAGGCAAACATGCAACATTTTTCCAATGCTATGATTATTAACTGCTTTTTTTTTCTATGAACTTATAGAATTTGTAGCACAATCATGTTAACTCTCCTAAGTGTACTTATACAAATTTAGATATCTTTTATTTTCCCTTCCATTTTCTTTATTCTGCTTTTTCCTGAGATATTAGTTTTCCCCGTTTGAGAAGATTCTTACCCTTTCACTGTATTTATTGAGGATTTTGTATCTTATATACGCTTATCATTTCTTACACTTGGGAGATAATACAGCATTTACTCATGTGTGTTTGATTTATTTCACTTATGTGTATGCTCTCAAGTTGCATCCACTTGCTTATAAATATCTCAATGTGATCATTCTTTGTATCTGAGTAGTATTTCATTGTATAAAAGTACCACATCTTTTTTATCCATTCCTCAGTTGATGGGTATTTAGGTTGTTTGTAAGATCTGGCTATTACAAATTGTGCTGCTACAAACATGGGTGTACGTATATCACTGTGATATGATGCTTTCATTTATTCTTGGGATATGCCTAAAAGTGGATTAGCTGGGTCAAATGGGACTTCCAATTCCAGCAGTTTGAGAAACCTCCAGACTGACCTCCATGGTGGTTGCACCAGTCGACCCTTCCACCAACACTGCAGAGGTGTTCCTTTTTCCCCACAGCCTCTCTAGGATTTGGTGTTGGTAGTTTTCTTTATCCTGGCTATTCTTTCTTGAGTGAGATGAAATCTCAGTGTGGTTTTAATGTGCATTTCTCTAACAAACAATGATGTTCAGCATTTTTTCATGTATTTACTTGCCATTTGTATTTCTTTATCTGAGTACTATGTATTCATCTCAGATGCTCATTTTTGGATTGGATCTTCGAGTTTTGAGGGTCTGATTTTTAAAAAAATTCTTTATATGTTCTAGACAAAACTCCTTTGTCTCAGTGACAATTGACTAAGACTTTTTCAAAATTCATGGGTTTCCTTTTTACTCTGTTGGAGATTTCTTTTGATATGCAAAATCTTTTTAATAAGATGAGATCCCTGTTATTCATTCTGGAAAGTATTTCCCATTAAGTTTGATTTTTGCTCAGGAATTCTTCACCTACACCTATGTCTTCAAGATTTCTACCTATTTTGTCTTCCAGCATATTTAGTGTTTCTGTTTTAGTATTTAGATCTTTGACCCATTTTGACTTTAGTTTAGTGCAAGGTGACAGGCATGGGTCTAGTTTTAGTTTTTGGCATATGGAGAGCCAGTTTTGCAGCACCATTTATTAAAGGGAGTATCTTTCTTCCAGTGAAAGTGCTTCTCTTTTATTAAAGGTAAGGTGGTGGTGTGTGTTTGTAGTTTTAGTTGTAGCTTTTCATCTATTTTATTGATCTTCAGGTCTGTTTTTATTCCAGGACCATGCTGATTTTATTACAGTAGCTTTGTAGTATGACTTCAAGTTAGGAATTCTGATGCCTCCTGCCTTGCCTTTACTGCTCAGAATTGCCTTTGCTATTCTGGGTCTTTTCTCCAGCTGAATTTTAGGAATTATTTCTCTAGATCCATGAGGTATATTAGTGGTATTATTACTAATTAGTAGAGTATCTTGATGAGGATTGCATTATATCTGTATAACAGTGTTGGGAGAATGGCCAATTTTACAATAGTTGTTCTTCCTATCCATGAAAAGAGAACCATGTTTCATTTCCTGAAATCTTGTTCAATTTCTTTTTTCCAGATATTATCATTTTCCCTGAACAGGTCTTGTATGTCTTTTGTTGGACTGATATCTAAGTATTTCATTTTTTAGATGCTATGGTAAAGGATGTGGCTTCTCTTATTTCTCTCTTAGTGAACTTGTTATTTGTGTATAAGAATGCTCTTGATTTTTGTGTTCTGCTACACTACTGAATTTATTTATTATACCTAGGACACTTTCAATTGAGTATTGGGGGTCTTCTATGTAGAGCATCATGCTGTCTGCAAATTATGATAATTTACCTTTATCTTTTCCTATCCTTATTCCTCTTATTTCTCTATCTTGTCTAATAGCTCTGCCTAGTATTTCCAGCACTAGTGAGTAGGAGTGGTGAAAATGGACATCCTTTTACTGTTCCTGATTTGAGAGTAAAGGCTCTCAGTTTTTGGACATTTAATGTGTTATGCTGGATGTTGGCTTGTCATAGATGGCTTTTATAATATTGAAGTAAAGACTATCTATTACAATTTTCTGTAACGTTCTTACCATAAATGAGTGTTGGACCTTATCAAAAGCTTTTCCTGCATCTATAGAAATGATCATGTGATTCTTATTTTTTGTTCTATCTATATATTGGATTACATTTATTGATTTGCATATGTAGAACCACCGCTACATTCCTGGAATGAATCCCACTCAATCATGATATATAATCTTCTTGATGATTTGCTTCACTCTGTTTGCTAATGGTTTATGGAGAATATTTGCATCTATGTTCATTACTGAGATTGGCCTTTTTTGGTTGAGTCTTTCTATGATTTTAGTATTAGAGTAATACTTGCTTCCAGGAATGTATTTTGGAGAATTTCTTACCTTTCAATTTCATTAAGGAGTTTTAGGAGTGTTGGCATTAGGTCTTCTTTGAATTTCTTATCCAATTCTTCAGTGAATCCATCTGGATCTGGGCTTTTCATTGTTGGTAAGGATTTAAATACATTTTCCATATCATTAATTGAAATTGGTTTATTCAGCAGTTTTACTTTTTTTGAGCCAGATTTAGTAATTCATATGTTTCTAGGAATGTGTCCATTTCTTCTGTGTTATCAAGCATATGAGAGTAGAGGATTTCAAAATAGGTACTAAAGATCTGCTGTATTTCCACAGGGTCTATAGTGATTTCACCTCTTTCATTCTTTATTGCATGAATTTGAGTATTTGCTTTCCTTTTTAAAATAAGGTTGACTAAGGACTTATCAATTTTATTCATTCTTTCAAGGAACCAACTCTTTGAGTCATTGATTCTTTGTATTGTTTTCTTAGTCTATTGAATTGATTTCTGTTCTGATCATTATAATTTCCTCCTTTCGTTTGCCTTTGAGCTTGACATGTTCTTGTTTTTCTAGATGTCTGAGGTGTAACATCAGGTTGTTTATTTGTGTTTATTCTGTTTTCCTGATATGGGCATTCACTGTCGTAGATTTTCCTCTGAAGCCTGCTTTCATTTCATCCCACAGATTCTTGTAAGTTGTATTTATATATTCATTTGCTTGTAGATATTGTTTGATTTCTTCTTTAATTTCCTCTGTGACCCATTGATTGCTCAGTAGTGTATTATTCAATTTCCATGTATTGGTGGTGTTTTGGTAGTTTCTTCTCTCATTAATTTCTAGTTTCATGGTGCTATGATCTGATAACATACATGGGATAATTTCAGTTCATTTGTATTTACATAAGCATGTTCTGTGGGATAGTATATGGTCTACTATAGAGAATGTCCTGTTGCTGCTGAGAAGAATGTATATTCTGATGTTGTTGGGTGGAACACTCTGTACCTGTGCACTAAGTACATTTGTTCACATTTGCGATTCTTTTCCGATATTTCTGTGTTGACTTTCTGTGTAGTTGATCTGTCTCTTTGTGTCAGTGGGGGTGTTAAAGTCTCCTGTTATAATTGTGTTATTGCTAATTTGATTTTTAATTTCTATTAGTAATTGTTTTGTATAACTGGGTGCTCCCAGACTTGGTGCATATATATTTAAGATTCTTTTATCTTCCTCTTAAAGTTTTCCCCTAACTAGTACATAGTATTATTTATATCTTTTGGTCATTCTTGGTTTGAAGTTCACATGGTCTGCAAAAGAGAATGGCTTCTCCTGCTTTTGGGGCGATTCTTGTTGCATGGAGTATTTTTTTCATCCTTTGACTTTCAATCTATGAGTTTCCTTTTGGGTTAGATGAGTTTCTTGTAGACAGCACATACTTGGATGTTGTTTCTTGATCCATTCTGCCAGTCATTGTCTTTTAATTGGTGAATTGAGGCCATTTGCATTAATGGTTATAACTGAAATACATTGGTTTATTTTTGACAGGTTATGTTTCTGCTGTTGATTCTTAATCTTTCCAGTCTGTTTGTTTGCCTTGTTTAGCATTTTTTTCCTATGTCTATCTAGACGTGTTTCAGTATTCTTTGCAGGTTGGTTTAATGGTCATGAAGTTTTTCAGCTGTTCTTTATCATGGAAATATTTTATTTCTCCATCGATTTTGAAGGATAGTTTTGTAGGGTACATTATTCTGGGTTGGAAGTAATTTTCTTTTAGGATGTGAAATACTTCACTGCATACTCTTCTTGATTTCATTGTTTGTTTTGAGAAGTCTGCTGTGATTCTCCTATGCTTTCCTTTATAGGTGATCTGCCTCTTCTCTCTAACAGCTTTTAATATTCTATTTTCTGTTGCATATCTGGCATATTGGTTATTATATATCCAGATGCAGTTCTATTTTGGTTAAGGCCATTTGTAGTTCTAAATGTTTCAGTGATCTGTATTTCAGTATCCATTCTCATGTTTCGGAAATTTTAACTTATTCCTTCTATAAATAGTCTCTTGATATCATTTGTGTTGTCACCTTTTTCATTTATAACTATCAATCTTACGTTGTTTTTCTATGGATCATCTTGCACGTATTGAATTGTTATTTCCTGATTCCTCATTATTTTTAAAAGGTTTTTCCTTTTCTGTTCACTAGCTGCAAACTTGTCTTCAAAATCTGAAATTCTCTCTTCATTTCCATTGAGGCAGTTTTGCCAGCTTTCAATAGAATTTTTGATTTACCGTATTTTTCTTTTAATCTGTTGCATACATTCTATTTGCTTTTTATATTGTTAAAGGTTTTCATATGTTTGCACTGTTCCTCTAATTTTAACTATGTCTTCTTTAGATGTGTTCAGCCTTTCTTTCATTATATTTATCATTTCTTCTTTTAACTGAGAGGTTGTTTCTGATCTGAGTTCTTTTATAGCTTCCCAGAGTTGTTTCTTTACTTCAGTTGCTATCATTTCAAGAGTTTGAGGTGTATAGCCTACATTTTGTTCTATGCCCATGCCTCCTAGGCTTGTTTGGTATGGGTTGGAGGTTTGAGATTGCATTTGGCTCTTTTGTTTTGTCATTGTGCTATATTCCCTTAGGGAAGTGGAATGCAAGGTCTAAGTTGTTTCTTGGGTTGAGAACATCTCTTCCTATTGCAGAGAGTTCCCCTAATTGAGTGGAGGTGATGAGACAGACTTTACCAGATGGCTCCAGCCACTTGGGTTTTCTGGGCAGCGCTTTTCCAGTCCAGGAGCAAAGTGGCAAATATTCCCTGTGTCCTGGAGAGTGCTGTGAGCACTTTCAGCTTGCCTGGCAGAGGGCAGGTAGCTGAAATCAGCTTGGAGTCCCTGGGCAGATCCCAGATAGGCCTAGAACGACTTCCTGGTGAATCCTACAGTGATGTGGGAGGTGACACTGGGTGTTATCAGTCTGCCAGCAAAGCAACAAAGCTTTCATGGGCTGGATAACACTGTAGGCACTTTCCAGCATGCCAGGTGGAATTCAGGCAACTAGGCCTTTACATTTATTTTAAATCCTATAATATGTTGGAATTATTTTGCTAGACAGCTGATTACCATTTCAAAACTCTAATGTTTAACAGTTTCTTTCAGGCATCTCCAGTGACTATTGAGCTACTTGCCCAGTGTTATCTGTCCAAACTAATGTCCTGACCTCCTGCTGTCAGTATTCTGAGGTTCTGAATGCAGTTATTCTTACTACTGAAGGAAAAGACAGTGACTCCTTTCTCTAGGGCCCTTGATCAGTGGGCAGAGCTGAGTGCATGAGATTTCTGAAGAGGAAGTAGGTAGTTGTGCCCCACTGTGTTCAAACTTCTGGCAAAGAGATAACTGAGTGCTTTTGCTCTGCTTGCTGGATTTTCAAAACTGGGAAGTTGCCCTCAGGCCTTTCAGCAGAGAGCCACTCATTCTCCTGAAGCATTCCTGATGGCATCCAATGGAAATTCATTCTGGAAAACATCAGAAATTCCAGGTTTTGCACCAGAGTCTGTCAATATCAGTAAAGGCAACTGTGTTCAGAAAGTGGATCACACCTTTGAACTATGGTAGTCTGTCCCTTCTTTAGGACTCTGTGTCTGGAGGAATGGGGGACTTTAGCTTTGATGCAATTTGTGGGGGCAGAAGTTTGAAATAGAATGACAAAAAATTTTTAGTCATCCCTCATATGCATGTGCTGAAACAGTTCTTGGTTCTGAAGACTCAGCTTTTCTCAGACACAGAAGGCACCCAGCAGAGGAATGTGTTGGTCCATGGTAGGATCAAAGCACAATAGAGCTTCCTCAGAGGATCATGGTCCTTGTTCACAGGTGCAAAAGAGGATGGTGGCTTCTTTGTCCAGGAACTGCAAGTCATGAAGTGATATCACTGAGTCTCCAGATTACCGGATATGAATTAGGCCTAAAATGCATAAGTCTACTGTGCAGCAGTAAGACTGAGAGCAGTACCATCAGCCATAATCAGAATTATTAAAAGGAAACAGAGATGAGTCACATAATTCAAGCAAAGTGGTACCTAAGTTGTGGAGTCAAATACTTGTTGACCCTGGAAGGTGTCTCTTTTTTTGCTTGCATGCAGTATTCCAGAACATGCTGCCAGGATGCCATACTGCAGCCCTTGATGGTCTTCTCACCTCTCCTGTTCACATTGACAGCTGGATGTTGCCATCTGATGCTTCAGCAAAACTTCCCACTGGAAATCTACAAGCTCTCTCATTTCTGACCACCTTCTTTGGCATCTTCTGTTATTTCAAGAAATCACAAAAGAAAAATATTCTTAATCAGCTAAAACTGGCATTTCTCGTGGTCCTAAATACCTTTTCATGATTCCCCCTGTATATTGAGAGCATGGCTAAAACAAACAGATGCTTTTACCCCTTTCTTTCAATGAAGTCACAACTGTTTTCCTCATCAAATTGTAGCACAAAATTACACAGATGACTGGGACAGGGTGGCTGAGTCCAAAGTGAGGGGAAAATCCTCTGGTTTTCCTCTGAAGACACTGTATCCATCAGGGACTTCTCCTTTGTTCTGGATGTCAACATCATATGAGTAATGGATCAGCTTCAGTCTATGCCCTGAGTCTTGCCGATACCAAAACATATAGTCATGCTTGATGGTCTGGTAGTGTTTCAAATTTTGGGCTCTGGGTGATTCCAGCCTCTATATGCCCCATGAAAGAGAAATACAGCCTGGTGAAGAGCCCAGAGAGGAAGGACTGTTACTTATGTTTTGGGAATTTTAGAGAAAGAAGCCCATATATAGCCTGCACTCACCTGCCCACAAGACACTGAAGGTCACCCAGGAGAAGAGCTCAGTTTCCATTTCTCAAAGAAGGCAGTGATCTTGTGTCTTCAAGTTCTGGCTTGGGGAAGTAGAACTTGGGGTTTCTGTGACTCAGTGATGTCACTGACCCTGACAAATGCATGAGCAGTGTAGTGAAGCTGCCATGCTCCTCCCCTACAAGGCAATTTTCACTTCTAAAATTTTACTTGCCGGTCCGGAAGAACATGGCGGATAGATAGCAGCAGGCAGTGGCTCTCTGAGAACCTGCACTGGAAATCTAGGAACAGTGCCAGACAGGAGGTCCCAGGCAAGGGGGGATATTCTTTGCTGACCCAGGAATGAACTAAATTAAGAGAAACCATGTGGAAATGCAATCTTGGTGATACAGCAGGCACAGATAAGTTCTCAGAATGGAACCTGGACCTACGCCACTGGAAACTGTGATTTGAATTACTGCAGCCTCTGTTGCATCCCGGTTGGCACAGCTGGGAGAGAGGCATGAAAGCTCGGAGAGTGGGAAGCATTGAAAGGAGTTGGGAGCATGACTGGCTGGGTACCCTGCACCAACCCTCGGTGAGTGAGCAAATTGGGACCCTTCCAAAGAAAAGGAGGCTTCAGTGGAAGACATACTCGGACTGGGCAGACTTCCCGGAATGAGAAGCTGCAGTGACTTCAGTTACATATCGCCCTCTCAAGCAGGATTGGTGGGGAGTGCCTGGCCTGTGAGACGCCACTAGCTGAGACCCAATAGGCTAGCCCAACTCAGGTCCCAGCGCCTGGAGGTGAACCCTAGCAGTGAAGCCTTCAGTAGGTTGACCTGGAGGGGCGGGCCCAGCATAGGCTGCCCAGGTCTGTGTCTCCCTGGTGCCACTGTGGTGGGCGGGAACACCTAGCCAGCACAATTCAAACAGACTGTGGCCGACAGGGAAGGAAGCTGGGCCTCCTATACATGCTTAAATATAAGGAACAAAGAAAATGGGAAGAGGGAGCAACAAGAAAGGGTCCTCGGGCCCCAATCCTGAGAAACACACAATAGCAAACACAGCACCAATAGACATAAAGCGCTATCTCCAGAGCCTCATAGACGAGATCAGGAATGAAGTTATCAATGACCTGAAGCAAGACATAAGCAGAAGAGTTAGAGAAATGCTAAGCACTACCCAAGAAAAACAGATGGTGTAATGGAAGAACAGAAAGAAAGGGGGGAATTGTTTGATGTAGAAGATAGAGAAAACATAGAATATGTAAAGCAGGTTCAAAGAGATTACCAGGAAACTAAAAATTCTATTGAAAATTGGCATAACAGCTTGAAAGAAACTAAGGACAGATTATCTGTACTGGAGGGCAGATTTGTAATATGGGAGCATGAAATGAAAAATTTCTTAAAAATAGCAAAAAAAAAAAAAAACCAAACAGCAACAATACAAAGGCTAGAAGATGATAAGAGGATCTATAACTGAAGAATTAAGAACATAAGAGAAGAAGTGGGGACACAAACAAATGGACTACAAAAGCTATTCACAGAAATAATCCAAGAGAATTTCCCTAATTTGGCAAATGGTAAAGATACTCAGATATATGAGGTATACAGGACTCCAGCCACCTACAACCCAAACAGAGCTACACCCAGGCATATAATAATCAAAATTCCAGAAATCCAATATAAGAAAAGAATATTAAAAGCCATCAAAGACAAGAAACAGATCACTTACAAGGGAACACCCATCAGAATTACAGCAGACTTCTTGGCACAACCATCAAATCATGAAGAGCATGGGGGGAAATAATTCAAGCTTTGAAAGATAATAACCTCCAGCCAAGATTGATATATCCTGCACAACTGTCCCTAGAAATTGATGGAAAACAAGGTACTTCCAGGATAAAGATGAACTAGAGGAATTTGAAACCACTAATTCAACTCTACAGAGAATACTGCAGGATAGTCTAAAAAACGAAAATACCAAGATTCCAGAAATAGTGGCAGAGAGGCCACAATGAATGGAGCAGAAAATGAAATGAAGAAGACAAACTGACAACAAACGACAGAAAAAGAGCTCAACAGAGATTAGGCAGAGAAGATTGGAAGGTAGGAACAGCAATTTTGGAGAAAACAAGACATCATAATAGCTAGTGCTAATTTAGTACCATCTTGTTTTGAAGTCCCATCAAACGTGTATTTCTCTGTCTCCATTGGTCTTAAAAGGTTGTATCTTATTGGATTTTATTATATATGATAATATAAGCAAAAACTTTTATAGACAAGGAGTTTATATAGAAACCATTGTTCATTTTCTGTCAATTGGTTCTAAATACCCTGTAATAATGTCATTCTTTTGAATGGTTTTATAGTGTCTTGATATGTTTGGTGCTATAGTATAAGAAGTTATACTCAAACATTTCAAGGAAAGAGACACTATGGTAACAATTTTTATGTCAGGATATCTTGTGGTGAAACACTATTTTGCTTAAATGGTTATAATTTGACCTGTACTGTTCTGTTGTTATGCTCTCTTTTATCTCAATCCCCCTTTTTAAAAATTATTTATTTTTTTCTTTTTATTTTTTTAATTAAGGAAAAATAAATTAAAAATAGCAGGATACTTTATAGTAACCTACTTTGATTTCCTATTAACTTGATTTGAAATCCTGTATTGCTCTCCCCATCTTGTTTTGACTGATTTTCCTCTATTCTGCTTTGCTTGATAGTACCAAGTTCGAAAGTATAGGCATAACTGTGAAGACAATAAGAATCATTATGAAGCCCATTCTGGTTGACTATTATTTTCTTTTAAAATCCTGTAATGTTTCCAGTGCTTTGGTTTTATTCTTTACTGTTTAGTTCAATTTTATTATAACTGCCAATTCTTCTGAATTCTTCTGAAAATAGCAAGAGGAAGTATGGTAACCATTGTTGATCACCTTATATTTTGTTTGTACATTATCTATTATGTCCATCCTTTTGATTTGACTGACTCTGTTCTGATATGTTGCATTTGGTTTTACTCTCTTCAAAAAAAGTAATAAGAACTGTGGGAGTAATAAAACCCAAAATGTGCAATATTCATTGTACAAAAGAAAAGAAAGTGCTCTAAAGGTTATAACTGCATATATGTTTAAGTGTAGAAGATAGATAACCATATTACTGAGTGTGTTTTGGATCATTGAACAAAACTGTTTGCATTCTCACTGTTTGAAAGTCCACTTTATATGCTTCAATTTTGTAACTTGAACAATTATTTCTAAGAGGAGAATATGTAATCTATTAACTAGTGATTTCTTACTGTTTATTTTTTTTTAATTTCATATTACTTGTACCCTTTTTTTTTCCTTTTTCTCCTTAAATAAAAAATGCATTTGCCTGTGTACACACGTATCTGTGTAGAATTTCATATTATAGATACCCATAAATACACAATTTAAAAGTCCCAATGGAAAACGTTGTGCAGCCTGTTTTTAACTACAAGTACATATGCCCCTTCCTTGATTTTAGTATGGAAATCTGTTCCTACAACAATCTCATTAGGATGTAAATACTTATTTGTATACTGTTTTATCTTTTTCTCATATTTCTTCAGTCTAAAAAGACTTCTCACAACAGTTCTCATGGCTTATACAATTCTGTTGCTAAAAGGTCACCTCCAAGTACTTTTTGATTTTAATATGGTAATTACTGGAAGTCAGTCTGAGGTTATATTCTTGGGTACAGGAGCCACTTGATATCTAGGAAGGTTTAAGTGTATCAAAGTCAAGATCCTTAAAATTTGTAGAATTCTCATACACCTTCTCACACCAACTCAGCTATCAGAAGTGTTGACCTGCAGGTTCAGGTCACAGTGTGTCCTCGTGGGTATGAGGTTTTCCATCCTTCCATGGAGGCCATGCAACCTGGACCAACAGAGTCACCATGATCGGACTTCCTGCCAAAATCAGAGAAGGCTCATCAGCATGAAAGGTACAAACATTTGTGGTCCCCGGACTTGGGAAGTTGAGGCAGGAGGACCACAGGTCTAAGGCCTGTCTGTCCTCTACAGCAATGCTCTCCCAAAAAAGGAAAGATGAGCCCTTCGTGATGTGGATGAAGTCTTTGCTAAGTCATAAACTGCAGGCATAGTGTCTCCACGATCAAAGAGAAAGGCTCTGTAATCACTCAGAATATCTTGAGTTCATGACATAAAAAAATTGAGTCACAAATTCTCTCTCATGAAAAATTTACAAGTTCTCACTATCAAGGCATATTGTTTCCTATGCAGGTAATAGGTCAGAATAAAGCCTTCTCCCTGTGACTACACATCTTGATGGAATCATGACAGATGTCCTACAATCACACTCCAGTCAAACATACACAGAATCAGAATGGAGAACGGAAGAGATCAATGTAACATTTGTTTGAGAGACTGGGGCTGCAATGTGATCAGCCTAGGAGGGCTTCTCCATCTATGGCTAGAGCTTTGCTGATCTTTGGAGACAGTAGAGCCATAATGGTTAGGAGAGAACGAGGGACAAAGTCTTGCAGCTCAGATATAAGAGTTTCTGGGATAAAGCATGTAGGACTTCATGGCTGTGGGGATCATTTCCTAAATACCAATAACAAACAACTTCCTTCCAAACAACTTCCTTCCAAACAACTTCCTTAACTTCTTCTTCCTTAACTTCTTCCAAACAACTCCTTAACTTCTTTGGGGAAATGAGCATCTCCTATCAGTATCTCACCTACTAGCAACATCTCCTCTGCATTTAAAGACTGAGTCACAAATTTTGTGTTACCGAAAATGCACAGCTCCTTGTGGAGCTATGACAGGACAAACATTCTCTGACTTAAAATTATGTGTCCTGAAAGTTGACTGCAAATTAGCCAGAGTAGCCATATCCTATGATGTGACCTCCTACTGCTGCCACAGTAGTCCTGAAATGAGAGAAGTAATTCTGTTGCGTATTGTTGACCAAGATCAGGGACCACCATGGGATTTTAAGCAGACTTTGACTTTGGAGGCATTAAGATGTGGCTTCAATCCTGGTTCTGATGCTTGTCAATAGGAAACATTGGGAAAGCCCAATGTAGCTCATAAACTTTACAGTGCATTTAGTGACACATTGAAATCTTCATCTATAAAGGGGACACCCTGGTGTCTATCCTTGCACTAAAACACATAATAGAAAGGGTGTAAGAATATAGAGGGAATGTTTAAGAATAAAAAGAAATCATTAAAGTAAAAGCCACTTGGCAATTAATCCTCCTGAAAACATCCCCCATGTACCTATTCCAAAGCTCCTGACCCTTTATGCAATAGTTCTGGATGTCCTCTTTTCAGAGTAGCTTTACAAGGTGTAATTAGAATTCCGCAAATTATGCAACACTGTAGCATCTTAAATACATTATTACAGGCCACACAGGCCTTATTCATCAGATCCAGTGCTGCGTACCTGCTGGCTCTTGCCCAAAGTGCAAATAGCCCTAAAACATAAACATCTGAATTAATTCAAGACACAGTGGTAGCCAAGGCAGCAGAGCTAAAGACATTAAAGAAATCCTCCAACAGTGTTTCATAGAGTGGCAAGAGTGGTGGGATGAATTTGTTCAAAGCAAGAGACAGGTTGGGTGTGGGGTAGTGGCAATGTGTTTTTCACTGTAATCGATGGTTTTGCTTAAACATTCACCATATTTGTCAATCACACACCGTGCACCCACACACCAGCACAGAATAGGTCCCCGTCAGTAGTGAGAAATTTAAAGGTCCAGGCAGAGGGTTGAGAGCATCCTCCTGGCCTGGAAACTGAACTTGCTTAAATCCTGTGCCTGACCACAGCAGAGCAGGGAGAAGTTAGCAAAGCACTGCAGCCATCCACTGGGCTTGGGTTAAGATGACAGCTCCCCCTGGCCTCCATGCCATCCTCAGCTGGGACTTGGAGCTTGGAGTGCACAAAGCTAGTGGCTCTGCAAGACTGTGTCATGCTGCTAGCACAGAGACAACAGCTCTGTCCTCCAAGCTCCAAGGCACTCATGTTCAGCTTGGAGTGATAGTAATGGAGCTGCTGACCTGAGAATCGGTCAGGCATGTTTCCTTTAGCTCTCTGCTGCATTTCATAATACTGAATGAGTAACTGGGGGCCTGGACCAGGTGCCTGCTGATACAGATCACACAGTTGTGTCCAGAAGTGTGGTAGCATATCAGAGTGGACTTTCCTCTCTTGGTTTTGATTAGGTGCCTTGGGGATTGGATCGCTTTGGCATCCAGGTAATCTAGGGAAAAAGAGACAGAAGTGAGCACCTTACCAGTGAGAACATGATCCTGCTGCAATAATAAAGAACTGTGGACCCAGAAGGCCTCCCACCTGTGCTCAGATCTCACCTGATCCCAGGAGACAAAGGTTCAGATGACAGAGGACCCTCGGTCTCCAAAACTGAGTTTAGAAAGCCAGGATTGTGCATCTCCCTACACAAGTTTCTGGTCTCCAGGTCCAGATAGCAGTTGCTCTACTCTGCTAGGCGCTTTTGTCAGTTTGGAGCATTTTCCTGTAGCATTAGTGATGTCACTGTCCCCTCCAGTAGGATCCCTGAACCCCAAGGCATGATCAATGGGCCAGATCTTCCCACAACTACACTGAGCTTCCAGTGAGCAGGGGGAGCTGCACTCAGCAAAGCAGGGCTGTGTAGGGGGCAGATAATACACACTCCAGCTTCTCTAAATCATCTCAGGAGTGTGATCTTTTCTCTTCCTGGCCAGGAAGTTCCAGGTTGTTCCCCTGAAGCCCAGCATACTCCCTGAAATATAGACTCCTGGAGAGGCAGTGACTGTACAGGGTTGCAGTTCATGTATTACGGTGGTGACAAACACATGAGCATAAGGGAAGTGGGACAATGGTCTGTCTTAACCACAGTCTTCGATGCATCCAGGTCCCCAGAAAACACCCAGCAAGGAAGTCTGGAGGTGGGCTTAGAGGATCCACTGAATCCTCTCCTGCAAGCCCTGCAGTCACTAGGACTTCTGAATGTCTCTGCTGTCCCTGGAAGCTGCATGGTTTGCAGTAATCTCAACTTTTGCCTGTGACACAAATGCAAACTTCTTTTTCTTTTCTTCTGAAAATGAGAAACTAAATTATAAATCAGATCAATTTGTGTTATAGGAAGCGAGAAAGCCTCCAGTCATTGCTACCTGCCCTTGGAATGGAGTGGGAGCTTGGCAAAGGCTCCCTAAGGAAAGGTAACTCCCAGAGGAGCCAGCAGAAAATTCTATCAACAGTAACTCTTCTGAGCAACTGGGAAAATGATCCAACAGGACCAAGAAGATGAAAGCAACTTCTATGATATCTTGCATTTTTTGAAGTGCCTGTTCCATTCTTTTCCTCCTTTCCTTGGGTTGAACTGTTTTCTTCATGATGCATTTGGAAGAAGTCTTTTATGTATTTGTCTATTTCTCATATATATTTTTATTAGTATCTTTGCTGTACATTTTAAAGGTACACGTGCAGGCACACAGATGGAAAGCATTTTTTTTTATTTAGTATTACAACATATGCTTTGTAATTGGCTCACTTAGGCTAGGTAGATAATTTGCAATTGTTATGGATATTGATTTTGTTACATTCATGCTTTTTTGCTTGCATTTTTTTTTCTGTTGGTCTCATCTCTTCATTGCGCCTTTTAAGCAGTTCTGTGGATTAGTGGAGAGCTTTCATAAAGGTACTCATTTATCTTGCCTATCAGGTGTATATCTTTATTGCTTTTTGTTGGTTGCTTTTTTTTAATGGTTACTGTAGAGTATGCATTTTAACACAGCCTATTTTAAGTAATTTCCCACAGTTTAGGAAAAACTTAAAGTGCTGTGATATTTTTTCATTCATCATTTTTCATCTTCATATAATTATTTTTATTGATTTGAGCTTTCCATTTAGCTTTTTTATTTAAGAAGAGGCGTAAAACTAAACATAACAAAGCAGATCAGAAGAAAACAATGTGACACAGATTTCAAAATAAGAAAACATGAGATCTACAGTCCCTACCAGGATGTCTTCTTTTCTTCTAAATTGTTGTCCATATCTTCACACACAACAAATTCATACAAAACAAAATAGTATAAAACTGACTAGAACAGGGCAGTGAGGGCTTTACAGGCCTTCAAAACCAGACAGTATGAAAATTAATAATGGCTGCCATAATGTCTCATATTCTCTTCAAAATAGCTGTCCATACCTTCAGTATATATTAAAATGGAACAGTACATATTATACTAAAATCACTCTGAACAAAGAATAGAAGCATTATTGGTTTCCATGGCATGATGATACAAATTCAGTGATGGATACCATAATGTCTGTTTTTCTGCAAAATAGCTGTTCATTTCGTCATGTGTAATATAATCGATAATCATATAATCATAAACTATTTAAGAGAAGTTCTAGGCATGTATAAGCCTGTACATGTATACCTATTATTTCTGCATTACACTGAAAAACAAAACAAAACAGGTTACTGGAAAAATAAGAAACAAAAAAGACAAATAGACAACAATATCAAAGAGCCCCAAAATATAATGATACAGGCCTTCAAAACACGTTGGTAGGAACAGAATTATGGTTGATATTTTTTGTAATGATCTTCAAGAGGTCTTCAGGTCACCTGACACAAACATGGAAAATTGTTCCATTCCTGTGAATATTAACTGCTTTGTTCTATGAATTTATAGAATTTGTAATACAATTATCTTAGGTATCCTAAGTGTTTTAGTACGAGTTTAGACATTTTTTTTCTTTTCCCTTCCTTTTTATTTTTCATGCTTTTCCCTGAGATATTAATTTTTTGTCTTTGAGAAAATTCTTACCTTTCACTGTATTTACTGAGATTTTTGTATCTCATGTACTCTTACAATTTCTTGTACTAGGGAGAAAACAATGTATTTACTCATGTGAGTTTGATTTATTTCACTTATAAGTACGCTCTCAAGTTGTATCCACTTACTTATAAGTATCTCAATGTGATCATTCATTTATAGCTGAGTAGAACTCCATTGTATAAAAATACAACATCTTTTTTACCATTACTCAGTTGATGGGCATTTAGGTTGTTTCCACGATCTGGCTATTACAAATAGTGCTGCTATAAATATGGGGCAGATATATCACTGTGTATGATGTTTTTTAGTTCTTCTGGTAATATGCCCAGAAGGGAAATAGTTGAGTTAAATGGAACTTCCAAGCCCAGTTTTCTGAGGAATCTCCAGACTGACCTCCACAATAGTTGCACCAGAATGCACTCCCACTAACAGTGCACGAGAGTTCCTTTTCCCCCACAGCCTCTCCAGCATTTGTTGTTGGTACTTTTCTTTATTTTGGGTATTCTTTCTGGAGTGAGATGGAATCTCAGTGTGGTTGTAATTTACATTTCTCTAGTGACTAAAGATGCTGAACATTTTTTCATGTATTTGTTTGCAATTTGTATATTTATCTGAGAACTGTGTATTCCTCTTGGATGCCCTTTTTGGAATGTGTCTTCAAATTTTGGGAATCTGATTTTTTAAAATTCTTTTTATGGTCTAGACAGAAGTCCTTTGTCTATGGGACTATTCACTAAGATTTTTCCCCAATTTGTGGGTTTTCTTTTCACTATGCTCAAGA